>NW_024427107.1:6577137-6678825 GCF_017311325.1 Ursus maritimus
TTTAGACAGTGCAGCCCAGATGACTAAAGCAATCCGTAAAATAACATAGACTTCACTAGTGTTCAAATCTTAGATGCAACTGTTAACTACATTAATTACACAAATGTGTTGCTTTTGTTTAAAATGAACAGAAATAATGATTCCTGACATTGCCATTTTGCAAGCTATAAAGTACATTTGCTTTGAGAATATTCAATTCCATCAGATAAAGAAATTTATAGTTGGTCAAACAGGTACAACTCTAAGATGGTTTAAATTGATAAGAAGCTAGTAAGCAACAAGTTCATAGAACATAAACAGAAATCACAATGTGTGTTACACGTAAGA
The DNA here is from genome assembly GCF_017311325.1 of Ursus maritimus. Lineage (NCBI taxonomy): Eukaryota > Metazoa > Chordata > Mammalia > Carnivora > Ursidae > Ursus > Ursus maritimus. Next base: position 6,577,465 of record NW_024427107.1, read on the forward strand.
TAAGTAGTTAATAAATAGATCTTGTGTGTTATATCTAGATAGGTGAAAGTTCCAAGATTTATCTAATATTCATGAGGCACTTCGGTACTAAATATTCATAATACAATAAATATACAAGAGGCACTACCAAAAACCCCAGCGAACAGGATATACTAAATACACATGAGTTCTTAATAATCATGAGGTCTTCATCTGGCAGCTCATTGGCAGCCTATCCTGGCCCCAGGTGATAAGTATTCCGAGAGTATGCCCTATCCTAAGTGTGCTAACTTGCCTTTTTATTTCCTATGCTTCTCACTGTGATTTAAATTGATAGAATAAACCATGTGATTGAGACATTTTAATTTGGTCTATGAGCACTTTTGTTCTGTGACCTCTGGACCAGCTTGCCTGGAAGGGCATTTGAGTGATTTTCCACATACCACAAACAACGCTTCCTCAGCCAATACAGGAAGTGGGTGTGCAACACCACTTCTTCATGAAGTGCAGCTGATAAAATACTGTGAGCATTAAATGAGCCAGAAAGATTTATAAGAATTTGGAAGCCCATATACAAATAAATTCCAGCCAACATTCAATTAGAAATTGATGACAGCCTTATGTAAAAAAACAGATTTTTTAAAAAGATTTGTTTATTTATTTGACAGAGAGAGAGAGAACAAGCAGGGGGAACAGCAGAGGTAGAAGCAGGCTCTCTGCTGAGCAGGGAGCTGGATGCAGGGCTAGATCCCAGGACCCTGGGATCATGACCTGAGCCAAAGGCAGACACTTAACTGACTGAGCCACCCAGGAGTCCCTGTAAAAAGCAAATTTTGTAGTTTCTTCTCCCCTTCTCTCTTCTTCCTAAACCCCCACCTACCAGCATCTATATGGCATAGTGATTGAGTGCATGGGGATGGAAAACTGTATGGACTCACTTTCCCAGCAAGCTTTGTGAAAGGAAAAACTGTTTTTGTACTCACTCAACACTTCTGACGCCAAATGTATGGGGTTTTTTTCCCACACCTACTTATTCTCTGACATCAGCTGGGTGTCCTACAATTCAATTCTGATACTATTTACCTTAACATCAGATCCCACGGGCTAAGGGCTCGGCCCCACGAGACTGCCCCCCAGCTTCAGATGCCAATCACAGGTGATGAGTCGCCAGGTTAACCACACTTCAGTCCAACTTGGCTGCAAATCAGAGGTTCCCAAGACCCCCTCTTTAACTTTTAATAATTTGCTAGAATAATTCACAGAACTCAGGGAAAGCCTTACTTATATTCACTGGGACATTATATAATAAAGGATACAATAAAGGACACAAATGAACAACCAGATGAAGAGATAGGGAGAGCTCAGTCTGGAAGGGTTCTGAGCACAGGAGCTTCTGCCCCATGGAGTTGGGGTGCACCACCCTCCCAGCATATGGATGTGTTCAACAACCCAGAAGTTCTCTGAAACCTGAGCTGTAGCATTTACAGCGGCTCCATCATGCATGTGTAAATGGTTATTAACTCATTCTCTAGCTCGTCTCTCCTCCCTACAGGGTGGGGGCTCATGCTGAAATGTCAAAGCTTCTAATCATGGCTTGGTCTTTTTGGTGGCCAGCCCCCATCAGGAGCCCACCAAGAGTTGCCTCATTAGAACAAAGGATGTTTCTATCATCCAAGAAATTCCGACAGATTTAGGAACTCTATCACTTCCATCACTCAGGAGATTAAAGACGTTTTAGGAGCTCTCTGTCAGGAACCAGAGTCCAAGACTAAGTATTAGCAGGAACCAGGACAGAGACATTATATATATTTCTTATTATTTCACACCATGAGATCTTGAGCGAGCTTCTTTACTAAGCTTCAGTTTTGGGGTATGAAATGAAAGCAAAGGTAATAACCATAAAACTGTTGGAAAGATTAAATAATGGAATTTGTATAAACTTCTGGCACTTTAAAAAGTGTATTCCTATTCAAGAACACAAGTGGGCAAACAACATGTTATCTCCATTACTTGAAGTCTTCCTTAATATATTTCAATAAAGTTTTAAAATGTTATCACTAAAGGGTAAATCAATCCTCAGTATACTCACTAGAATGGCGCAAAGTTAAGAGGAGAAATATGGCTGTATCAAGTTTAGAGAGGACTTAAGCAAACCAGGATCCATACATTGCTGGTGGATGTCATACACATTGCCAGAGCCGTTCTGGAACACACTTTAGCTATAGTTTTGAAGTTGAACGTAAACATGCTGTAGAGTCCACCAATTCCAAGTTTGTGCCCTAGAGCCATGGTTCTCACCGTGTGCTCTGGCAGACACTGGGGTCCCTAAAGACATGTTCGAGTGGTCCTCCAGGCAAAATTATCTTCATAATAATTTTAAGACAAATTTGCTTTTTTCACTGCATTGACATTTGCGCTGGATCGATGGTGGGGTAATCATGGTGCTTAGCGCAAATCGAAGCAATGGCACGAACCACACTAGCAGGCATGATGTTCATCATGGCCAAGCGCTTGCAGCTAACAAATAAAAGGTCAGTTTCACATAAGCATTTCACCTCATTGATGAAGGGGTAAAAGTTATTCATTTTACTAAATCTCAGCCCTTCAGTGCATGTCTTTTTAATCGTCTATGTGCCTAACTGGGAAGCATAAAGCACTTACGCTGCATGCAATGGTTTCATTAATCAAAATTCCTTTCAAAACTGAACTAGCTGTTTTCTCATGAAACACTGATTTCATTTGAAAGCATGTTGACACATTTTCAAAAATCACCCGGTGAGCCTGTCACTTAAAAATAAAAGTAACTGATAATATTTGTTGCAAATAATCAAATTGGACCTTTCAAGCAAAAATTAAAACTGTAGAAATTTTGCTTCTGCTACCATGTGCCCTACAGCTCCCCAATATTTAAAGCCTTTTCAAGTGAGATTAGGTATGATATAAATTAATATAATTTTTTTCGTATTGTTAATGAACCATGTCAACATCTGGAAGATCTGCATACCTCAGTGAACAAATATTTTCAAAATGACTGGTGGATGAAGATAATGTTTGGGTATAAGATCCACTCAAAATGCAATGTACTTTGATGTAATAGAATGTAAAAGGGTTCTTTTAAAAAAGAACCTCCCCTTTAGTTTTGGTGTCATATCAAAATATCCACAATTCTCAAAAAAGTTTTTTAAGATTTTTTCCTTTTACCATGTAAAGCTGGATTTTCTCCATTATACTTCAACCAAAACAACAAATTGCAACTGACTGAATACAGAAATTGATAAGAGAATCCAGCTTCCTTCTGTTCAGACAGATATGAAAGAGATCTGTAAAAATGTAAAACAATGCCACTCCTCTCACTATTTTTTTGTTTTGAAAAATAGTTATTTTCAGGGCACCTGGGTGGCTCCATTGGTTAGGCATCTGACTTCAGCTCAGGTCATGATCTCAGGGTCCTGGGATTGAGCCCCATGTTGGGCTCCCTCTCAGCGAGGAGTCTGCTCGTCCCTCTCCTTCTGCCCCGCCCCCCGTGTGCATGTGCGTGCTCTCTCTCTCTCTCTCAAATAAATAAATGAAATCTTTTTTAAAGATTTTAAAAAGTTATTTTCATTAAAATGTTATTCAGGTTAATATGTAACAGATGTAGGATAGTTACTTTAAATGACTTCAATATTTCTAAATCATTCCCGTTCATTTTTGGTATGGTAAATATCAATAGATGCAACCTACATAAACAGAAGTCCTTTCAAGAGCGTAAAATGGTCCTAGAACAAAACGTTGAAGAGCTGCCACCCTGCAGAAATTGTCGCCCTGTGCACAGGAGTTCTAGAAGTGTGTCCACGGCTCCACGGGGTGTAGAAGCAAGAAAATGGAACCAAACCCAATAACCATCAACCAGAGAAAAGATAAGTACATTACGGTATACTTGCCCGTGGGTCCAATGGATCATTATGTAGTAAAGGTTAAAAAAGCAGGAACTCAGCTAAAACCATCCATGTGGATCAATCCTTGGAAAATGATTTATATCTGAAAAATATGTTGCAGATGAATACTTACAATGTGATTCCATTTATATAAATGAAGAATCAGGCAAAACTGAATATATTGATTAGGGAAACTTCTGGAGTAAACCATAAAGAAAAGTGGAACTGCTAAACACAAAATTCAAGGTGGTGGTTACCTTGAAGACTAGGGAGGAGGAGGGGTTACCCAGAGGCCCAGGGCTCCTTAAGCTAATGGGTACAGAGGGGAGGTGCCCAAGTGTTGTTCTTATTATTGTTATATTATTTATTTTTTAAAAAATCTATGTAATAAATGTTGTATATACCCAATTTCGATAAACAAAAATGTTATGGCTCAGAGACAAAGAGACATCAGACCCCATGCAGGCCAAGGGGTTATGTTTGTTCCCAGCACTTTAGCTACATTATTAGGAAGGCAGAAAACGCTAATGCCTTCTGCTCGGCTGCCCAGACGGTGGCATTTTCAGGCCCTTGTTGTACAGACAAGTGAGCTAGGTCAGGTGATGCTCCAGGAACAAGGGTAGCCCTGGGTAACAGAAGCAAACCCATGTGACCAGTCACTGAGAACACGTGGAATAAGCACCCTTTGGTGGCTCCTAATATTGGCCACCCCTGTGGTTTAGAGAAAATAAACAGTAGAACAATTATGACCTCAAAGCAGCCTCTTTCCACAGAGAAAGCGGTCCCTTCAGTGTTGTGGAAGGAGGTGCAGTACCGGGCAAGCCCCGCTGGGCTCACCTGCAGGCTGGAGTACTGTGTGGTGAGCAGAACCCCGCCACCCCACCCCCCCTCGCCGGTGGCTTACTCACAGTTTGGACAGATCCAAGAACCTTATTGCCTGCAGCATTTGTTTGAGTTGAGGCCAAAACAGTTAGTTCCTGGGCTGAAAAGCTTTTCTATGAACTCATCAAATGAGCTTTACCTCACATTCTACCAGGCACATTCCAGAGACTTCCAGGCCAGGAGCCACGTCAACAAGGTGCTACCCTCCCACTCCCTCCTACTCACACTAAGGCCAGGGACAGGAGAGGAGATGTGCAGAGATGGAGTGAGAGGCTAAGGCAGTCTTCAGCATTGCCAAGGTGACCGTGCAGCATGTCCTGGGCTGGGCCAGCGTGTTGGAGCACCTGTCAAGCCTCCTTTCCATGGAAACAACATTGCCTTCCCAATCCCCACTCAGCTGGCTCCCATCTGGACGCTCAGAATCTCAGAGCTTCCCAGAGTGCAGGGCTGGGCCCATTTTACCTGCCTCACTGCTGTTTCATGCTCTGTTATCATGTGCCTTTGTGAACTGTGCCCTGCCTGGTTGCAAAGGAGCTCCTTGTTTTGAGCTGAATAGTCAAAAGAACAAAAAAGGACAAGAAAGTTAGTAAGTGTTGCTTAGCAGCAGAGAATCCAAACAAGCCAGTGTTATTAGAATAGATTATCATGGAAAGGATCATTCCCTGAGATCATGGAGACAAATTACCGATCTCAGATGGGCTAGAGGCAGACAGGCTTGAAAGCAGGGGACAGAATAAAATGAGTGATGGAAATTCTATATAAAAAAAGGAGCAAAACTTTATCTCCTGGTTAAACTCCTCAGATTTTCAGCTGGGACTTTCTCACACATCATGCATGCTGGAAGCCTCAGCTGTTATTGATGCTGTGTGTCTGGTCACACTTCAAGGAATCCAAAAACTGGCAGGGTTTCAAGCACTAAGGGATGGGATTTATTTAACACTTCTACAACCTCTATTTGAAGGTCGTATAAATATTATTGCATGTATTCCTAATAACAGCACTGTGAGGTGGGTACTCTTAATTATAACCCTTTTATGAAAGCAGAAACTGCAGCACAGAGAGGTTAAGTTGTTTACCCTAGGTCACAGAGCTAAGGAGCAGCAAAGCCAGGACTTGAGCCCAGGCTCCACAGCCCAGGCTCTTACCATACCACTTTGGCAAAGGATGGAAAGAAAGTGTGATGATGTGCAGTGAGGGTAGGGGCGGGCAAGCGGTTCCCTGGTGCGACATCAGACATCAGACTTGTACAGGGCACAAGTCCCTGGGTGTTAGGATGCCTGTTTGATGCCCACAAATGCTTCTGACTGTGCCCCCAGATGGTAAACAGTGAGGAACTTCCTGCGTGAAGCAAGCGGAGCATATCTGACAAGCTTCACTCGGCTGGACACAAAGACCCTAATCATGAACATGCAGACTCTTTGCCTTCCAGCTGCTGTGACCTGGTAAGGACCCAGGACTTCCACCCTGGCCTTTTGAGCACAGTCATCCCACTCACTCACCCCTGATGGGAGCCCAAAGCAAACCCCACAGGCGATGCCTGTTCCCAGGTACCCTGTATCTCCTTCCTGATTTTCAGTCTCTGGGCTTCGAGAGCTGAATTTCCTATACATGTCTCCCTGGTTCTTTGAAGATCCATTTAGACTGCATTGCCTAGCTTTTGTGATCTGTCCCCGGTGCCCCATCTTTCCCAGCTCTACCTAACCTCTTAATGACACTGCATCTGCAGAACACCTCCACCCCTCCCCACTGCTGGCCAGGGGCCCCCAAAGCACATTTAAGGAAGCAGAGGAGACAGCTGTGATGTTCTTGAAGATGCTCCAGGTCCCAAGTCTGGGCATGATGGGCTCTATTTTATGTTTATGCTAGAAATTATTACTAGAATATAATGTGTACTTCCTAACTCACCTTAATTTGTCTGTATTATTTACCAGCATAAATAATTGGTCTTTACGAGTTGTTTGCTTATGTGTGAAACTGACGAACAAGGAGCTGTCAGAGCATTTCCAAGAATCTCAAGCCAGAATGAAAGGCTTCGGCCAAGACCCTGTCGTCTTCACTCCACTTTTGTCCGTCCTTGGGTCTTTCGGCTGAAAATTGGAAGGAGGCAGGGACACAACCCAGCCACCCCACACTCTTCTGTCTGTTTGCCCCATTTTTCCTTCTGTGCTGCTGCCAGCTTTTCTTCCTCTATCGTGAAGACTGACTCGACAATTCAGATGATGGCAATCTTCAAAGCACCTCTGAAAGTGTACGAAAGTGCTGCTTTCCACTCTGCTTTCAATTTGTCCAGATGTGCACATAAAAGCAAGCAAGTGAGAGTACAAAGTGTCGTTTTCATGCCATCTCCTTCCCCGAAAGCAAGAGCAGAGGCTTCACTGTGGGTCAAGGTTCTAGAAAAAAACAAACCTGCGATTGGAAATGACATTTCACAATGTTCACCCTCAAATCAGTGACCCAAACAAGGCCATGATATTCAACTCCAGAAACCCATTTTCGTTCATGGAAATTTGTTAAAGAATCCATCTGTGTTTTATCCACCTAAATTAGTGAGCGAAGCAATGTAATTGCTGAGTGGTATTGAGAAAGTGGATATTGGCAGGTAACTGGAAAACAACCATTCAGCTTGAAAATTTAGGTCATGAGAAACTGAATTATGCGTGGTAGTGGCAGAACACCATGCAATATTGAAAGCCTCTCTCATAAGGAGCTGGCCCCACAAACTTGTTGCTGGTTACTAGAGTAAGCAATTGAGCGCCAGCCATGTCAGAACCTGTTATAAGCCCTTCATTCAAATTCACGATTTGTCTTCATAGCAATGCCATCAAATATGCATTATTCACACCATTTTATATTTGGAAAACTCCGCTGGAGAAAGTGTTTTGCCCCAGGAACCACAATGCAGATTACCATCCTTTATAGGAGGCATCATACTAACCCAGCTCACACCTCCTGGACCACCACCTGCCTGTAGAAGGAAGAAAGCAACTCATTCCCTACCTCTTGACCACTTAAAAAAGAGGCCAAGGGGCACCTGGGTGACTCAGTCAGTTAAGCTGGCTGACTCTTGATTTCAGCTCTGGTCATGATCTCAGAATCATGTAATCGAGCCCCTATTAGGCTCCACACTGGGTGCAGAGTCTGCTTGAGATTCTCTCCCTCTCTCTACCCCTGCTCGTGTTCGTGCTCGCTCATGTGCTCACTCTCTCTCTCTCAAATAAATAAAATCTTCAAAACAAAAAAAAGAGGCCGACTTTAATTCCACAGTGTGCCTTCTTTTCCATGGCTCAACCTCTCTGCCCACCGTTGTGTAGGTGAGCACCATCTCTTCTGCTCAAGCCCAGGAGTCCTTGGGACCACAGCAGCAGCCCAGCCCAGCCTGCCCCTTCCACATCTCATGGGCACCCTGAAGCCCCTCTTCAGGGACCAGCCCCACCAAGATCTCCCTGAGCTTCTGCAAAGATCTGGGCCCTGGATCTGGGCCCTAGGGAGGGGATCCCTCCCTTCTCTATTGGTGCCTCAGTGATGTGGCTTTCCTTTTTTAAGGATTTTCTCTGAATACAAAAGTAATTAATTTTCATTACAGAAAAATTGGATAGAACATCAATGTTTAGATAGGAAATTAAAATCATTCATAATCCAACCTGTTGGAGAAAGATGCTGCTGAACACCAAGATCATCTCTTCCTTGATAGGCTTTTTTATGTTCATTATTCTGCTTCTCGTATACATCATTCACACACAAATTGAGCATCTACTGTTTACCAAGTGCTGTGTGAGGGGCTGGGTGCAGGGGTAGTGAGTCAGACATCCTGTGAGCTCCCAGCCTTGGGCAACCAAAATGCCCAAAACAAAAACATAATTACAAATTGTCATCAAGTCACTGAGACTACTGTGAAAATACAGGGGAATGCACTAATTAAACTGGGGACCGGGCAGTCATCTGTGGGGAAATCAGTTGGCGCTGAGGAATCTAATACTAAGATAAGATCATGAGCAGTTGTCAACAGGAGAGCAGCAGGAGGCACCTGGAAGGAAGCTCTGGGGGGCAGATTGGGAGAGGAGGCCAATCTCTCACCAGGTCAGCTTTGGGCCTGGGCCCTAGTGGAGCAGGGACACAGGAGAGCCTAAGCCGGGAGTGACATGCCCAGACCCACCCACTCAGAAGTAAACTGGAGAGGGAGCCAAGCAGGGCAAAGGAGTGGGCATGGAGATCAAGAAAAGCAACTGATCCAAAATATGCTTTGTAGGTAAAATTGGGAGGAAAGTAGAAACATAGAAAGAGGAGATTGTGTGATACTCTTACTCAGCCTTAGTTGAAATCATCATTAAAACCTGTTATATTGGTTAAAGAAGGAGGTCATTAGATTGAGGTGTCTTAGCAGCCTATGGGAAGCAAACCACAAGCAAGCCTATAAATGCCTCAAGGTTACAAAATCAAAACCTAAGGAAACCAATCATAAGCAGCCAGCTTGGCTTTCAGCTATAGCTAGCCAATAATTTCCTTTCTTTGCTTTGCTCCTTCTCTGTAAAAGTCCGTCCCCAGCAACTGCTGGTGGAGCCCTCCTAACCACTTTTGATTTGGTGCTGCCTGATTCCAATGGATTTTTGCTCAAATAAAGTCTTAATATGTTTAATATGCCTCAGTTTATCTTTTAACAAACCAAAGGCTGCAAGTTCCAAAAATAATTAAGGTGGACATCTATAACCTTGAGGATGCACTGACCTGGCATTTCAGCATGTTTTAAAGAGAAGAGAGAAAGGAAGGGAAAAAGATGGTGGAGACGTAAGGGACCCCTTTTTCAGCTGGTCCCCTGAATCGAGCTGGTTATCTACCAGACCATCCTGAACACTCACGAAATCAGCCTGAGGCGCATCTGGATCTCTACAAACGAACATCTCCAGCGCTAAGTATTGAGGTACAAAGCGGGGAGCCATGAATACACGCACAGATATCAGAAGATAAACGGAAGGGGAAGAGAACCACCACGCTCAGGCCTGGGAAGCAGTAGCCACCTGCACTGGGGACCGGCTGGACTCCCAGACTGGCACCAACGAGAAAGCAGACTGAGACCATGAGCCTGGGGATGCGCGCGTGACCAGACTGAAAACCGGAGCTCCGGAGTGCTCACTGGAACCAGACTGAAACCGGGAGCTCGGGAGTGTACATGCGACCAGACGGAAAACCAGTGCTCCAGAGTGCGTGTGAGCAACACTGAAACAGGGAGCTCGGGAATGCAAGTGGGAACGGGGGGCAGCTGGTGGTGTTAGAAGCACAAAGGGCAGAGACATGCTGGCCCTGGAAGCGAGGGCTGGGAGAGTGGCTGTGGGGCACACAACCCCAGACGCTGCAGGGTTTTTAGCAGCACCAACAGAAACAGAGTTAAAGTGGCCAGGAGAGCTCAGTGGAGAGCGGACTGTGATCTCTCTGTTCTGAGACAGAGGCTAGGATACGCCCACTGCTGCTCTGACTCTCAGAAGAGTCACAGAAAACCGCCAGGGCAAGCTGCCAGAGAACAAAAGTACGGAAATACCAGTTCACATTGTGCCCATCCCCATCCCTTCTCACAGGGGATGGGGCAACTCTACACAAACAGGGTTGCCTAAGTATCAGCGCAGCAGGCCCCTCCTGCAGAAGGCAGGCTGAAAAATCAAGAAGCCCACATCCCTAAGGTCCCTATAAAACAAGTGCACACTACTATTGACCTGGGTCCTGGTCAATAATTTGGGCTCTGGGCATCCCCGCAACCTCTCCTCATCAGAATGACGAGGAGGAGAAATCCCCCACAACAAAGAAAAGATATAGAGTCTGTGGCCTCTGCCACAGAACTGATGGATATGGATATAACCATATTGTCAGAAATTGAGTTCAGAGTAACAATGGTCAAGATGATGTATAGACTCAAAAAAAATATTAACAAAAATATTAATGAGAATATAGAATCTCTAAGGTCAGAAATGAGAGCGAATCTGGAAGAAATTAGAAATGCGATGAATCAAATGCAGTCTAAACTAGACGCTCTGACGCCCAGGGTAAATGAGGCAAAGAACAAATTAGTGAATTGGAAGATGGGATGGTAGAAGAGGAAGTTAAAATGGAAACTTGGCTCAAAAATATCCAATCTCAAGAATGTAGATTATGGGAGATTACTGACTCAATGAAATGTTCCAATGTCAGAATCATCAGCATCCCCAAAGGGGTGGAAAAAGAGAGAGGTCTAGAGAGATATTAGAACAAATTGTAGCTGAGAACTTCCCTAATCTGGCAAAGGAAACAACCATTAGTGTCCAAAAAGCAGAGAGGACACCTCCCAAGATCAATGACAAAAGACCTACACCACATCACATAATAGTGTAATTTGCAAATCTTAGATCCAAGGATACAGTATTGAAAGCAGCCAGGGGGAAGAAAATTTTTAAGTACAGAGGGGACAATATCAGAAAAACGTCAGACCTGTCTACAGAGACCTGGCAGGCCAGGAAGGGTTGGCAGGGTATTTTCAAAGCTCTATCTGAGAAGAACATGCAGCCAAGGATCATTTATCCAGCAAGGTTGTCATTCAGAATTGATGGAGAGATAAGGACCTTCCAAGATTGGCAGAAACTGAAGGAATTTGTGACCACCACCAAGCCAGACCTACATGAGATATTAAGGGGGGTTCTATAAAAGTAAAAAGTCCCCAAGAGTAATACAGAACAGAAATTTACAATCTATAGAAACAAAGACTTCACAGGCAACATGACATCATTAAAACATATCTCTCAATAATCACTCTCAATGTGAATGGCCTAAATGTCCCCATAAAATGCCACAGGGTGGCAGATTGGATAAAAAGACATGACCCATCCATTTGCTGTCTACAAGAGACTCATCTTGAACCTAAAGATACATCCAGACTGAAAGTGAAGGAATGGAAAACCATTTTTCATGCCAATGGACCTCAAAAGAAAGCTGGGGTAGCAATTCTCATATCAGACAGATTAAATTTTAAACTAAAGACTGTAGTTAGAGATACAGAAGGACACTATATTATTCTTAAAGGATGTATCCAACAAGTGGATATGACAATTATAAATAGCTATGCCCCCAATAGGGGAGCAGAGAGATACAAAACCCAACTCTTAACCAGAATAAAGAGACATATAGATAATAATACATTAATAGTAGGGGACCTCAACACTCTGCTCTCAGCAATAGACAGATCACCTAAGCAGAAAATCAACAAAGAAACAAGTGCTTTGAATGACATACTAGACCACATGGACCTCATAGATATATACAGAACACTACACCCCAGAACAACAAAATATTCATTCTTTTCGATTGCACATGGAACTTTCTCCAGAATAGACCATATACTGAGTCACAAAACAGGTCTCAACTGATACCAAAAGACTGAGATTATTCCCTGCATATTCTCAGACCACAATGCTTTGAAACTGGAACTAAATCACAAGGAAAAATTTGGAAGAAACTCAAACACTTGGAAACTAAGAACCAGCCTGCTCAAGAAAGATTGGGTAAACCAGGGAATTAGGAAAGAGATTAAACAATTTTTGGAGACCAATGAAAATGAAAACACATCAGTCCAAAACCTATGGGACACTGCGAAGGCAGTCCTAAGGGGAAAATACATAACCATCCAAGCCTCACTCAAAAGAATAGAAAAATCTAAAATGCGGTTTTTATATGCTTACCTCACGAAACTGGAGCTGGAACAGAAGAACAGGCCTAACCCATGCACAAGAAGGCAGGTGATCAAGATTAGAGCAGAGATCAATGAATTAGAAACCAGGAGCACAGTAGAGCAGATCAACAGAACTAGAAGCTAGTTCTTTGAAAGAGTAAATATGATCGATCAGCCACTGGCCAGACTTATTCAAAAGAATAGAGAAAGGACCCAAATTAATAAAATTATGAATGAAAGGGGAGAGATCATGACCAACACCAATGAAATAGGAAGGATCATTAGAAACTTGTATCAACAGCTTTATGCCAATAAATTAAGCATCTTGGAAGAAATGGATGACTTCTTGGAAACCTATAAACTACCAAGACTGAATCAGGAAGAAATTGATTATTTAAATAGACCAATTAATTATGAAGAGATTGAAGCAGTGATCAGAAACCTCCCCAAAAACAAGAGTCCAGGGCCTGACGGATTCCCCGGGGAATTCTACCAAACATTCAAAGAAGAAAAAATACCTATTCTCCTGAAGCTGTTTCAAAAAATAGAAACAGAAGGAAAGCTACCAAACTCATTCTATGAGGCCAGTATTACCTTGATCTCCAAACCAGGCAAAGACCCTATCAAAAAGGAGAATTACAGACGCCAAAATGGACGCCAAAATTCTCAACAAGATCCTAGCTAATAGGATCCGACAGTACATTAAATGATTATCCATCATGACCAAGCGAGATTCATCCCTGGGATGCAAGGGTGGTTCAACATTCGCAAATCGATCAGTGTGATAGATCATATCAACAAGAAAAGAGTCAACAACCATATGATCCTCTCAATTGATGCAGATAAAGCATTTGACAAAATACAGCATCCTTTCCTGATTAAAACCCTTCAGAGTGTAGGCATAGAGGGTACATTCCTCAATTTCATTAAAACCATCCATGAAAAGCCTACAGCAAATATCATTCTCAATGGGGAAAAGCTGGAAACCATTCCCTTAAGATCAGGAACACGACAAGGATGCCCATTCTTGCCATTATTATTCAACATGGTACTAGAAGTCCTTGCAACAGCAATCAGACAACAAAAAGGGATCAAAGGTATCCAAATCGGCAGAGGAAGTTGAACTGTCTCTCTTCGCAGATGACGTGATACTCTATATGGAAAACCCAAAAGACTCCACTCCCAAACTACTAGAACTTATAGAGCAATTCAATAATATGCAGGATACAAAATCAATGCTCAGAAATCAGTTGCATTTCTATACACGAATAATGAGACTGAAGAAAGAGAAATTAGGGAATCCATCCCATTTACAATAGCACCAAAAACCATACGTTACCTTGGAATTAACTTAACCAGAGACGTAAAGGAACTATATTCTAGAAACTACAGATCACTCATGAAAGACATTGAAGAAGACACAAAAAGATGGAAAAATATTGCATGCTCGTGGATCGGAAGAATAAACATAGTTAAAATGTCTATGCTACCCAGAGCAATCTACACTTTCAATGCCATCCCAATCAAAATACCAATGACATTTTTCAAAGAGCTGGAACAAACAGCCCTTAAATTTGTGTGGAACCAGAAAAGGCCCCGAATCGCCAAGGAACTGTTGAAAAGGAAAAACAAAGCTGGGTGCATCACAATGCCGGATTTCAAGCTATACTACAAAGCTGTGATCACAAAGACAGCATGGTACTGGCACAAAAACAGACACATAGACCAATGGAACAGAATAGAGAACCCAGAAATGGACCCTCGGCTCCGTGGGCAACTAATCTTCGACAAAGCAGGAAAAAACATCCAATGGAAAAAAGACAGTCTCTTCAATAAATGGTGCTGGGAAAATTGGACAGCTATATGCAAAAGAATGAAACTTGACCACTCTCTCACACCATACACAAAGATAAACTCCAAATGGATGAAAGACCTCGATGTGAGACAGGAATCCATCAAAATCCTTGACGAGAACATAGGCTGCAACTTCTGTGACATCAGCCACAGAAACTTTTTTCATGACACATCTCCAAAAGCAAAGGAAACAAGAGAAAAAATGAACTTGTGGGACTTCATCAAGATAAAAAGCTTCTGCACAGCCATGTAAACAGTCAAAAAAACTAAGAGGCAGCCCACAGAATGGGAGAAGGTATTTGCAAATGACACTACAGATAAAAGTCTGGTATCCAATATGTACAAAAGAACTTCTCAAACTCAGTACACAAGAAACAAATAATCAAATCAAAAAATTGGCAGAAGATATGAACAGACACTTTTCCAATGAAGACATACAAATGGCTAACAGACACATGAAAAAATTTCAACATATTAGCCATCAGGGAAATTCAAATCAAAACCACATTGAGATACCACCTTACACAACTTAGAATGGCAAAAATTGACAAGGCAAGAAACAACAAGTGTTGGAGAGGATGTGGAGAAAGGGAATCCCTCTTACATTGTTGGTGGGAATGCAAGTTGGTACAGTCACTTTGGAAAACATGGTGGAGTTCCCTTAAAAAGTTAAAAATTGAGCTACCCTATGATCCAGCAATTTCACTACTGGGTATTTACCCCAAAGATACAGACGTAGTGAAGAGAAGGGCCATATGCACCCCAATGTTCATAGCAGCATTGTCCACAATAGCTAAATTGTGGAAGGAGCCGAGATGCCCTTCAACAGATGACTGGATTAAGAAGCTGTGGTCCGTATATACAATGGAATGTTACTCAGCCATCAGAAAGAATGATCACCCATCATTTGCAGCAACATGGACGGGACTGGAGGAGATTATGCTAAGTGAAATAAGTCAAGCAGAGAAAGACAATTATCATATGGTTTCACTCATTTATGGAACATAAGATATAGCAGGAAGATCGGTAGAAGGAAGGGAAGAATGAAGGGTGGGGTAAACAGAAGGGGGAATGAACCATGAGAGACTGTGGACTCTGGGAAACAAACTGAGAGCTTCAGAGGGGAGGGAGCTGGGGCACTGGGATAGGCCAGTGATGGGTATTAAGGAGGGCACATATTGCATGGTGCACTGGGTGTTATACGCAAATAATGAATCATGGAACACTACCTCATAAACTAAGGTATACTGTATGGTGACTAACATAACATAATAAAAAATTATTACAAAAATTTTTTTTCAAAAAAATAAGAAAGAAGAGAGAACTGGAGACAGAACACGCTGATAATTATCAGATTCACCAAGACAGGTGATGATTCTTTGAAGTCACGTTTATTTGTACTTTTCACCAAAAAACGGAGTGACTGACTTACAATAAATACTCCTGTGAGCTTATAGCCTAGCCAAAATGGTTAATTATTATAAAACCTTTGGTCTTGAGATGATAACACCTGTTGTACTTGTGAGAAATTGTGTTTATTTATTGTACGGGTATTGTCAACACTTACAGTTACTTATCAAACATGTGGTAGATAATTCAACTTTGACATTATTGGCCTTGTTTTAATTGGCCCAAATAACAGAATAAAATGTATAGATTTTCTTTGAGGTATGAAAAATAATTTGTAATGCTTCTTTCTCCCTAACATCAGTTCTATAAGTAAAATTAAATTGTAATAATAGCAGTTTCAATTTCAAATACAGTGCGAAATCTGGACTTGTTTTTCCTATAAATACATGTATATAGGCATATATAAATTCACATCATTGAAATTACAATGTATATTTTTATTCTTTTTTTTGCCTAAAATGTCATCAAAAGTTGCCTTATATCATTAAGAATTCTTCAACAAATTTCCAGTGGCTGTGTAGTATCCTAGCATACAGATGTCTCTTAAATGATGTATTAATTTTCCTATTAATAATTTGGATTTTTTTCAATCTATTAGGATAGTTATTCCATGAACAGCTATGATGAATCTCTGTAAGCATCACTTACGATTTCCTTAAAAGGGACTCCTATAAATGGAGTGACAATGAAAGGGTGTAAGCATTTTTAAAGATCTGGAAACATACTACTAGATTGGGTCACTAATCACCCCCACCCCACCACAGCGGGCAGAGTCAATTCCCTGTTCTCCTGCCTTCTCTGCCTTCCTCCACTGGGCCTGTACTTCCTAACCATTCCTGAGAAGGCTGAAGCATGCTCTTCAGCCTGTGTCTTATAATATTGTTTTAATCACACTGAGTCCTGAACGGCATCATCTCTCCTGAGCATCATCGGTTACTCTCATGCCAACAGCAGACAGACCTGCCACCCCTTCTCAGGGGCCCCCACTGCCACCTGCATTCAGACATGTAAAGTCTAGCTGCCTTTTTTTCAACCCTCTCCAGCATCTTTCCCGAGGTGACATCAACCATCTATTCTTCTCTCGAATAAATTACTATGTGTCCTGAGGCAGGAATTAGGGACGGTTTCTGAGGCTACTGAAGCACACCTCTCCAGGACTGCAGCCGTTTTGGGGGTGCTAGAGTCCCTTAACCCAAGACAGAGACTCCTTGCTGGAGTTAGCACATGACATTGTCACCCCATGGAGACCAGGCCCAGTCCCGCACTGACCCTGACCACAGGAGAATCCAGCACCTTCCCAGGAGCACTCCACTCCATTCCTGTTGTCATTTTCTGAACAGAACTGGACAGGTGAGGTTTCTGATGCTGATGGGTCTGTGGGCCTTGACTTGTCCACAAATATTCTGGATATTCTGACACCAAAACCCTTCAGACCCCCCACCTCACATTATTCTCAGTGGCAGATATAGGGAACTTCACCAACTTCTGGAAATATATGCTTGTCCACTGGGGGCAGTGGCTGATCCTGGGGCATGAAGGGACCCAGGCTTTTCCCACAAAGATGTTCTGAGTTCTCTTGCCTAGCTGTGACTACAAATGGCCAGGAAAAACATCCCCAACCTGACAAGGACCCGGTTCCCATGGGGAGGAATGTCTGGGTCATATAACCAGGCACACAACTGAGGCAGCAAGGGTGGCCCCTAAGTGTAGGGAGCATCTAGGACTAGTAATGGAGAAAGAAGTTAATCACTATCAACTGTGCTCCAAGGCCAAATGCAGCCGCAGAGGCTCTCATCTCTCTGACTAATGTACCTCTTTGGTTTCCCCTCAGCAAGAGAGACCCATGGGAATTCTGTTCCCCACACACACATGGGAACATGGATCTGACTGGCACAGGGTGGTCTGTGGCAGACCCAGATGAACTACCCGGTTTTCCTCCAGGGACAGCATGCAGCGCAGTTTTGGGGAGTAGGGTGAGTAGATGGCATCCAATTCTCTCTGCCAGGGCCTGGCTTAGCCACAAAGAGCCAGTGTCACAGTCCTCCCCAGGACCCACAGGGTGACGCAGAGGTATAAGGGCCTAGGCATTTGGGCTCTGCTGGCTCTAGCTGCCCTGTGGGAAGGCAGGGCTGTGAGGGTCCTACATCACGTCCCACCTTCCTCCACTGCCGCAGTGGCCCCCTCCCTTCCTTTCATAGCTGTGGCTCCATAATAAATACCTTTCACCCCAAATTCTGTCTCAGTGACTACTCTCAGATAATCTGACCTGCAGTGGTGAGACATGACCCAAACAAGAATTATAATCTACTTATGGAAAACTGGACAAAGGAAAGAAAGAGAAAAGGAAAACAAGAAAGCAAGAGATGGAAGGAGAGAAGCAAAGAAAGAGAAAAAAAAGAAACAGAATGAGAGAAAGAAATCAAGAAAACAAAAGAGCAAGCAAGGAAAAGAGAAAGATAAAGTAGGAAAAAAAGAGAAAGAAAAATCAAGAAAACAAAAGAGCAAGCAAGGAAAAGAGAAAGAGAAAGTAGGAAAAAAAGAGAAAGAAAGAAGTTGAAAGAAAGAAAGAAAGAAAGAAAGAAAGAAAGAAAGAAAGAAAGAAAGAAAAAGAGAGAAAGAGAGAGAAAGAAAGAAGAAAGACAAGGCGAGAGGAGAGGAAAGGAAAGGAAGGGAAGGGGTAGAAGGAGAGGAAATTAGTTACTTAGCTCTAGTCTTATTTCTCTCATAAGAGAGTGTAACCAATAACTTAAGTAACCAGTCCAAGTGACCTAGTTTCAAGCAGGCAAGCCCCATCTGTCTGGCGGGAGACTGCGCCATCCCTGCCTGGAGACTGCTATGCCGCCCCAACAGCACCATTAGCACACAGGACTCGTGACAGGAGCTGGAACACAGCATCCTTCACCTGCACCTCGCTGATGCCCAGGGACAGTCATCTATTGTTTTGGGCCTCGGTTTCTTTATCATCGAAATGAAGGCATCTAGAAGTCTATCTTATTACTTTCTGTTCTAATGCTCAGGAGATTTGGGAGATTTGGGTAACAAAATTTCTGCCTGATGCATTATCAAGCCCAGCGGCTACCATCAAGGACATGGAAATGCTCAGTTTCAAAAGTCCATAAAAACCCCCAAAATAGTGGGTAAGATTGTGAGTGTGTGTCTTTTTTGCACTTTTCTGGGAAAAGGATCCCGAAATTCACCATATTCTTAAAGGGATCTATGAAACCACAAAACACTGAGAATCTCTGACTTAGATACACACATTCTACGTCTTTACTAAATGGGTTGGATTGCCTTCAATAGATGTGTATATAAACAACAGATGTGCACAGCACAGATGAAGAGACAGATGTGAAGGCTCCTCGAGGTGGGAAAGAAGAATCAGAGGGGAATGGAACAGCTGACGTCAGAGGGGTCCCTATCCTTCCAGCTACAGCCCCAGAGTGACAGGAAAGCACCCAAGCTTCTCACAAACCCCTCTCTGACCCTCTAGAGGGAAAGTTCACTTATTCAACAAATAATCTTTGAAGCATGCTGTGTGTCAAGCAAATGAAGGAAAAAATGAGCACAAAATGAGACTCTATCACAGGGACTTAGCAAGGGAGGCTGCCGAGGTGGCCTTCTTAACAAGACAAAGGGGACGCAGAGTGATGGTGTGGGATGCTGGGCAGAGACAGGAAACTGCAGGCTCATTTCAGCAGATGGCATCACAGATAGGAAGAGATGTCCAAGCAACAGCAACTCCAGGAGAAAGAGAAGAGGAAACTCTGAACTGACCAGAAAAGCATCAATTAACTGATTTGACCCAAATTCAACTTTCTGTCATCAGTAGAAGGTCTCAAAACAGAACGGAGTCAAGTTCTTTTAAAAATGCAGAATTTGTGCCCTCAAGAGGCCGAATTGGTGCAGACCTTCACCCTGCTCCTTTTCCAGTCCTCACAGAGCTTAACTTTCAGCAATCTAAATCTGAATCAGAGATTCTCGTTGCACAAGAGAAATGTGAGTCCCAGGAATGTCAAATGATTTGCCCAAGGTACTTTTAATGACACAGCAAGAGCCTATCATTCAAAACATAACTGTCTAATGCATGGTATCTGCAAGACAATTCATTCCCTCCCCAGAGCACACAAAACATAGCCTACCTCCTAGTTCAGAGATGTACCTCATACCATGCTTCTCTCAGCACTGTGAACAAAACCAAAACCTAACAATGGAGTTCACTCTTCAGATTGTGATTCAATTGTCTGTCAAAGTCTGACATTTAGCAGACATTTAATGACTGTGTTAAGGAACGAGTGAATGAATTTCATACAAAGTATCTGTAACTTTTCCTCTTTTCAGACCTTTATTCCATACACAGCCCTGATATCTGAGTGTCAGTCTACACTACAAACTGACTAATTTCCAAATCAGCTGATTTTTCTGCCTCACTCTGCGATATATCTGAATTCAGAGCATCCCAGTATTGACCAAAGTGCTGTTTCTTTTGTCATCTTCACTCTTCATGGAAATATATGTAAGACAGGGAATGTCAGAAACCCCTACATGGGTTTCTGGAACTTTGATGAGAAGAGCTTCACCAACACCAGCATCTCAGATTGCCCCTGTGTTTCATGACGGGGTTGAAAGGGGTTGTGGGAAAGAACAGTCATGACTTCCAAGGTATGGCCCATGTGAAGGGTGCTGTGTACAGATGAAAGTGGATGCTGAGACCACCGTTTGCTTCCTCCTTACCACAAACTGATGATGACCTTTCATCTGTTGCTGTGCTGGCCTGGTCTGGATTCTCTTCTGTGGGTTCCATGGTGCCCCACCCAGACAGTTTGGCCTGCTCTTGTCTGGAATGCCCATTTCTAAGTGATGCATTCTTTTCAAGGCACCATTTTTTAATAGTTGCATTTTGGCTAGATGATCCCAAGAGTGGTTGTGTAGGGTGACAATACTAGCTCTTGCTCCCAAGTGGGTGGGCAAGGTCTCATCCTTCTGGGATCAGAGTTAAAGCTGAACATGGATCATCTTCAAAGAAAGCAGGGTAGGTAAGAATGACAAGTGCTATGAATTCTGTTTAGATAGTGATGGACAAGTACCTATCCCATTTAGCAACAAGGGTGTCATTAGTAAAGTAACTGACAGCAGTTACGTTGACAGGAGTGCAGTAGGAAGCCAGGTGACAACAAGTTGATGTCTTAGAAAAAGTCTCATGGAAAAGCTACAGACCTCAAATCTCATCATTTTCTCCATAATGCTTTTCCCAGTTTCTCCAAACCAAAGCAATACAGCATTCCTGGCACCCACATGAAACATTTAAAGTTTTTCTTGTAGTATTCATTACATTTGCCTTAGATTAAAGCATGACTCATCTCTCTTCCTATATCATAAACTCTTCGAAGACAGAAAGTGGTATCTCTCATACATTCTCTTATTTGCCCACCACACACACACATACACACACATATGTACAATAACTGCTTAGACCAGCCTTGCACATAGTAGTTTTTTAATAACTGTTAGTTGACTTGAATTTAATTAATGTAATTCACCTCAAAAATCTTACTAACATTTTTTTTAAAATAAATATTCTATTCCACTGATTTATTGTCAGATTATGTGGTGATAACAGAAACTGTGCTCTTAATCATTTGATTTATTTCTATCCCAATGTCATGTTTTCACCTCTAAATAAAACTTAAATTGAGTAAATCTGCACCAGACATTAATCATATGCTTATTAAATATACCTCTGGGACTTGGATATGCATGACATGACTTTTAGAGCTCAATGCTTGGGTTAGTTTTCACTTGGAATGTCAAATGAATTTTAATATGCTTGGCAAATAAGTGTTCTGGATATAATGTGAAAATTTGTCACACATGTCTCAGTTTCAAGTGATGCTTATTAAGGCAGATGGGCTTCTCTTAAGTACACCTCTCTTGGGTACCAATGTTCCAAGATCCGCTCCTCAACTTTTCAGATCATGATTTTACCAAAACACTGAAAGCCAATCAGCCTTTTGGATGCTTGGCTCAACAGAGAGTAGGGCATAAGCAAAATGCCAATTCACCAATTTAGAAAGCTGAGTGTCCAGGACTCAGACACCCATGATATTGGACCAGCACACTTTTGTCTTCACACTATAGTGTAACTCAATAGTTTTTCCATGACCTACAACAAAATTTCTCTTTTTCCTTGCACGGGACTGGGAAGGAGTAAGGAAAACCTAGCAGCAAGCACTCCCTGAAGTTAGGAGTGTGCGGAATCCTTATCAGCAGACTGAAAAGTTCGTCTAGTGTCTGGTCAGCTGGTGAAGCCACTCTCCTCTTGACATTGCTGAGTAAGACATCCCTGTTCATGAAGTCTGTTCATTTATTCTCTCTGTAGGTGCATTCAGACAAGCGCTATGCAGAGAACAACCCCGTCAGCCAAGACTACAGCTTGAACTCTTTATTTTAGGACCAGCTACGCGTTATTTTCAAAATGTGAGGCTCTTTGTTCCTCTTTTTGTTTCCTATGATTTTAAAAAACAAATTCATGAAAGAATAATCATAAACTGTATGTTAATTAGCATACAATGTATAAAGATAGAATTTGTGATAACAACATAAGGGGAGGTGGATGAAGCCGTAGAGGAGCAGATTTTTTTTTTTTACTATTGAAGATAAGTTGGTATCAAGGCAAACTACATTGCTATAAATTTAAGATATTAATTGTAATCCCCAGAGTAAACACTGAAAAACAAACTTAAAATATATAAAAAAGGAAATGAGGGAATCAAAAATGGTATACTATAAAAAAAATCAATCAAACACAAAAGGCTATATGAAGAAGTTGAGGAACATAAAAGATATAAAAATGTCAGAATCAAGTCCTTCCTTATCAATAATTCCTTTAAGTATAAATGATTTAGACTCTGCAGTTAGAAGACAGACATTGGCAGAATGGATGAAAACCATGATTCAAATATATGCCATCTACAAGAGATTCACCTTAGATCCAAAGAAGCAAACAGGTTGAAAGTCTAAAGATAGGGAAAACTTTTCCATGCAAGCAGTACTATGCTTTTAAGATTTATTTTAGAGAGAGAGAGAGAGCATGAATGGGAGACAGGCAGAGAGAGAGGAAGACGCAGACACCCTGCTGAGCACAGAGCCCAATGCAGGAATCCATCCCAGGACCCCGAGATCATGACCTGAGCTGAAGTCAGACACGTAACTGACTGAGCCACCCATGTGTTCCAGTACTATTTTTTACCATGCAAACAGAAACCAAAAGAGAGCTAGGGGAGCTGTACTTATATCAGACAAAATAGACTTTTAATAGAAAATGTGAAAAAATACATTATATATTGATAATTATAAATATATACCTCAAATAGTTTAGCCCCAAAATACATGAAGCAAACATTGCCAGAATTAATGGAAGAAATAGTTCTAAAATAATAGTTGAAGACTTTAATACCCCACTGTCAATATATGTAAAGAACATCTAAATAAAAGGTCAATAAGGATATTGAGTACTTGAACAACACAATAAACTAATGAGATGTAACAGTTATAAAGCAGTCTACCCCAAATCAGCAGAATAAACATTCTTTTCCAGGGCACATGGACCAATCTCCAGGATAAACCATATGTTAGTCCACAAAACAAGTCTCAATAATTTTTTAAAGATTGCAATCATACAAAGTATGTTCTATAACCACAATAGAATCAACCTGGAAATCAATAACTGCAGAAATACCAGAAATTTCACAAATACGTAGAAATTTAACAACATATTCCTAAATAATCAATGGGTCAAAGAAATCACAAAGGAAATTAGAAAATACTTAGAGATTAATGAAAATAAAAGCACAACATAAACACTAAATTTATGGGATGCAGCAAAAGCAGTGCTCAGAAGGAACATTATAGCTGTAAACATATACATTAAAAAGAAGAAAGATCTGAGACCATAACCTAACTTCACACATTAAGGCAACTAGAAAAACAGAGCAAACTAAGAGCAGAGCCAGAAAAAAGAAGAAAATATTAAGATGAGGGTAGTAATAAATGAAATAGAGAATTGATGAGACCAAAAGTTGGTTCCTTGCAAGGACCAACAAAATTGACAACCCTTTAGCTAAACTGACTAAGAAAAAAGAGAAGATACAAATTACTAACATCAGAAATTAAAGGCACTCCTACCAGCAAGACAGATATTTAAAAGATTAATAAAGAATAGTATGAATAATGGTACACCAACAAATGGTATAACCTAGATGAAAGGAACAAATTCCAGAAATACATAAATTACCGAAACTGACACAAGAAGAAATAAAAGCTCTCAACGAACCTATAACAAGTAAAGAGGTTGAATCAGTCAAAAACTTCCCAAAAAATTATAGGACCAGATGGATTCACTTATAAATTCTGCAAAACCTTTAAGGAATAATTCTCACTAACCCTCAAACTCTTCTAAAAAAAATAGAATAGAAAGGAATGTGTCTTAACTTACCCTATAAGGCCAGGATTACCTTTATATCAAAGGCAAAGATACCATAAGAAAAGAAAATTAAAGACCAATACCCCTTATGAATATGGATGTAATTATTCACAACAAAATACTAGCAAACTAAATCTGGCACTATATTAAAAGGATCATATATACACTATATTAAAAGGATCATTATATTAAAAGGAACATGACTAAGTGAGATTTATCCCCAGAATTCAAGGGTGGTTCAACACATGAAAATCAATAAATGTAATACACCACATTAATGGAATGAAAGAGAAAAAAAACACATGATCTTCTCAATAGATACACAAAAGACATTTAATTAGACTTTCCTAATAAAAGCACTCAGAAATCTAAGAATAGAAAATAATTTCTTCATCATGATAAGATCATTTAAAACAAATCCATAGTTAACATCATACTCAATGGTAAAGACTGAAAGCTTTCCTCCTAAGGTCAGGGATAAGACAAGGATGTTCCCCTTCACCACTTCTATTCAAAATTGTAATATAAATTCTAGCCAGGGGGCGCCTGGGTAGCGCAGTCGTTGGGCAGCTGCCTTCGGCTCAGGGCGTGATCCCGGCGTTCCCGGATCGAGTCCCGCATCAGGCTCCTCCACTGGGAGCCTGCTTCTTCCTCTCCCGCTCCCCCTGCTTGTGTTCCCTCTCGCCGGCTGTCTCTCTGTCACATAAATAAAAATAAAAAATCTTAAAAAAAAAAAAAAAGAAGTTCTAGCCAGAGCAATGAGGAAAGAAAAAGAAATAAAAGGTATTCAGACTGGGAAGAAAGAAGTAAAACCATCTCTAGTCACAGCTGACATGATCCTATATATAAAAAATCCTTTAGAATCCACAAAAAAAATTATTAGAGCTAATAAATGAATTCAGCAAAGTTACAGACTACAAGATTAACACATGAAAATAAGTTGTGTTTCTACACATGTGCAGTGAACAATCTAAAAAGAAAATTAAGAAAGTAATTGCATTTACAGTATCATCAAAAAGAAGGAAATAACTAGGAATAAATTTAAACAAAAAGATTGCCGCAACACCGCCCGTGGAGCCGCGGCGTTGATTCGGGAGAGGGACGAGGCCCAGACAGGTTAGCTTGAGAAAGAGAGAGTGGGTGCAGGGGACAACCGCAAAGCATGCCACCGCCAAGAGTGCGATTGCCCCGAACAGCTGCAACCTCGCATATTTATTGGCAATAAACAATCAAAGACAATCAAGGGGATGATCCATATTACATCCTAGTGAATAGTAGTACATCCTGGGGAAAGTCACGGGATTAGATGATGTAACGTTCAGCAAGTGAGGCCTATTCTTAAACATGTTTCTATGGACCCTGCAGGCTATTGTCAAGAGCAATCAAGTTTGGGTTGGGGCAACATTCTGCCCTTTAGCGGACCAGGCGTTCCTGGCTGCTTGTTATCTGAGGGCAGTGTTCCACCCTGAGCGAGCCGGGCATTCCTGGCCACTGGGCGAGACGGGCATTCCCGACTCTGTGCTCTGATGTTTATGCTAAAGCCTGCAAGGTCACAAACATGTTTTCCCAATATATCCTTAGCATAAGCTCTCAGCCAGGGGCTGCTGCAAAGATGCAAGACTTACACACTGAAAACTATACTACATTGCTGAAAGAAATGAAAGAAAACATAAGTAAATGGAAAGACAGCCCATTTTCATGAATTGGAAGAATAAATATTGTTAAAATGGCAATATTCCCCGAAGCAGACCTGTAGATCCAATGCAATCCCCATTAAAATCCCAATGACCTTTTCTGTAGAAATGGTAAAGCTGATCTTAAAATTCATGTAAGATTATAAGGAACCCAAATAACCAAAAGAATCATGAGAAAAGAATAACCATTGGAGTTCTCACACTTCCCATTTTCAAAACTTACTATATCATAATAATAATCACGACAGTGTGGAACTGACACATGAATAAACATATAGATCAATAGAATAGAATTGAGAGTCCAAAAATAAGACCATACATCTATTATCAATTAATTTTCAACACGTGTGCAAACAGTATTCAGTGAGTAAAGAATAGTCTCTTCCACAAATGGTGCTGAGATAACTGGATATCCACACACCAAAGAATAAAGTGGGAATTTATGTCACCTCATACATAAAAATCAACTCAAAATGGACCAATGATAATAAATATAAGAGTTAAAACCATGACGCTCTTAGGAGAAATCTTCGTGACCTTGGATTTGGCAATGGTTTTTTAGATATAATACCAAAAGTGCAAGCAACAAATGACAAAATAGATAAATTGGACTTCACTAAAATTAAAAACTATTTTGTATCAAATGATTCTTTAAAAAATTATCAAAGACAAGTGAGGTGATACCAAAAAAACTGCAACCCTTTATGAAGTGAGCAGTGTCCTTTTGGAGAACTGCAAAATGGGGCAGAAGGCAGAGAGCTTTTATAGGATAAAGATGAAAGAAAAGGGGGATGCCTGAGTGGCTCAGTCAGTTAAGTGTCCAACTCTTGGTTTTGCCTCAGGTCATAATCTCAGGGGTCATGAGATTGAGCCCCATGGTGGGCTCTGCGCTCAGGACAGAGTCTCCTTGAGAGTCTCTCTCCCTCTCTTTCTGCCCCTCTCCCCTCACTTACACTCTCTCTCTCTCACTTGCTCTCTCTAAAAATAAGCTAATACGTCTTTTTTTAAAAAATTGATTAAAGAACAAGAAAGAAGAAAATAGGAAAGTTCAATTGGCTGGGGCCACAGAGTCAACCTTGTTTGGGGTAAGAAGGAACAAAGAAATATGTATAAAATCCAGAGTTAGCTTGCTGTTTGGGGATTGACTGACTAGATGTATGGAGAATCGTGCTGAGTGGAAAAAGCCAAGCTTGACAGAGTACATACTATATGATTCCATTTATACAACATTCTCTAAATGCAAAATAATAGGAATGGAGGAGGGATTCGTTATTGCCAGCAGGTAAGGAGGGCGTGGATAAAAATGGGTGTGGCTATTAAAAGGCAACACAGGAGACTCTTTCATGATGGAAATGTTCTTGATCAATGTCAGTCTCCTGGTTTTGATATTGTACTCTAAATTTGGAAGATGTTGGCCTTGGGAAGAACTGAGTGAAAAAGACACAGTATCTCTCTGTATTATTTCTTACAATTGCATATGAAATCACAATTACCTAAAAATTGAAAGTTTAATTTAAAACAGCAGCCTTCCCCAGCATGGGCCGTTGGTTTCTGACCAAGGCAGCTGCCTTCCAGCTTTCTCATGCCTGAGCCCCACTGTACCACTTCTCATTCCCTGACCACAGGATCATTCAAAATCATCTCATCCCAAAGCTTTTCAAACTCTGCTTCATTGAGTCCCAAGAAATTTTGAAGTTGCAGGAGGTTCAGCTTGGGTGATCCAGGGAAGAAGGGATACTGATATATCTCCACTTTAATAGAGCAAATCCACTTCTGCCTGTGATAAATACTGAGATTCCATTAATTTTAAATAGGGTTCCACTGCGGACTCTGGGAAACAAACTGAGGGCTTCAGAGGGGAGAGGGGTGGAGGATTGGGATAGGCTGGTGATGGGTATTAAGGAGAGCACATGCTGCATGGTGCACTGGGTGTTATATGCAAGTAATGAATCATGGAACATTGCATCAAGAACTGGGGATGTACTGTATGGTGACTAATACAACAAAATAAATATTTAAAAATGAGAGAAAAAAAGAATTAGTTATTTAATCATTTTATTAAAAAAACATAGGGTTCCACTGCATCATAGTATTTTCAAGTTGCTCATCTTGTAAAGTTTAAGGCTTGTTTTGACTTTAGAACATCTTTGAGATGTGTTTATCCCTGATTTTCCTCGTCTCAACCAAGTAGTTATTAAAGCTGAGTTCAAATCCCATTAGCTTGGGTAAGTCACTTAACTGCTCTCAGTCCCATTTGTCATCTCTGAAAGGATGGTAACAACCGTATCCTCACAATAGGGCTATTCTAAGCTTTAGATGAATGAAGCATTTAAAGCACTTAGCACATGCCTTCTGCAACATAGGACTCATTACATTATAGCTAATTTTAGAATTTCTAATTCTCAGCTACATTTTATTCTATATAACTCTAATAGAAAAATTCTTTCTTTATAAAGAGCCAAAAATCTATCACTTAACAACACAGCATGGGTCCAATTTACCCCAGTTTCTTTGATATCTTTTCCTATGACCTACTTTTAGGGGCTGTTCACACATCACTAGATGTTCTCCACTTTTCCATTGTTTCTCATGAGCTCTCAATATTGCTGTGCCAGTATCCCAAAGGCTGGCTACCTCACCTTTCTCCGCAGCATGAATGTAACTCAGAAGTCACAATAGTTGAAAGCCACGTGGCCTATTGACCCACAGTGGAAATGTTTGTGAGAGTCTCCAAGCCTGTTTCACACATCTTACTGTCAACTGTCAATATCTATCCGGTTATTGAAGCCATTGAGATTTGGGGGACTATGAGTCTCAAATGGTAGGAGTGGTTGCATTGGAAAACAAATCCCATTCCACATGTTTGCCTCTCCGACATCATTTCACATACCTCCCTGTTCCACCTCACTCTAGAAATCTTGCATTGTTTGTTCCTCACACAAACAGTGCTGCTTCTTGACCCCAGGCCTCTACCCAATAATGCTCTCTCAGACAACAGTCTTCACACACTGTCCTCTCTAGTTGGCTGATGAACTCATCCTTCAACATTCAGTTCCGGGGGGCGGGGGTCACTTTCTTTGAAAGGTCTTCCCTGGGCCCCCTAGGCTAGGTTAGGGACCCTCGTCTCTGTGCTTCCATTCTATCTGTTCTTATTGTAGATTATCTTTGAGGACTCTGATCAATGATACCCCTTTTTCCACCCAATCCTGAACCCACTGAGAAAAAGACTAAGTGGCATCTTTATTACTAATACAGCTGCTATTGGAAGGCACGACAAGCAAGTTTCGCAATGCCAAACCGCAAATCTTGGCAGACTCGCCGAACATTCATGGCAGTGGTGGGCACCAACAGAGACAGGATTTTCTACAGGTAGCTTAAATGGGGAGGAAGGATCTGAGATCCACAGGCCAAGTTTCTCCTCCCAAATTCACCATTAGCTAAATCACTGCCTCTCCTGGATAAAGTGAGTGAGGGATCTGGGTCAGATGGGTTACACTGCCAGAGTTCTCTTTACACACAAGAGCATATCAAGATACAGGAGAAATGTGGAGGGGTGGCCTGGCTTCACTCTCCTCTAGCACTGAGCAAAATGGGTAAGCTTCACCTAATGCTAGTTCTCATCTCACTGAACTATAAGCTACTTAAAGACAGGGTACCCATTGTCTAGAGTGGGACACACATAGGGCAGTTGCTCAGGAAAGATATC
Source organism: Ursus maritimus (assembly GCF_017311325.1). NCBI lineage: Eukaryota > Metazoa > Chordata > Mammalia > Carnivora > Ursidae > Ursus > Ursus maritimus. The sequence continues at coordinate 6,607,070 of NW_024427107.1, forward strand.
CTGAGCTTAACAAGCCTAGCATCACCCCCTTGAGATTGGTCTCCATGTCTCAACTCAACAGATACTGACTGACCGGGGCCCCTGGGTGAGCCCACCCCACAAGGAAGGAAGCTCATTGGCCTAACAGATCCCCTCTTGGAGGGGATTGTGTCTGCTGTTTCTCTGAAAAATGTAAAAAAAATAAGTAGATATTTATATATAATAGTGAAAGTAAAAACATCTGGTGACAGACAACATTAATCACAATTGTAGGGTCAACAAATAATGTCAAGGTGGGATTCTATACACATGAAAATACCAGTAGCCATTGAGATACTACTTACTTTAATCCACTCTGCTGAAAAATAAAACACCATTTAATGCAACCTCTGTAAATGTGTTCATTGTGTTCCAAATCAAGGGAGAAATGAGATTTCCTCTTACAGTTGGAATAAGATAACAAAGCTATGTGAGAAATGTTTTTGGTATTTTGATCGGGATGGCATTGAAAGTGTAGATTGCTTTGGGTAGCATGGACATTTTAATTATGTTTATTCTTCCGATCCATGAGCATGGAATATTTTTCCATCTTTTGTGTTTTCTTCAATGTCTTTCAAGAGTGATTTGTAGTTTCTAGAATATAGATCCTTTACGTCTCTGGTTAAGGTAACTCAGAGATAACGTATGATTTTTGGTGCTATTGTAAATAGAATGGATTCCCTAATTTCTCTTTCTTCAATCTCATTGTTCGTGTATAGAAATGCAACTGATTTCTGAGCATTGATTTTGTATCCCGCCATATTACTGAATTGCTCTATAAGTTCTAGTAGTTTGGGGGTGGAGTCTTTTGGGTTTTCCATATAGAGTATCATGTCATCTGCGAAGAGAGACAGTTCAACTTTTTCTTTGCCGATTTGGATACATTTTATCCCTTTTTGTTGTCTGATTGCTGTTGCAAGGACTTCTAGTGCCATGTTGGATAATAATGGCAAGAGTGGGCATCCTTGTCGTGTTCCTGATCTTAAGGGAAAGGCGTCCAGGTTTTCCCCATTGAGAATGATATTCACTGTAGGCTTTTCATGGATGGTTTTTATGAAATTGAGGAATGTACCCTCTATCCCTACACTCTGAAATGTTTTAATCAGGAAAGAATGCTGTATTTTGTCAAATGCTTTTTCTGCATTAATTGAGAGGATCATGTGGTTCTTGACTCTTTTCTTGTTGATATGATCTATCACACTGATCGATTTGCGAATGTTGAACCACCTTTGCATCCCAGGGATGAATCTCGCTTGGTCATGATGGATAATCCTTTTGATGTACTGTTGGATCCTATTAGCTAGGATCTTGTTGAGAATTTTGGCTTCCATCTTCATCAGGGATATCGGTCTGTAATTCCTCTTTTTGATGGGGTCTTTGCCTGGTTTGGGGATCAAGGTAATACTGGCCTCATAGAATGAGTTTGGTAGTGGTTTCAATCATTTATGGAACATAAGAAGTAGGAATTCGGTAGGGGAAGAAAGGGAAGAAGGAAGGGGGGGTAAAAAGAAGGGGGAATGAACCATGAGAGACTATGGACTCTGGGAAACAAACTGAGGGCTTCAGAGGGGAAGGGGGTGGGGGATCAGGATAGGTTGGTGATCGGTATTAAGGAGGGTCCACTGGGTGTGTTCGCAAGTAATGAATCATGGAACTTTACATCAAAAACTTGAGATGTACTGTATGGTGACTGACATAACATAAAAAATTATTTTAAAAAATAAATAAAATGTTGTTAAAAAGTTAAAAAAAGATAACAAAGCTATGTGAGAGACAGAACCATGAGTTCAAGAGAAGCTTTTTTATATTAAAGCTTAAATATGCTGAAAAGGGAAAGATAAAACAGTATTTCCAGAAATGGGGAAATTTTTAACAAATTAGATTATGTTAAATTAGCACAGAATTTTAGAATGATGAATTGACCTCAATATTTAATGATGACATTAACAAATTTCTTTTGCAATGCTCTGCATTAAAGGATGAAAAAAATATTGCTTATGACACTATTTGGGGCCAAGACTACATCCAGAGGCCATACGTATCAAAGTGCTTCTCAGCCATCTCTCCTTCCTGTGCCAAGATTCTGGATGTCAAGCGTCCTTTGTTTTCTCTTATTTACCACCTTCTAGGGCTCCAGGGGGAACGAATTCAGGGACATAAGCTCTGAGTCTACCTCTGAAATACTGTTAGGAATGCAAATGAAGAGAAAAGCAAACCAGATTTTAAACATTTGTTTAGAAATGTGTTGGGTTTAGGTTTTATTATTTAGGTATATGATCCAGTTTGGGTCCATCTTTTTATATGGTACAAGGTATAGATGGACTTTCAGGGGGTTTTTTTGTTTTTTGTTTTTTTGCATATGGATATTCAATTTCTTCAGTAACATTTGTTGAAAGTCTATCCCTCCTCTACTGGATTGCCTTGTACTTTGACAAAGCAATTGTCCTGTATTTGGAGTCTGTTTCTGTACTACCTCTAAGAATAGGGATTTCTAATCCCCTTGATTTCTGTTTATTCTTATGCCCGGACCACCCTGACATGGTTATTCTACAGGAAGTCTTTAGTTCAGGGACTGTCAGTCTCCACATTTGTTTTCCTTTTCAAAATTATTTTGGCTGCTCTAGGGCCTTTGCATTTTCATATATGCTTTAGAATCAGATAATCATGAGTTTAGTTTAAATTTTTTCCCTAACTTAACATATTTCGTTTCTGAGCCCTGTCTTTCATAGCAGTTTCATTAAGTGCTAAGATGTTGACATGAGTGATATCAAGGAGTTGACAAACGCTGAGGCCATGTGCCACCATCCAAGATGCTGTACACACAGTATTTCTTTTAAGTGTCCTGTGTTCAAAATCCAAGTCACCTAGTATGTGTTGAGTGTCTGTTCAACCCGGGCATTTTGCTTCTTTCATCTCCTCTGAAGAGCAAAATAACCGTGAGCAGCTAGCGTTGATGGCATTGCTTGCTCCAAGGTTATGCCAAACAGGCTATAGTCTGTCTGTGTTGGTGCAGAGCTGCCTCCAACGACCCCCTTCAAGGGGACTTTGAAGAGTGGAATCGAAGTTGTTCAGAGCCAGTGATTGGCTTTCAGCAGTAGTCTTCACGCTCCACAGCGAGAGTCAGGCTTGCCCTCTGTGGCCGTGCATATCTCACCTTGTGTTCCAGACCCTTCTAGAAGGTTGTAATCACCTCACAAGTCTAAACAACGGCGACAACAACAACAAAACAAAAAGCAAAAAACAGAAACCCAGTCTCCTGGGCCTGAGACCAAATCTATTAAATCTGAGTTTTGGAGGATAGTGTCTAAGACCCTGTTTTTAAAGTTCATCAAGCCCTTTAGGAATGACTGTTCTAATCACCAGAGGGAATAATTCTGTCACTGTTTCTCCATCACCTACAAACTTGTTTTCTTGTATTCTACGCCCTTTTTATGCTAAGATAGCAAATTTTAGACAGAATTCTATGCCCCAAATCTTGGATAATCATGGATTTAATTTTTAATTTTAAAAAATAGTCATCTGGTTCCCTCCATAGTTTGTTCTTTTAAAATTACACATTGACATGTCAAGGAAAAGCAATTCCTGGCCCTAACCTAGATCCAGTACTGAAGGGGAAAAGTTGCAATAAAAGACATTAAATCAACCAAAAATATTGGAATATAGACAGTAAATCAGATAAAAGTAAATGTACGTTTACTGAGTTGATAATTGTACTGTGGTTTTATAAGAAAAAAAAAGTCCCCTTTAGGAAATACACATTTTAATATTTATGGCCAAGGAGACATGTATGTAACTTACCATCAAATGGTTCAGAAAAATAAATGTGTATGTTTGTGTGTGTATCTGTTTGTGAAGAGAGACACAGAGAGAAAAGGCACAAGCAAATAATGATAAAGCAAAGGGGATAAAATATTAGCTAAAGGTGAATCTATCTATAAAGTTCTTTGCATGCGTTTTGTTTCTGCAACATCTTGTAAACATGAAATTTTTTCCAAACAAATATTAAAGAAAAAGGTTTTAATTGTATATTGATTTTTAACAATCTTTTGCATTAGTCAGACTCTTCACTTTGTAAACTCAGACTCCCTGGGACTTCTCTGTATCCTAAACAAACTGCACAGAACCACAGATTCCCAGGCCATGTGCTGTATAAATAGGACGGCGTGAGGTTACTAAGCAACTCAAGGCACCTTTCACTGCCTCTATTTAAAGACTAAGTCAGATTTTCCTTTTTAAAACCGATTTAAATAGAAATCCAACTTCTTTGTGCACTTCATTTTCTTTCTCTTATTTTGAAATCCTCTAAAAGCCTTAGAGAGGACTGATTGACAGATAAGCATAAGCAGCAGTATTTATCAAGCCACTACTCTATGTAGGAGACAGTGTTAGGCACTGGGACTAGAACCCATCAATGGTTCTTCTGTGTGCTCTGTGGGGAATGAGTGCAGTTTGGTGCCTGCCAGATTCATCAGTCATGCCTGGAGGGACAGGAATGTGCACACACACACACACACACACACTGGACAGTAAATTTGGCAAGGCTGGGAGAACCAGCGCTCTGCTTTCATCTACCAAAGAATCCTGGAAGGACCTTGGCGATTCAGAAAGCAGCCTTGGGCCGGCGCAAAGACAGCCACAGCTAACACTAGGAAACTGGCCAGAGGATCAGCATGTACTGGGCACCGAGCATGAGCCAGGTTCTGAGCTGAACCCTCCCTCTCAGCTGCTGTCAGTGAACTCTTCCAACAACCTATGAAATAGGCATCAATAGGCATGCAGACACTAAGTCACAACACTCACGCGTGGCAGACGTGGGGATTCAGCTTACTTCCCTCTCACCTCTACGGCCATGGCTTGGTTTCATTCTTAAGAATTAACCATGAGAGACCATGGACTCTGGCAAACAAACTTAGGGCTTCAGAGGGGAGGGGGCTGGGGGATTGGGATAGGCCGGTGATGGGTATTAAGGAGGGCACATATTGCATGGTGCACTGGGTGTTATACGCAAACAATGAATCATGGAACACTACATCAAAAACTAAGGATGTACTGTATGGTGACTAACATAACATAATAAAAAATTATTATAAAAAAAAAAGAGTTACCCTAGGGGCACCTGGGTGGCTCAGTCAGTTAAGCGTCTGCCTTCAGCTCAGGTCATGATCCTGGGGTCCTGGGATGGAGTCGCACATCGGGCTCCCTGTGCTTCCCCTCTCCCTCTGCCTGCTGCTCCTTCTGCTTGTGCTCTCTCTCTCTCTCTCTGTCAAATAAATAAATAAAATCTTCAACAACAACAAAAAAAGAGTTACGATAAATATTTCACCAGGAATACTTAACTTACAAAACTCAAATGTTAATGAGTGTCTTTCTCCACCTCCCAAGTAAAGCAAGGACCTTAGAACACAGACTCACTTCACAATCCACACAAACCACACTCTACCACATCTGATATTTTCTTTGTGTCTTGCTTTTATTTTAATCTCCCAATGTAGGCATCGTTTGTTTAATTTTGTTAACCTTCACAATAAAACAGTCTGTTATTTTACCAGCAAAAATTAGTTTACTCAGGAATAGCAGTGAATTGCAATTCAGGTCATGGAAGCTACAGCAAAACCACAGACAAATCCAACAAACAAAGGAGAAGAACATTTTATGGAGAAGAAGGAGGAAGTTGGGGAGGGTTGTTCTGAAAGGAAATCCCTTAGAGAAAAGCAAGAGTTCAGAGTGATGATGGTTTCTCACTGGCTGAGTTGCTGGGGTAAGAGATTCAGTGTACATCTTTTCCTGTTGGGACCTGTAATTGGTGATTCTTTCCTGTTGATTATTCCTTTTTTTTAAATTTTTTTTTATTATATTATGTTAGTCACCATACAGTACATCCCTGGTTTCTGATGCAAATTTCGATGATTCATTAGTTGCGTATAACACCCAGTGCACCATGCAATACGTGCCCTCCTTACTACCCATCACCAGTCTATCCCATTACCTCACCCCCCTCCCCTCTGAAGCCCTCAGTTTTTTTCCCAGAGTCCATAGTCTCTCATGTTTCATTCCCCCCTTCTGATTACCCCACCTTTCTTTTTTTTTTTTTTTTAAGATTTTATTTATTTATTCGACAGAGATAGAGACAGCCAGCGAGAGAGGGAACACAAGCAGGGGAGTGGAGGGAAGAAGCAGGCTCATAGCAGAGGAGCCTGATGTGGGGCTCGATCCCATAACGCCGGGATCACGCCCTGAGCCGAAGGCAGACGCTTAACCGCTGTGCCACCCAGGCGCCCCTACCCCACCTTTCTTTATCCCTTTCTTCCCCTACTGATCTTCCTACTTCTTATGTTCCATAGATGAGAGAAATCATATGATAATTGTCTTTCTCTGCTTGACTTATTTCACTTAGCATTATCTCCTCCAGTGCCATCCATGTTGCAGCAAATGTTGAGAACTCGTTCTTTCTGATGGCTGAGTAATATTCCATTGTATATATGGACCACAGCTTCTTAATCCAGTCATCTGTTGAAGGTCATCTCGGCTCCTTCCACGATTTAGCTATTGTGGACAATGCTGCTATGAACATTGGGGTGCATATGGCCCTTCTCTTCACTACGTCTGTATCTTTGGGGTAAATACCCAGTAGTGCAATGGCTGGGTCATAGGGTAGCTCAATTTTTAACTTTTTAAGGGACCTCCACACTGTTTTCCAGAGTGGCTGCACCAACCTGCATTCCCACCAACAATGTAGGAGGGATCCCCTTTCTCCACATCCTCTCCAGCAATTGCTGTTTCCTGCCTTGTTAATTTTTGCCATTCTAACTGGCGTAAGGTGGTATCTTAGTGTGGTTTTGATTTGAATTTCCCTGTTGGTTAATGATTTTGAACATTTTTTCATGTGTCTGTTGGCCATTTGTATGTCCTCATTGGAAAAGTGTCTGTTCATATCTTCTGCCCATTTTATGATTTGTTTATTTGTTTCTCGCGTATTGAGTTTGAGAAGTTCTTTGTAGATATTGGATACCAGTCCTTTATCTGTAGCATTATTTGCAAATATATTCTCCCATTCTGTGGGCTGCCTCTTAGTTTTTTTGATTGTTTCCTTGGCTCCTGTTGATTATTCTGTTGGAGTCTGTAACTGACAGGATGTCTTATCATTGACATTAGGTGATATGGTTCCCTCTGCTGGCCTCCCCTCTCCGCCCTTCCAACTCCATTTTAGTGAAGTTGGCCTTTATTAATTCACACAGTCTTTTCAGCCAAGCTCTGTTTCTGGACTCCATTCTGTCCTCCCGGTTTGTCCGGTGATTTTCATGCCAGTACAACACTGGCTTGGTTATTGTTTTTAAACCAAGTACTGTTAAGTCCTCCAACTTGGTTCATTCTTTCAAAATTGTTTCAGTTCTTCCTAGATCCTTTACATGTATTTTTTTTTATTTAAATTCAATTAGCCAATGTAAAATGCATCATTAGTTTTTGATGTAATGTTCAATGATTCATTAGCTGTGTATAATACCCAGTGCTCATTTTAAAACCGGCTTGTAGGGGCACCAGGGTGGCTAAGTCATTTAAGTGTCCAACTCTTGACTTTGGCTCAGGTCATGATCTCAGGGTCGTGGAATCCAACCCTGTGTGGGGCATGGAGCCTGCTTAAGGCTTCTCTTTCTCCCTCTGCCTCTGCCCCTCCTCACTCCTCCTCTCTAAATAAATAAATAAATAAATAAATAAATAAATAAATAAATATCAGTTTGTCAATTTCTACAACAAAGCTTGATGGTGTTTCTATTGTGATTCTACTGAATTTATGAATCAACTGGGCAGAATTGACATCTGAATCTCCCTTTCCATGATCATGATACATCTCTTCATTAATTTTGTCTTCTTTCATTTGTCTTTGCAGTGTTTTTTGTTTCTGTATACAGTCTTACACATATTTTGTTGATATTTTAAAGTATTTTTACACTATTTTAAATTTCATTTTTCAGTTGTTGGTTGTTAGCATAGAGAAATGCATTTTTATACTGACCTTGTATTCTGCAATCTTATCAATCTCATTTATTAATTCTAGGGGTTTTTATACATTTCTTCAGATTTCTACATGAGATGATGATGTCATTTGTGAATAACTAAAATTTTACATTGTGCTTTCCAACCTACATACTTTCTTTTTTCTTGCCATAGTGTGTGGACTGGGACTCCGTTACAATGTTGAATAGAACAGACATCAGTGCTTTCTTCCCTATCTTAGGGGAAAGGCATTTAGTTTGTCATAATTCAGTATAATGTCCATGGCAAGCTTTTAATAAGTATCCTTTAACAAACTGAGGAAGTTTCCATCTATGCCTAGTTTGCCAGGAATTTTTATGCGACTAAACATTGGGTTTTGTCAAATTCTTTCTTTGCATATATTGAAAATTATATTTTCCACATATAATGAAAATATGTTTTTTCATTCATATGTTTCCTCTTTTAGTCTTTTGGTCTGTAAATGTGGTGAATTCCACTGATTTTTGAATGTTAAAACCACTTTGAATTTCTGCAATAAACCCCACGTGGATGCGATAGATTATCCTTCTTATATATTGTTAGATTCAGTTTACTAAAATTTTGTTAAAATTTTAACATCCATGTATATGAAGGACATTGGGCTATAGTTTTCTTTTCTTTTTTTTTTTTCTCATAATACTTTTTCTGGTTGTGGTGTCATGGTAATTCAGGCCGCTGAAAATGAGTTGGGAAGTATCCCCTCCTCTTCATTTGTCTGGAGGAATTGGTAAACCTTGATATTTTTTTGCCCTTAAATTTTGGTATATTTCACCAGTGAAGCCTCTTAGATGCAGAGTTTTCTGTTCTCTATTGGAATGTTTTCATCTATAAATTCAATTTCTTTAGTAGGTTTAGGGCTATTTGTGGTTTTTTATGTTTTTTTCTGTTGAGGTTCATTGAGTTTCTTGGATCTATGGTCTCATTGTTTTCATCAAGTGTGAAAAGTGTGTAGTCATTGTTTCTTATTTGATAGTCTTTCTCCTTCTCATATTTTAATTGCCCATATGTTAGAGCATTTGATATTATCCCACAACGCCCTGAGACTTTTTTCCATTTTTCTCTCTCTGTGTGTGCTTCATTTTGCATAGTTTCTATTGCTGTGTACTCGGGATCCCTATTATTTTCTTCTGAACTGTCTAGTGTGTTGTTAATCCAATCAAGTGTGTATTCCATTTCCAATATTGTTATTTTTTTAATCTCCAGAAGTTCCACTTGGGTCTTTCTTAATATCTTTGATTTCTCTCCTTATCACATCCGTGTTTTCATCTACAGTCTGCACATTAGAGCATATTATAATAGCTGCTTTAACATCCTTGTCCACTAATACTCTCATTTTATCATTTCTAGGCTTTTTTCATTAAATGGATTTTTCCCTGCTTGTGGGTCATGTTTTTTGTCTTTGCACGTTTTGTGAGTTTTTCTTCATTGGACGCCAGATGTTGTGACTTTTATGTTGCCGTTTACTGAATTTCACTGCATTCTTTCAAAAGAAGTAGGCACACAGGTTACCTAGGAAACTTCAAAGCTTGCTTTTAAGCCTTTGTAGGGCAATCTGGAGCAGCGTTTAGTCAAGAGCCAAGTTTAGTCAACCAGCTTAGTTCAGTCAACTAAGGTGTGACACTGCTGAGGCCTCTGTCTGATTTTCCGTGTATTATGAGCTCTCTCCCTCCTGCAAGAGGGAATACAGACTCTTCCCAGCCCTCTGTGAGCTCTGGGAATTGTTTGGCTGACTGCTTTTCAGCCCTATGGAGAGGTACCTTGTGCCTGCACAAACCAGTATTCAGCCTAAGACTTGAAGGAATTCCTCTATAGATCCTCAGAGTTTGCTCTGTGTAAGTCCCTCCTCTTTGGTATTTTGCCCACAAATCCTAGCAGCTTTGGTCCCTACGAATGCTCATCTTTCTCTTCAGCTGAGTAGAATGACCTTGTCTATCCACTGTCCTGGCAACTACCTCCAGGTAGTCGGCCAAGACTACCACAGGGTGTACCTCATTTCTTTGTCCCAGGGATCACACTCCCTGCACTAGCTCTTGTCTGAAAGAGCTGTTTCTTATATTTTGTCTGATTTTCTAGTTGTCTATGGCGGGACAGTGTGGCAGTAGGACTCTTGGGTGGCCTCCGTGACTCCCACATCCTGGTGTTCATGCCCATGAGTGTAGATAGCACCTGTGACTTCCTTCTAATGAACAGAATGTAGCAAAGCTGACAGGCTGTATGTGATCACATGTATGTGACTGTGTTACATAAGATTGTAATGCTCATCTCCCGAGGAAACCTTGATGGCTTTGCCAAAACAAGTTGCTATACTGTGAGCTAAAAGTTGGAGAGGACCACATGTCAAGGAGCTGAGGATGGCCTCTGGCCAAAAGCCAGAAAGAAATTGAAGCACTCAAGTCAGCAGCATGCAAGGAACTGGACTTTTCCAAAACTCAGGTAAGTTTGAAAATGGATACTTCCCTGGGCAAACTTCATATGACACAACTGCCTTGGCCAATATCCAATTGCAACTTTGTAAAACTCTAAAACAGAAGGCCCACCTAATCCGTGCCCAGATGCCTGACCCACAGAAACTGAGATGTAATAAGTGTCTTATTTCAACCTGCTGAGCTTGTGGTAATATTATTGCACAGCAATAGGTAATTAATATAAAAGTCAATTACCACAGTAATCAACATTTCAGAGGCAGAAGCAGAACTCCAACTCTACTTTTAAGAGTAAGGGGAGTATATTTAATTTTTTTTCATCTAAAATAATCCAAAAGTCTATAAACATAATGTTTTCCACAGAAAATGTAATGAGTCTCATTAAAACAAAAAGAATGAGAAAGTGATTGATGAATACTCCAGATATAAAGAGGGGGTTAAGAACATAGGGACTTGAGGTTAAATGCTGACTTTGCCCTTGTGACTTACCTCTCTTAGCTCTACTTCTCTCATCTGTAAAGTAAGACTCACACCTGCCTCCGCGTTCTGTGGGATACGGATGGGCCGGTTCACATAAAGCCCCTATCACAGTGCCCAGCACCTCAGAGTTCAATACATTTTAGTTTCTATTTTTGTTGTTTCCAGTGAAGTTAGCAAAATTATTTACTCATTTTCATAATTTGTAATAATCAATAGATGGGACAGGAAAGATTCAGAGTAGAATTTCATAGCATTTATGTAGCAAATATATATCAGGCTTCACCTAGTACCAGTCTTGGCTGAGATTTAGATATAGTTTAGTGAATAAAACAGACTTGTTCTTTAATCTCAGGATGCTTACAATCTACTATGAAGAACATTGAATAGATGATAGATAGATGATAGATAGATAGATGATAGATAGATAGATAGATGATAGATAGATAGATAGATAGATAGATGATAGATAGATAGATGATAGATAGATAATAGATAGATAGATGATAGATAGATAAAACAAGTAATTGGTTTGATTGAGGAATCCCATTGAAATACATATATAGATGATATTTTTCCAGAAACTGTTCTTACATTAATTTATTCCATCAAGTTCCCCCTTTCTCTCCAATTAGCTCTTTTGTTGGGGTTTCAGTATGATTCTCTACTTTTCAGTCACTTTTAACTATTAAAACAATCTGGCCAATATGTTAATCTCATAGTCCATTAAAATGACCCTCTGTTCTTCCCAGCACTGTCCTGCTNNATGCACAGCTCCTGTCGCTGGAGGGGCAGGAATGTAGAGTTTCTGCTGCATCTCTGCATACACTCACCCCTTTCAACTGCTTGCCCCTCTGTTGCTGGAAAGAGGAGGAAGAGGTTGAAAAATGGTATTTCCTTATCTGATTCTGCTAATGTTGATTGTCATGAGTTAGTTATAACAGCTAATCCATTATATAAGCAAGAACATGGTGAGGAAGAGACAGTTGCTGTGTTCTTATTGATTATAATTGTCTGAAATTCATTCATTTTCTGTAGAATTGATGAGGACAGGTCCCCCAACAAGACCCACTGAAAACTGAATGCTTAGCAGCTACCCTATGTATAAAGTGGTCCCTTGCAAGATATGATGTGCCCTTCAGCTGTCTCTGCCTGGTGGCACCTTGCAAAAATGCTCTACCTACTTTTGGATCTACCTACTTTTCCAACACTGAGGTGATCACCAGCAAACCTGCAATCTCTGTCTCACCTGCCTCCATGACTCCAACTCCTTTACTCTGATGGAGTTCCTTGCTCCTCTTCCTACTGAGCCAAAGTATCACCCCATCTCTTATCAAGCCCTTTTCTCAGGTCCAGTAGCAAAAGGGCAAATCAGTTAGTGCAACAGTTCAGGGAATATCCAAATAAGAAATAAAAATATTCCCTTCCTCTATCAGGTACACATTTTGGAGCTTTACCTAACTTAGCTTTATCTAACAGTCGAAGGATCTTCTCATTGGCCCTACGGGACAGCCTCTGTTCATAAATATGGCAATGTTCCTAAAGGCCACCTTGTGTCCTGTGTCCTCCTGTTCCCTTGTGTCCTCTTCCAGACCCCCATTTTTATCTCTCATTTCTAAGGGCTGGAATGTGGCCTTCTTGGTTGCCAAGATAAGGGAAGCAAGACTAGAGAATCCGGTATGGGCTTTATACAGCCTCAGCCTGGGAAGTGACATGCCTCACTTCCTCTCAGCTCATTTCCCTGAACTCTCTCCAAACTGTGCCCAGAATTCAAGAATAGTGTCTACCTCTAAAGGGAGAAGAAGGTGAGATTTTCATGTTAAAGATCCTGGATCAGTTAGTCTTTATAATTTAGGTAGCACTGACTGATCTTCCTAAACTCTAATAATTGATTTCTGACATTTTAAGAATATTTTTCCAGACCTCTTGCTGGGATTCCAGAAATAGATATTTACATACTTTCACAGAGTTCATTTTCAGAGAGAGAGAGATTGCTTATTTTTCTTGGTGGGTAGTTAATTTCTCATAATATAAATGTCCACAACATCCTAACAGGTAAGACTCATCGATCCCCTTGTTGAGGAGGATGCCCAGGTGTCCACCAGGGTTGAGACCCAGCATGGTAGGCAGGCCTTAAGATACAAAAAACGTCAAGAATGTGAGGTCCAGAAAAATGGATGGATCAAAGAAAGTGTGAACATAGGGGACTTTCTCAGTGTTCATGGTTAATGAGGCACTTCCAGTAACTACCAACAGTGGTAGCATCCAGAAACTTGAGCCTGACACACAGGGAGAGATCTCTAAACATCTCATAAGAGAATGACACAGGTTTTTTAAAAGCCCTGGTCAATAACCTTTTATTTTCTTTAATCCATGGCTTTTCCATACCACCAGTTCTTCTGGAAAACCATGGATCTGAGGTGTATGCACATTGTCGTTGCTTCCAGAGCACCTAACAGCTTTGAAATGGACTTGGGCATAAGTTTTTGACAACGTCCTAGACTCTGGTCCAGCCATCTGCATGTCACACCTGGACTCCCTTCAAAGTTTCTTCATGGGTCCATCTGTATATATCACACCTAGACTCCTCAGGTGCCTCCTCACTGTCTCTTTAACAATAAGGTGCTATCCGAAAACCTGCAATTCTAGACCACAGTTCCTGCTGCAGGTTGCATTTGAACTGTGTTCCATTTCCCCATGTGGACCCCCCCCCGACCCACGCACCCTCAAACCACTGATTTTTCCATGGCTCCCAACCCTCCTCCAGCTGATTCTACATAATCTCATGTGTTTCCAGCAGCACCCACAGCCCTAGTCAAGAGCCACACCCTCCACTACCCCAATCCTATGGAATATCCCAACAATTCTGCCCTGACGGGTCTTCCTGGGTGGGTTCCAGCATAGACATAGCCCCTAAAGAGGTGCAGGTTTGCTTTCTCTTACACTTTTACAAGTTATCTATTGCTGTTCCTTTAAATGTCACTGAAACTCTAAATCCCCTGAAAATGTGCCCCTTGCTCTTTAATAAGATGACCCCACTAAGGAAGCTGCAACATTTTACCCCATATCCTGGAGGGTTGCTTCCATCTCAAATGTCAATAGAACCCAAAGGAGCTATACTGTGCATGCTCTTGTGGGTGTTTGTCCACATTTAGGGGAAATGCTTGAAAGGAGAAACTTGCAGGAGACAAGGGAAGCTAGGGATGGTTGATAGAGAGCAAAGGAGAAAAATGAGTGCACAGTTGTGATCAGTGACAACTGAAACAGGTAGGAATGCAGCCTAAAGAATAGGAGGACATAGAGAAGGACAGGGAGATGTCCCGTCAGTGAAGGCTGCGTAATAGCTCCTAAATTAAGTGGAAGACAATCTACGGCTGCACCTGAGCCTGGGGCTGGAGGTAAGAGGGGTAGGAACCCGGCAGTGGCTTGGGGATAATACATATATGATATCATGGCTCCCTCCCCTTTCTGCAGAGGATAAAAAGCATCATGCATTTTACATAACAATAGAAGTAAGTGAAAGCTTGCAACCAAAATCTTTGCTCTTACCAATATCAGACTGCTCTCTCTAAAGCACTCTTAGTAGATCATTCACTATTCACAAGCTGTTTGTGCTTCTTGTCCATAAGACAAAGCCCAAGGGTTTAGTGGAGCATTTAAGGCCTTGACAGCAGGCTTTCAATGTTGGGTCCCACCAGCTGCCTCTGTCCTCGTCTGATTCTACTTCCAGTTCTTATTAACCCACCTCCTGCTTTACACCTGCATCAATCCTGTTTCTCCTACTCTGAGTCCTTGCTCAGTAAAATGTCATAAAAGTGTTTACTAGAAAAATACCAATGCATCGCAATTACAGATTGATTTAGTCAACAGGAGAGGGCAGAACCCCCAGGGGGTCAGTCATCAAGACAGGCAGGTTTTAAGAGTGCCTGGAGGACTTTGGGTGTAGTCAGGACACACACGTGCGCACACAGACGCAAACAACCACAACATCAACCCCTTGCCAACTTCTGAGCTCAAGTTCCTGAAAGATTGACACAAATGTTAAGTGTAAGATGTATGTTTTAAAGAAAGGGAGGTAGGGGGCACCTGGGTGGCTCAGTCAGTTGAACATCTGACTCTTGGTTTCAGCTCAGGTTGTGATCTCAGGCTTGTGATCTCAGGGTTGTGATCTCAGGGTCATGAGATAGAGCCCCCCACCCCCATCGGCTCCCGCACTGAAAAGGGAGTCTGCTGGAGATTCTCCCCCTGTGCGCGCACTCTCTCTCTCTAAAAATAAATTAAGTAAATCTTCAAAAGGGGGGTGGAGATAGGGACAAATTTCAGATAATATAATATATACATATATTTTATGCATAGCAAATTAGATTGGCAGTCCAAGAATACTTGAAAGGCTACCATCTGTGGAGCACGTGCTAGCAAATACACAGAGGCATTGCTGTCAGCTATGAAACCCATTCTTGCAGGCAATTCTTCTCCTCTGGTAAATCCGTCAAAGGTCAGAACATGGGACAAGGGATGACTCCCTCCCAGCTTCTCTGCGATGCAGACCTTTTTGGAAAGTCTCTCCACCAAATCTTCTTGGTTTGAAATTTCATTTCTTTTTCCCTTTTGTTCTCTTTTGTTTCTTTTCCCAAGTCTCTCCAAAATGACTGTCAAAATGGAGAGTCAAAATGACTCTCCAAAATGATGCCATGGAGAGTATCCTGGGCTGTGGGCAGCTCAGACAGACGGCCTCTTTCTTCACTGTCCTCAGACCCGTGATGCGCGGCAAGGAGGAGCCCTGACCCATGGCGGCACTAATGTGACTTCAACAAACAAAAATCTCAGAAGTGCAAATCCTTCAATCCTGCAAAATTCAAGGATGGACAGGCACTGGCAGCTCAGGGGTGTTCTAGAGAGAAGAGTCAGCGGGCACCAGACGTGTGTGTGTGTGTGTGTGTGTGTGTGTGTGTGTGTGTGTGTGGTTGGGGGACCCAGAAGGTTCAGCATGGAGCATGAAGTTCAATGGCTGCCACAGTCCACCCAGTACCAACACAAAACAAAACCGACTTTGAGACTAGTGTATATAGTATTTAATGGAGGAGAGAAATAATCTTATTACACACCCAGGGGGAAAAACAGGATTTGATTTCTGAAGTCAGCCTAACATCTCCAGCTGAATGGGTGCCCCCAACTCTGAAGAGCTAAGTGTGATCTGTGACTCACTGTACGCTAGGGCAATGCATTGCCCCTTTCTCTTCCCTGCCTCCTGAGGGTGAGGTGGGGGGGAGTGGGCGTGGGGGGACAGAGGGGGAGGTGGTTATAGTTTTCTTACAAGAAATGGTTGTTTTCTGATTTTTTTCCTTTTTCTCTTTTTTCATTTTTATTATTTTTTACTGAAGTATAGTTGACATACTTGTTATAACTAATGTTATATTAGTTTCAGGTATAAAACATAGCGATTCAAACATTCTAGGTATTACTCAGTGCTCACCACAATAAGTATAGTCACCAATCTGTCACCACACAAAGTTTTTACAATATTATTGACTATATTCCCCATGCTGTACTTTTCAACCCTAGGACTTATTTACTTTAAAATGGGAGTATGTCCCTCTTACTCCCCTTCACCGATTTCACCCATTCCCCCCACCATACGTCCCTCTGGCAACCCCCATTTTGTTCTCTGTATTTATGAGACTGTTTCTGGTGTTTTTGTTTGGTTGTTCATTTGCTTTCTGAATTTCTTTATATGCCACGTGGCCTTTGGCACAGTGAGGTGGGCAGGGGGGTGGGTTCTGAAACTGGAGCCCCACTTCAGAAAGCCGCTGCTGACTATGGACTCAGCTTCAAAAGTCAAAGTGCAGGATGGAGAAATGGCCCCAGTGGTCGTCAGCTGTAGATGAGCCCATGCCCACTCTATTCACAGGCCGTTGGCACATAGCAGGGGAGCCCTAGTCTCACCCGGACCTTGTACACTTGGCAGCACCCAGTTCTGCCCTGGGAGCCAGTTTCACACCTCTCCTGAGTTCTAAGCAGGGTGCCAACTGATACTCATGAAAGCCATCTTTTATGGCCTTCCTCCTACATCTTATCATTGGGAAACAAAGTAATATTTTTAGGAAAAAATGTTTGGACATGCCTGGTATTTTGGGAACCTAAACACAACCTATTTTAGGTTCATCAGTATTGGAAAGAGAGTTCCCAGCCTCCTTGTGTGGTTTTTCCTGTCCAGCCTTAGCATCATGCTTAGCATATCATACATATTCATTCCTTGGTAGTCATTTATATTTAGCAGCAACTGAGTAGGAAAAAAATAAGATAAGCAGGAGTTTGGGAGACTTATTTCTTACAAATTTCTTTCCAAATTTAAATGCACCAATAAAAACTTCATGGTAACTGGATAAGTTGAATATGGAGAGTCACTCAGACACCTTCCTCTTAGAACAATTTTTATTAAAATGGCATTTTGTAAAGTGGGATTTTTCTACATAAATATAGCTCTAACATTTATATTCTAAGGGAGTGATTTTTGAAGGACTGTTTTTTTATTCAAATAGTTTTATTTGAAAGCCTGTAGCCCCTGTGGAAGGAGATCAAGCTTGCACACCTCTCTGGTCCCTGGGCATCCTGCTGTGGCCATGGGAGCGTCTGCTCACAGT
Organism: Ursus maritimus; assembly: GCF_017311325.1. Classification (NCBI taxonomy): domain Eukaryota; kingdom Metazoa; phylum Chordata; class Mammalia; order Carnivora; family Ursidae; genus Ursus; species Ursus maritimus. The sequence continues at coordinate 6,624,660 of NW_024427107.1, forward strand.
GGCACAAGGCAAACATCTGAGAACAGTACCCAGGGCGGTAGGGAGGAGGGATGCACTTAGAGGAAACCCATCAAAATCATACCTTCCAAGGACATTATGTGTTCTTTTTGCAGCTGCAAATGTTAAGAGCCAAATCCAGTGAAACATCTTAATGTTTGTGGATTAAATTCCCCTAGCTTGAAACGTACTTCTGAGTTCTTCCCCAAAAGCCAGGGAATAGGTTTCCCTCAGAGGATATGCAGTATGTCAAAGACCAAAAGTTCAGACTATTGTTTATAATGCAAAGCCTCTAGGCTCAAGAATGCACAGCCTCCCCTCGCAGACCAGAGTCATGGACCATCCTTCTCTGGAGCTGCCTACTGTGGGAAGATGCATTTGGCTGAGAAGAGCAGGGCCTGTGGCATTCACTTTTAGGGGCTATGGCATCAGGTTCTGACTCTCGTGAGGAAGGGACTCTGTATCCCCAGGCCAGGCTGGTCGCGGCCTACAGTCACCTTTAGCATAAGCTTTCTCTATGGCAGACCAACTTCCATTTGAGGCTTAAACTTCTCAGGGCACTTCGCTTATTCAAGCACTGGTTCCCAGTAACTCTTGCTGATAGAGAAACTCATAATGGAACGTAGCTGTGGGAAAGCCCAAGGCACCAGGCTGATAGGTTGTTCCTTATACCAGCAATGGTATAAATGAAAATTCCAGGCCTATGAGCAGAACCTCGACAAGGGCCCTGATTCCTCCCTACCCTCTGAGGGCTCTGTGGTGATCACTCTCCCTGACCTCTCACAATCAGGAGTCCTGCTTTACCATTCACGGCACAGTAGACATGGTGCTAGGGTGCTAACTCACTCCACATCCGTACCCCCCACTCTCCTTTGCCAGTGGAAGCCCTGTTGTATTCAGGCTCCTCTCTCTCTTCAGGAGAAGATGGTGGTTGTAAAGCAAGGTAGGTCATCCCAATTGACCCCACTGCCCAGCCTTTGGCTGTGCACTGCTTATGGCATGAGAAGTGAGAGGATGTCTGCTAGGGGCTTCTAGAAAAAAAAAAAAAAGATGCGTGGAGAGTGAGTCTGGTGTGATGCCTGGGGGAGTCCAGGCAGGGCGAGCAGATGCACAGCGGAGGCTAGAACTGAGAGAGCCAGGGAAAGGGATGGAATCTCCCTGGGCTTCTTACATGGGAGGCGGTCACTGATTTTAAGCTAGGATGAAGCTAGTTTTCTTTTACTGCAGCCAGAAGCATCTTAAAGGATACATCTACGTAAGGTCTATATATGATTAGCCCTCATTACTTAACACTGAACACTTTGCAGGCCAAAGTCATTCAAACAAAGTTCCAAGTCTGCTCACTACGGCCTTTCAGTTACTAAAGTGTGCAACATGGAGTAATCAACTGTAGAGCTGATGTTCCAATTGGAATTTAGGCTTCCTTCAGCCATTTCCAGGCTCTAAACCTGATCATGGTCTGGCCAGCACTTTCATCAAACACTAGCATGAGGACATAAAGTTATAATTATGAAATGCTCAGGTGGTCAAAGCCAAGAAGAATTGCTGATAAACTAAATAACAGATGGAGGATTTGAAAATATGAATAGCATTTACTTGTATATTAAAGAATAATTTGCCATGACCAAAAGGGCTTTATTTATTCCTGAACTATAAAGACATTTTAGCTTTGAGAAATCCATAGATTAATAGAGGGTGACCTTAGGAGATCGCACCCATAGGTCAAATACAAACTTCCATGGGATGATTCCAAGAGCGGACACTAGGGCATGGACAACATTCAACATCTACTGCTGATTGTGGAAATCCTGGAGCAGGCCAGCAACACGTCTCCTGAACATGGCAATCCTCTCGGGCCAACAAATGAAGTTGCATAAAATAGAAACACTGGAGACATCGCCTTAAAAAGTTAGACCTGCCAAGAATACTCTATTAAGTAGTACTGTCCTGTGAGTGCAGACAACACAATAACTAAAAAGGAGCATTTTAAGTGCTTAGTACATACAGGCTTATGTGCTTTCTAACCCTTGCAGGTCCATCAAGCAGATATTACTATTTTTCTATTTTACAGGTAACAAAACTGAAGCCTAAAGAACTTTGGTAGTATTTAATTGAGAGTATGAGGCAGATCTCCCCATTACAGATGTGGGACAGAAAGGGCCTACACAGCTACTGGAAAGGATAAAATTGTTATTACATGTGATTATTCTCAGAAAAACTATAGGACTGAAAGATTGTTAGAGTTCATTACAATATACTGAAGCGACTAAACACAGGATAATGATACACATTTATAAATAATGTCCCTATATACTAGCAATACTGATTAGAAAAGATAGTGGGAGAAAAACCCTTTTCAAAAAACTAAATAAAAAAATAGGTGGAAATAACTTTAACAGAATTTGTAGGCTCTATATGTTGAAGCTACAATAACTTTAGACATATTGACTAAACGGAGAGAGAGTCTATTTTTTTGCATGGGAAAAGTTAGCGCTATAAGAGCCTTCCCAAATTAATATGTAGATTAAATAAATTACATAAAGATCTCAATGGACTCTTTTGAAACCTGAAGAAGTGATTAAAATCTCATCTAGAGGAATACACTGGGAGGGAAAAAGAAAAACCTACTCATTCATCCGCCAGTATCAGACATTACTATGTGTTTTAAAATACCAATAATCAGCCAGCATGAACTGCAGCTGAGACACAGGGAGCTCTTTGTACTATTCTTGCTACTTTTCTGTATGTGTGAAATTACATCAAAATAATAACTAGTATTATGTCAAAATAAATAAATCAACACCTGAGCCTGTTACAAGACTAATTGGCTATCTCTGCATGCATTCCAACTCCACAGTCCCTGGGAGGGGTGACCACCGGAGCCGGGCGATCTCTTCGAGGGAACTGGGATGTGGAGTGCCCACTCAGAGGCCAGGGGTCCTTTGCTGGCTCAGTGGGAGATAGACAGCATCTTGGGGGGGGTTGGGGAATGGAGCTGGAAACAGTGTATTTGAGGAGGCGAGTGGACAGAACAATCACTGGGAGAGAGCATAAAACAGAGGAGTTTCAGCAGATATTCCACCTTCTCCATTCCTACAGAAAACGGAGGCCAACAAGTCTATCCTCATAATCACTGCCAAATCTTGGAAGCACTTAGGTCTCAGTGGAAACAAACAAACCCTCAGTAAGATGAATTCAAGGGAAGGGTGGGTGAATGGGTAGACAGACTTGTAAGATGGATTGACATGGGAATAAACCTCCCTTGATGGCAAGGAAGAGTTGTGAACTTTCTACTGTGACCCTGCAAAGCTCCAAAACTTTCCTTCAAAATCATCCTTCAAAATTTCCATCAAAATCAAAATTTCCTTCAAATTCAAAAATTTGCAAGTGACAAAAACCTGTTTGCCCAGGCATGCCATCCCGTCATGCAAACCTGACTGCACCAGCCTCTCACCCACCTAATGTGGATCAAGTCCACACACAAGACACTCTGAGGGTGTCCTGCAGTGTGTGCCTCATGGTCCTTCAGAAGGAATGCTCAGGTTAACCAGCCGATGAAAACAGGTAAGTACACTCTGGGAAGCAAGGGAGGCAGAAGCCCCGCCAACACACAGGAAGGCCTTGGCAACGGCAGTGCCCCAACTCCCCAGGGCCACCAGTTTTCTGCCAGGCTGACAAATGGCCACCTCTCTGCCTCCCTGCTGCTCCCACCCAGCTGTTACCCAACTCACCTGTCCACTCTTCTCTCTCGCTAGGTAACTCTTTCATCTGTATCATCTCACTGCCTGTTACTTCTATCCATCCTGCATGCCATCGGCTCAAAAAAGAGGTCTGATTCAGCCATGACTGTCCTCCTGGGCCCCACTCCTGGACTGGGCCGCCCCATTCCCCACCACCATCTCCCTATTTGCTGCCTGTGGGTTTAGTCAGCTGTGCTGGTGCACAAGGTCCCAGAGCTCCACCAAGGCAACATCCCTGCACAAAGCACCTGCCAATACCACTCCTTTTGTGGTGACCAAGGGCACGGCATAGCTGCTCTCTCTAGAGGGCCACCTCTAACACTTGCAAATGCCTTCTCTCAAATGGTTTTGGGACAACCAACAACCAACTCAAAACTTCACTTCTGCAATCGTTTCTCCAGACAATTCCTCCTGATGTCTAGGCTGCCTGGGAGGAGAGCCACATGCACCTGTTCACTTCAACTTTCTATGTCAAAATATGATCCAGAATGTTTAGAGTGATGGGTATTAAGGAGGGCACATATTGCATGGTGCACTGGCTATTATACACAAATAATGAATCATGGAACACTACATCAAAAACTAAGGATATACTGTATGGTGACTAACATAATGAAAATATTATAAAAAAAACAAATAGAAACATTTTAAATGACAGAGAGTTATTATTTTAGAATGAATATTTTTAAAAGAAAGTTGAACCTGAGGGATCAGACTTGTTCTGTTATTCTAACTACAAACCGATACTGGCTCCGAGGGAGAAAACATTCTAACCAGAGCTGCTTGCAGTAAAGCAGGTTGCCCGTTGCTGGTATTAATCAAGAAGAGGCAGGATATCCATCTGTCCATGATGCCAGCTAAAATAATCCCATGTAATGATTACAACCTGTTTTCAATCCTTTACATCAATACAAATTTGAATTTTCACTTCAGACGGTAAGCCTTGTTAGAAATCCTTCCATCTCTGAGTCTATACACTCTGGCACATCTGCCCTCTTACTCCCAAATTTAATCTGTCTATTCTCAAGTGAACTTTACATGTCAACTTTGATTAAAAATACCACTTTGGGGACTTTAGGTTGAATATAGTGAATGTTTTAAACACACACATTTGGGCACCTGGGTGGCTCAGTCGGGGGTAAGCGTCTTCTGCTCAGGTCATGATCCTGGAGTTCTAGGATCAAGCCCAGCATTGACTCCCTGCTCAGCGGGGAAACTGCTCTTCCCTCGCCCTGCTGCTCCCCCCCCGCCACCTTGTGCTCTCTCTCACTCTCTCTCAAATAAATTAAATCTTTTATAAATAAACGCACACACACACACACACACACACACACACACACAATTTATCTCTGCTTCTTCTCCAACCCCACACAAAAGGCTACAAAGGATTAAAAAAGTAATAAACAACAACAAAAAATCAAAAGGAATAAACCCACAAAGACAGAGACAATGAAAGAGATCATAGCCAACGTTATCATGAAAATTTCAGAAGCTGGACAAACGGTAACTAACTTCAGCTGTCTGTTTTTCTACCCACTAACAGCCTGCAAAGGGGTAGATGAGAGTTGGTGATAACAACCAGCCACTCAGCACTCCAGAACACACCCTCTTCCCGAATCTTGGCAATTGGAAGCAATGGGCTTCCTGAACGTGGTAGTGCTGGAGTTAAAATTCTAGATGTACATAGAAGGGTCGGAGCCCAGACCCCTTCTGTGAATGTTGTTATTGTTGGGTTAAATCCATTTTCTTGCTATTTACTTTCTATGTCCCCTCCTTATTCCTCCTCTCCTGCCATCTTTTGGGTTAATCAAGTATTTTGAGTATTTCAGGGGTCCTTAGATATACCTCTTAGCTTATTATTTCAGCAGTTGTTCTAGGGAATTATCTGTGGATCCTTAATTCATCATAGTCTGTATTCATGTTATACCACCTCATGCATAATGTAAGAATCTTAGAAGAGTGTTGTTCCATTTCCACCCCTCAACCTTTGTGCTATTCTTGCAAATATATTTTTTCTACCTGTTATCCAGTAATCTTTGTACATTGGTTCTTTCAACCAAGTTCCTTGATACTTTCTTTCTTCCTTTGGGAGGGAAGAAAGACTATGACATAGATGGTTACTGGAAGGTAAAGCATCTAGAACCAGTATTCCTCAGTCATAAAAGTGGTTATCCCACTTTTATTCTGTTTTTGGAAGAGTAGTCAACATTCTCTTCTAAAAACTGAAAGAGAATGTGAACAAATGAAATAATATTTTTTGTAGCTCATTCGTCTGACTTTTCCATTGGGACCTTGTTCGGAAAGTTAAAGGAGCCACATCTCTTCACCAGAACAGAACATTTTGTACAGCAAAACAAGGAGAAATTTGAAACTAAAAAGTGATTTCATCATAAGGTTCAGATTTGGAAAATAAATTTGACATCTACTAACATTGAGTGGTTTCAAAATTTAGTCTCAAATATTCTCTATTTTCAAAGGCAAAGAATGAGAACAGAGAACCTTTTAAGTAATTATCAAATAAATCAAAAGCATCAAAACTTGGCTCTGAGCTTTCCAAGATTTGACAGCTAGAGGCTACAAAATTATTTAAATTTTAATTATATGAAAATTAACCTCAATTACTCTGCTATGGCTAAATAGGAAGGAAACAAGGTTTTTTTAATTGGATATATTCTATCAATCTGATACTTGTGACTGGCCTGGGGCAATGTGTGGGACCAGGCTTTACCTGTCAATGGGAAGGTCTTTCCCAAATTTTAAAATATAAGGGTCAATAAGATCCCCACAAGAGGAGTTTTCCAGAAGAGCAAGATATTATTCATTCTCCCTTTAATGTGAATGTATATGTACTTCTCATGATCTGAAAATCACGTCTTTTTTTTTTTTTAATTACTGTGCATACCTACTCAGGTTAATTTTATTATAAATGATTAATGCATGATAGTTTAGAAATTTGTTTATTGAGTTTTCTCTCAAACTTTGTAAAACCTATTGTGCCCTCAATAAGAAATCCAATAATACCTGAATTCTATATGAATTTTTTTCTAATATATTTCAGTTTTTAGTGAAATTATTTTTCACAAATTGAGAACAGACTGATTGCCAATGAAACAAAGGACTTTTAAAAATACATAAAAATAAGTAGAGAAACTGATGAAATTATTCAATCCTGTAGTTGATGACATTGTGTAAATTTTATTTAGATGGATTAACAAATTTTTGTAATCACTGTGCTCTTTGTTTAGGCTATTTTTAAAGATGTTTAAAAATACTTAACAAAATTCGTTCTACTAAATGTATGCCTGATTAGATTTATAAGCATTAACTACTATCTGTCAAATTTATAAGCCTACTCTGTCAGGTGTTTGCAGTTTAGTTGAACATACAACTGGGTATTAAAATTTTAGGCAGATTTAGCCATTGAATATTAAAAGCATTAAGCAAAGAAAAATTTATTGTTTTTATAATTCTTAGAAATAAGTTCTATAAGCTGAAAGAAAAGATTTGAAGGAGAAAAAGGTACCTAGAGATAATTTTAATATACGGGATAATAATTAAAATATGAGGACATGGGAGTATTTCCCTCCATGTCCAAAAGCATTTCTTGGGAATTAAAGCATTAGCAATTTCCATCAGAATGACTGTCATTGAATCTACTTTAGAATTAATGCAAAAATCAGAATGTATGACATCGAACAATGTGCTCTAGGAAATTCAGAAAACTGCACAATCTCATTGCCAGAACTTCTGGAAACTAAATGTCTTAAAAAATCTAATAACCTTAAAGACCATTACATTAACATGAAAACTGATCCTCTGCTAATGCAGAATCTGTAATTACCACAGAGACAAGTTCTGTCTCCTGTTTTCCCATGTTTGGGGAAGTAAAAATATTTACATCTAAGCAATTTAAAAAACTTTCAGTCAAGAAAAAATTGGTTTGGGGCTCCTGGGTGGCTCAGTTGGTTAAGCATCTGCCTTTGGCTCAGGTCATGATCTCAGGGTCCTGGGATTGAGCTCCAGCATCGGGCTCCTTGTTCAGCGGGGAGTCTGCTTCTTCCTCTCCCACTGCCTGCTGCTCCCCCCTGTGCTTGTGCTCTCTTTCCCTCTGTCAAATAAATGAATAAAATCAAAGGAGGGAGGAAGGGAGAGAAGGAGGAAGGAAAAACTGGTTTGACCAAACTACCTATTTTCTTGGCAAATATGAAGGCAACTCTTTAAGAAAAATCATTCAGTCATATGAAATCACTAACCAAGAAAAACATCCATTATCTTAACTAACTTTTCCCATAGGATCTCTATGCTGAAAATAAAATAATATTCGATCGTTGAACACTACATCAAAAACTAATGATGTACTATATGTTGGCTACCTGAACATAATATAATAATAATAAGAAGAAGAAGAAGAAGAAGAATAAAAGAATAAACATAAATTAATTAATTAATTAATGACAAAAGGTGCAGATTTGGGGGCGGGGGGAGGCGGGAATGGGTATGCTACGCATGCCCTGCTGAAGGCCTGTAGTTCCAGAGTAAAGAGGGAAGGGGACAGAAATAAATATCTATTGCCAATATTGAAACCAAAAAGTATTAAAAGAAAATAGACTTGTACCAAAATCCAAGAATGAAAAGTACAGGAAATCAATGAAATAAAATAATGTAAAGCTAAAATTCTTTACTGAGCTCCACAGGCAAATCTTTTGGGCCACGGCATTACATTAAAAATTTATTTAAAATGTTAAAGTTCTTTAAATATTAGCAGAGGATTGCTGCAATGTGTATGTGTGCAAGGATGGATGGGAGGATGGATAGGCAGATGGATGGGCATAGATACATAGACTTTCAAAACATTCACTTACCGTTCACTGCTTTGCAACAATTCTCCCAATTTGGCTAGGAAAACAGATGATCTTTGTTAAAAGTTCGCATTGTCCACAATAGCTAAATTGTGGAAGGAGCTGAGATGCCCTTCAACAGATGACTGGATTAAGAAGATGTGGGGTCCATATATACAATGGAATATTACTCAGCCATAAAAAAGAACGATTTCACAACACTTGAGCAACATGGACAGGACTGGAGGAGATAATGGTAAGTGAAATAAGTCAAGCAGAGAAAGATAATTATCATATGGTTTCACTCATTTATGGGACATAAGAAGTAGGAAGATCAGTAGGAGAAGAAAGGGAAGAAGAAAAGGGGGGGGGTAAACAGAAGGGGGAATGAAGCATGAGAGACTATGGACTCTGGGAAACAAACTGAGGGCTTTGGAGGGGAGGGGGGTGGGGGAATGGGATAGGCTGGTGATGGGTAGTAAGGAGGGCACATATTGCATGGTGCACTGGGTGTTACACGCAAATAATGAATCATGGAACTTTACATCAAAATCTAGGGATGTACTGTATGGTGACTAACATAATATAATAAAAAATTATTATAAAAAATAAAGTTCGAGTAAGGAACAAATAAAGAGCAAAACCTTTTTGAAGTGAGAATCCTTTAATAACTATACTCATTTCCAGAGAACAATAAATACAGAAATCACAAGCAGTATATGTAACAGTAATCTTTTCCTTAGCAACAGAAAGCACTTACTTTTATACAACTTAATGGGAAAACACGTTTAACGAAAATCAGCATTGGGAAAAGCGACACAACAGAAGAAAATTGCAAGTAAAATGAAAAATTTTTTGTTCCTGACCCTAACTACTGAGATTCATACTCCAGGTACTCCGTCCCAGGGAAGACGGGAAGGCTGGAGATTCTGAGGTTGGAGAGCACGTTCAGCTTCGGGCAGCAGCAGTCTGGGGCTGCTCAGATTGGAGCTGTTTACCAAGATATTCCCTAGAACAGCAGGAATAAAATAGCAAGGTATATTAGAATTTAAACAACAAAGATTCTCTTTCAAAATCAAAGCACGATATACCATGTCATCTACACTTACTTTAACATCTAAAAATTAGTAAAACAGCTCCAGAAAACTAATCTTTTCAAAATCTGAAAAGTGCCTGTTCTGTATGAATTTTAAACGCTCTCTTTACCATACGTAAGTCATTACATACACACACAGTGATTCAGCATACAATTACAAGGCAGTGTCTACCTCCCTGTCTGGGCACAAGTCATGTTTACTGCTGTGCCACTTCTGCAATCTAAGAAGTTCAAAACCAACTGAAGTACGATTCCAAGTAAGTGGACTGATGCACAAAAAACACATTTCCTGATACTAGCGAATATTAAGTAGCTATATCTCGGGATGAAAATAAATCACTGAAAATACTATCACGATTTACATGTCACAGAGCTTCTTGTTAATGAGCACTTTATCTGCACCAACATAGTCTAAAACCTTCACAAAGATTGTCCTACTGAATCCACAAACAATCCCAAGAGCAGAGTAGTATTCTCACTGTACAGGTGGGGCAGCTGGGGCTTAGAGCTGTGGTTTCCAAACTACTTAGAGCACATTCTCCTTTAGGAAATGAACACCCGGGGCGCCTGGGTGGCACAGCGGTTAAGCGTCTGCCTTCGGCTCAGGGCGTGATCCCAGCGTTATGGGATCGAGCCCCACATCAGGCTCCTCTGCTATGAGCCTGCTTCTTCCTCTCCTACTCCCCTTGCTTGTGTTCCCTCTCTTGCTGGCTGTCTCTATCTCTGTCAAATAAATAAATAAAATTTAAAAAAAAAAAAAAGAAATGAACACCCACCCAGAGCATGTGTATACTTAGCTCTAAATGACATACAGGTTTCACTGTTAATTCCAGGGGGAAAAAAAATAATCTCTTTCTTATTTTTCTGTGAATGACTTGACCAGACTTTTGTTTCTGAACAAAAGAACTTCAAAGAGATTCTGTAAAGAACATTTTTAAAAATCCCTGCTGGGGCGCCTGGGTGGCACAGCAGTTAAGCGCCTGCCTTCGGCTCAGGGCGTGATCCCGGCGTTCCAGGATCGAGCCCCACATCAGGCTCCTCTGCTATGAGCCTGCTTCTTCCTCTCCCACTCCCCCTGCTTGTTTTCCCTCTCTCGCTGGCTGTCTCTATCTCTGTCAAATAAATAAATAAAATCTTAAAAAAAAAAAATCCCTGCTATGCAAAGGAAAGAGCATGAGTTTTGGATAGAGACCTGGATTTACATTCCGGCTGCACTCCCTTCATGGACATGCTGCTTCCAGAGGCTGTGGGATAAGGGTACCTGCCGGGGACAAGCAGCGGGCACACGGGGGCCCAGTGTCATCTCCTCTCCTCATCAGCTGACATCCAACCTCTCCTTGTCTAAGCACCTCCAGGAGATGACCTGTGGGCCACCAGCATCTACTGGTAATGTGACCCCACCTTTCTCCACAGAAGTCCAGAGAAAGGGGAGAGAGGTGGTCCAAGGATTTTACCGTGCTGCTCTACCTCCACTATCATGGCCTTAGTCCAAAGCTCTCAAAGATATGAAGCAACACTGAGAAAAGGAAGAAGCATTCGGAATAGGAACCAGATGGAGTTCTGTGGACTAGGGTCAGTGAAGGGTCAGGGACTCCCAGAAGTCTCACAAAGGTAAACTAAGACTGAAAATACTATGGGACTGACTGAAACCTCCTATAGAATGAAATGATTTATGTGGTTTTTTTACCCTTACACTAAAGTTCTTATCACTGACTTATTCATTATGGGTGTCATATTAAAGCACATAATATATATTTTTGTGTCAACTAGGAGCTATCCTAACATAATCTGGACAATGGATGGGGATCTTATTTTCAACCAACAGTAAGGAATTAGTTCTAACTCATGCAAAGGCATAAAGGGAAACCATCTATAAATTTTATTAGGAAAAAAATAAGAGTTTATGGTCACTATAAATGCCACCACTCTGGGGAGGCCTGCAACTAGGGAATATGTGTGACTGCGTAAGTTTGATATGTTGTCTTGTGGTGGTGGTGTTTTTGTTGTTGTTGGGGGAGGGAGAGATGAGTGGTAGAGTATAACATTTACTACAAAATTTCCAGATCATATCTATATATCTATATCTATCTATCTATCTATCTAGATATAGTTTTTTCCTATATATAAGAAGTTAAGCTTGAAAGTAGACACGCTTCATTGCAAGAGGGCCTTCGTTAGACTGTTTAGTGTAAAGGATCAGCAGAATATGCCACTCCAAAATATGCCACTTTGGTGTACTATTTCCAGCTGTAGATACTTGAAAATAGCCAAGTGCAGAGAGAGGCTTTCTCTGAACTCCCCTTATCTACCTAAAGACAGGTCCTCCAAAAGGAACTCAATTGTTATAAAGTCCCTTCCCTGGGAGTTTCATCAACCAGGGAGGACTGGCTCTAATCACAAGAGAACAGTCTTGAAGTCCACATCACACCCAGACAGACTAGACTGACCATGTCACAATCTCTTATCTCCCACCTATTCTTCTATGGGCCCATCCATCGTTCCTAAAAATCACTGACTCTCTGTAAGAGGCCTACATCCCCACTCCTTTTCCCTATTAAGATGGAATTTAATCCTAAATTCTAAAGGTACATCTTTAAGTTCCCCATTTTTTCCCTGGGTATCTCCCATGTGTACATGAGGTATACATGTTAATCAAGATTTTTTTCATGTTAATCTGTCATTTATCACAGGGCCTCATCTAAGACTCAGAAGGGTAGAAGGGAAATTATTTTTCCTCCCCTCTGAGAGTGATTTCTTAGAAAACATTTAAAAAGTGTACCTAAAGACACCATGTCACCCTTCAATTATAATAAGCTGTGGTTCTTTCAATATAGGACCGATGTGAAGGACAACGTTCTAAATATAAGTTTCCAAGACAAATCACAAGAGAACAGAGGCAAGCCTTCCAGAGCTCAGTGCTCTGAACTGCCAAGCCATGGAAAAGGGTCTGGCTGGATCTGGTCACACACAAAGGCTCCCATCTGCTCCACCTCTTACAGAGACATGAAGGGTGGTTCACTTTCCATACCAGATTTAACTGATATTTAGGGAATGAGACTTAATACTTGGGAGGTGAAAAAGATAAGTGATTTCTTCACAAAAAAGATATCATTGAAATAAGGGTCAAAGTAGGAGGAATATTAAAAGAACAAAGATGAGCTGCTCTGGCAGAGAATTTAAAAACATGTCCAATCATGGCTTCCCGTCTACTGGTTTTCTGCTCCTTTGTTTTTCCTGGTCAAAGGTCTTTATTATGGATGACACGCTCTACTACACTCTCATTTTTTCCTACATACAATGTGGCCCTGAGGCATCCACTTCTTCACAACCTTAGTGCCTGGAATGCAGAAAACACAGGACTTCCTTTGTGTCTGCTAAATAGGGTTTACGCAATTTAAGACTCAGACAAAGGACAAGAACATACATAAGGGGTTCAACTGAGAATGTGTACATCAAAAGCCCCAGATGGAACTTTGTGAGCCTACCTTGTAGGTCACAAAATGCCAAAAGTCTAATAGGAGAAGAGCCCAAATAGGACCCATGGAAAGAAGAATCAAATCTCCTCCTCAGGCTTTCCTGAAATTACTATGTTTGCAATGGCATATGAGTTATTAAAATATCAGAGAGAGCTGACCTGAGGCCCAACTGAAAAAGATACTAACTGCAGAAAAAGGACCTAGCCTACACAAAGCTTTGGCAAACATCTACTCCTTTGAACTTGGCTTATAAAATGTTATAGTCTGTTTCCTTCCTGTCAAATGGCAACGTGTAGTCAATTAAAGTATTCCCAAGATTCACCCAAGCCTGCCTCTGAATTCCCTGTGAGCCCCAGCCATAGGGAAGTCCTGGCACCAAGTGCCTGGGGCCGGGAATACAAGACGGTTGCCACATTCCACACATTATTACAAGGCATCGTGGAAACTTGCTTGTAGGTATTCCCACAAGTTATCCTCCTACATTTACAGCATCCGTGTAAGAAGTGATATCTCCATTTACAGCAGATCAAATGGAGCCTCAGAAAACTTCCAATAACATGCTCAAGGACAAGTGAGCAAATGGCCTGGCCAGGGCTCAGATCCTCTTCTCTTTAATACTGTGAAGCTGCCTGGCCAAGAGCCCAAAAAGGTGTGAAAAGCAGCCACTCATCCTAATTTTATACATTAGAAAATAATAAAAGGGTATGTATGAATAATTTCTTCAGGTTAAGGTAACATTACAGTCAGGCAAAAGGTAAAATAATTATGGATTTTACTTCAAGGGATTATAATGTATCCATAACGAAGGACTCAAGAAGAGTTATTTTAAGTGAACTAACCTAAGTATTGAGTCGGTCTTTCTCTCTGTGCCTGAAGATCAATACAAGAATAAAATTCAACTTATAATTTGCTCAGAAAGTGACCAATTTGTACCAGAAATCCACAGGAGTTTGACACTAAATCTTTACTTCTACTAAAAAGCAAAATTTGAGAAGTATAATATTTTCTCCTCTCTAACTTCATCCAGAATTTAAATCATTTGGGATTCTAAATCTCTGAAACTGAAAAAAGAAACGGTCTAAAGACCGACTCCCTTTTAAAAAAATCGAAGCACAAAATAGCTCACAAAAGAGACCATGTTGCACGCTGAGAAAACACTGACATCTGATTAAGATCTGGTTAAGCATCTGACTCTAGGTTTCGGCTCAGGTCATAATCTCAGGGTTGTGGGGTTGAGCCCTGGGTGAGGCTCCATGCTCAGCGGGGAGTCTGCTTGAGACTCTCTCCCTCTGCCCCTCCTCCCATGGGTGCACACACAGGCACACTCTAAAATAAATAAAAACAAATCTTAAAAAAAAAAAAAAAGAGGGGCACCTGGGTGGCTCAGTTAAGTGTCCAACTCGATTTCGGCTCAGGTCATGATCTTGTGATATTGAGCCAGTGTGGGGCTCCATGCTCAGTGGGCGTCTGCTTCAGGCTCTCTCTCCCTCTCCCTCTTGCACCTCCCCCACTCATGCTTGCTCACATGGGCACTCTCTCTGTCTCTCTCTAAAATACATAAAATCTTTAAAAAAAAAAAAAAAGTACCTACTTTATTCCCTTGTCAATGGCCATAAAAGATCTATACTTTGGCACCAACCATAATACTGAAAAACTGCTTTCTAGTTCCTGAGAGAGCTATGTAGAGCTTGAAAGAGGCAGTCTGAAGATAACATTAGCTATCTAGGTTCCAAGCTGTTAGCAGCTAGTGCACCAGAAGTGTTTACTTGGCGTATATTAACTCTTAGAAGAGAAAGGCCTTCATCATATTATAATTAAGTGTCAAACCTTTACTATACTTAGGGCTGTTTAAGTATATTTTTATTCTTCCTTTAAAACTGCAGTTGAAAAAAAAAAGAAAAAAAACCCGTAGTTGACTATGATATCATTCAACATGCTTGACTTATATAATATAAACACATGGTGACGTCGCCTATATAATTTAGTGCCAGGAAAAAAGTGAATTTTCTCCTGACAAACATATTAATCTATGAAAACTACAATCTCCCTTATTTATTTTTCCTTGGTTGCCAAAAAGCTCAGTAGAAATTCCATGGTTACTATCATTTTTGTATTATTTTCTTTAGTCTCCTTTTGATGTGTAAATTTTCATAACTAAAATTATGAAGGACCTACAATTCTATATCCCACATCTTTCTGTGAGTTTATGATAATAATTATTAAAACTACAACTGAGTCATAATTGTATTTCTCTTAATCTTTGCCTATCCTGTTGGAAAACAAATGGATATAATATAAATAAAAAACAAAATACCCTTCTCTGCATGTATGAAAACAATTTCTTTTAAAATATGAACTTTATATTGGCTTACAACACAGATTTCTATTAGGTAAAAAGCAAATAAAATTTAGATATTTTGTACAGGCCTGGTTTTTATAATGCTAGTTCACTATAGTTATAAGTTAGGTTATTCCTCCAGCTTTTATCATATTTTCAGTACCATACACAAAGCAAATTTTGTTTTTACAAACTGATTTTCCTACCTAACTACCGAACTATGTAAAAATCACAGGGCCCTCTCCCATCTGCATCTGATTTACATAGTTAAGAGACATAGTTAAATTCCAAATGTAAGGACATAGAGTCAAACTGTTTCCACAATACTTTAAAAATCTCAACCTAGGAATAGTGACCACCACGAGGTGTACCATTTCCTAGGGCCTGCTAATTACTTAGCACTGCACTAACAGCTTGATGTACGTTACTCTCCACCATCATACTCATAAAAGCTACAAATGAGCCCCGTTTTTATACATAAGGAACTGGAGTTTAGCAATGAAAATGACATGTTGTAATGTTAGAATAACTAGTTAGTGGCAGGAGGGTATTTGTACCCAAGTCTGTCTGATAAAACTTAGTCTTAATCACTATATAATACTTCCAATTCTACCTCCCACTGGCTGAGGACAGATTATTGTGTAGATGTGAGAGTAAAGAGCTTAAGAACATCACAACATGAGTCCTCAATTTATTTCTCAAATACATTTTCATAACCACCAGCTATTTCATTTCCTAACAGCATCTAAATTCAAAGATTAATAGATTAGCAGTATCTCTAAAGAGGTCAGTGATTCTAAAAGTAGAATCTATTTATGTGAATTCTGGCCCTACGAAACAAACATGAACATTTTAAAAATCAATTGCATTAGAGTCTATTATAAAAGCAATTTAGGCAAAGTTTGCAATCACAAAATTATTTTTCACACAGGAATTCCAACAATCAAATCATTTTAAACTAGCTATAAAATCTAAATATCCAGAGTTTCTTTAGCTCTAGCTTATTTTCAAGAATAGTCCCTCTTTACCTATTACCACCAGCTTTATCATTAGATCAGCACTGTCTTTCATACTTTATCATTTTTCCAACCTACGGCCATGATATGCAATGCACTGAGCCACTCAAAGCATCAAAGTTGGCAGCAGACACTCCTTTTCCTTATCCTTTTTTTTTTTAAGACTTGTTTTAATAGAGCAGTTTTAGGTCACAACAAAATTGAGAGGAAGGGACAGAGATTTCCCATATACACCCAGCCCCTAACTCATGCACAGCCTCCCCCACTATCAACATCCCACATCACATCTTTTTTTTTTTTTTTAACCAAGGATGAACCTGCATTGACACATTATTATCATCCAAAGTCCACAGTTTACCACAGGGTCCATTCTTGCTGCTATCCATTTTATGCCCTTGGATGAATGTGTAATGACATATATCATCATAATATCGAACAGTACTTTACTGCCTTAAAACCCTCTGTACTCTAGCTATTCATCCCTTCCTCCTTCCCCACACAATTGATCTTTTTATAGTCTCCACAGCTTTGCCTTTTTTAGATGTCATATGGTTGATTTATACAGCATGTAGCCTTTTCAAATTGGCTTCTTCCACTTAGTAATATGCAGTTCAGGTTCCCTTACGCCTTTTCGTGGCTTGATAGTTCATTTCTTTTTCATGCTGAATAATATTCCATTGTCTGGATGTACCAAAGCTTGTTTATGCACTCACCTACTGAAGGACAGCTGGGTAGCGTCCAAATTTTGGCAATTATGAATATAGCTGCTATAAACATCCCTGTGCAGTTTTTGGTGTGGATCTAAGTTTTCAACCCCTATGGGTAAATACCAAGATGCATAACTGCTGGATCGTATGATAAGGATGTATTTAGTTTGATTAAAAAAAACACCAAATAGTCTTCCAAAGTGGCTGTACTATTTTGCATTCCTACCAGCAATAAATGAGAGTTCCTGTTACTGCACACCCTGGCCAAGATTTGATGTCAGTGTTCCAGATTTTGGCTAATCTAATAGGTGTGCAGTGGTATCTCATTTTTGTTTTAGTTTGCATTTCCCTGATGACATACGACGTGCAGCATCTTTTCATATATTTATTTACCATCAGTGTATCTTCTTTGGTGAGGTGTTTGGTAAGGTCTTTGGCTCATTTCTTACTGAGGCTGTTTTCTTATTGCTGAGTTTTAAGAGTTCTTTATATATTACAGATAACAGTCCTTTATAAAATGTGTCTTTTGCAAATATTTCCCCCAATATGTAGCTTGTCTTCTAATTCTCTTGACATTATTTTTCACAGGAGTTTTTAATTTTCATGAAGCCCAACTTCTCAATTATTTATTTATTTATTATTTATTTCACAGGTCATGCATGCCTTTAGTATCTAAAAAGGTATCACCATACCCAAGGTCATCTAGGCTTTCTTCCATATCATGTTCAAGGACTTTTACAGTTTTGCATTCTATATTTAGGTCTATGATCCTTTTTCAGTTAATTTTTGTGTAGGGTGTAAGGTCTATGCAGATTTATTTTTATATGTGGACGTCCAATTGTTCCAGTACCATATGTTTAAGAGACTATCTTTGCTCTACTGTATTGCTTTGCTTCTTTGTCAAAGATCAGTTAACTATACTGGTAGGGGTCTATTTCTAGGTTCTCTATTCTGTTCCATTGCCCTACTTGCCTGTTCTTTTGTTGTTGTTGTTGTTGTTATGTTAGTCACCATACAGTATACTTGCCTGTTCTTTCACCAAAACCACACCGTCTTAAGTACTATAGGTTTACAGTAAGTCTTTAAGTCAAGTAATGTCAATCCTCTTAACTTTGTCCTTCTCCTTCAATACTATGTTGGCTACTTGGGTGTTTTGCTCTGCATATTAACTTTGGTATCAGTTTGTTGATATATAACTTGCTAGGGTTTTTAATTGGGAATTGCATTGACTCTATAGATCAAGTTGAGAAGAACTAACATCTTCATAACACTGCATCTTCCTGTTCATGAACATGGGATCCCTCTCCATTTATTTAGTTCTTTGATTTCATTCATAGAGTTTAGTAGTTTGTTTCATATAGATCTTATATATATTTTGTTAGATTTGTACCTAAGCATTTCATTTTGGGGGCTAAATGGCTTTGTTTTTAAATTCAAATTCCACTTTTTCATTGCTTGTATATAGGAAGGCGATTTACTTCTGTGTATTAACTTTGAACCCTTCAATCTTGTTGTAATCACTTATTAGTTCCAGCAAAGTTCTTATGTCGAATCTTTAGGATTTCCTACATAGACAATCACGTCATCTTTAAACAAAGATAGTTTTATGTCTCTCTTCCCATCTGTATACCTTTCATTTCCTTTTCTTGTTTATTGCATTAAGCAAGAACTTCAAGTTTGATGTCAAAAAAGGAGTCACATGTGAGAGGGATATCCTTCTTTATTCATGATCTTAGTGGGAAAGCTTCCAGTTTCTCAATATTAAGTAAGATGTTAGCTATAGGTTTTTTTTTTTTAAGATTTTATTTATTCCTTTGAGAGAGAGAAAGAGCACAAGCAGGTGGAGAGGCAGAGGGAGAGGCAGAAGCAGACTCCCTGCTGAGCTGGGAGCCCCACATGGGGCTCGATCCCAGAACCTGGAGATCGTGACTTGAGCCAAAGGGGGAGGCTTAGCCATCTGAGCCACCCAGGCGTCCCTATAGGGTTTTGTTTTTTTTTTTGTTTTTTTTTTTTAGTAGATATTCTTAGTAAGTTGAGAAAGTTCATCTCTATTCCTAGTCTACTGAGAGTTTTTATCATGAATGGGTGGTGGATTTTGGTGAATGCTTTTTCTGCATCTATTGATAAGATTATGTGATTTTTCTTTTTTAGTTTGTTGATGTAATGGATTACATTAATTGATTTTTGAATGCTGAACCTACCTTACATATCTGGGATAAATCTCATTGTGGTACAGAATTCTTTTTACACAAATTGTTGGATTCAATTTTTGTTGAGGATTTTTTTGCATCTATTTTCAAGAAAGATATTGGTCTATAGTTTTCATGTAATGTCTTTGTTTTTGGTTTTGGTAATTATGGGTAATGCTGGCCTCACAGAATAAGTTATGAAATATTTGCTCTACTCTATCCTCTAAAAGAGACTGGAGAACTGGCCTAATTTCTTCCTTAAATGTCTGGTAGAATTCAACAGTAAAGCCATCTGGGCCTGGCGCTTTCTTGTTTTGGAAGATTATTAGTTGTTGATTCAATTTCTTTAATAAAGGCCTATTCAGATCATCTGTTTCTTCTTCTGTGAGTTTTGACAGATTGTGTCTTTCAAAGAATTTGAAATTTCATCTAGGTTATCAAATTTGTGTGCATAGGATTATTCACAGTATTCATTTATTATCCTTTTAATTTCCATAAGATCTGTTGTAATGTCCCCTCTTTTGTCTCTGATATTGATTTATGCCTTTTTTTCCCCCCTTAGATAGCCTGGCTGGAGGCTTATCAATATTATTGCATTTTTTTCAAAGAACCAGCTTTTGGTTTCACTGGTTTTTTTCTATTTTCTGTTTTCAGTTTCCTTGATTTATTCTAATTTCTTTTCTTCTATTTATTCTGGATTTAATTTTCTTTTCTTTTTCTCATTTCCTAAGATGGAAACTTAAATTATTGAGTTTTCTTCTTTTCTAATATATGCATTCAATGCCATAAGTTTCCTTCTAAGCACTGCTTTCACTATATCCCACAAATTTGGTCAGTAATAGTTTCATTTTCATTTAGTTGACAGTATTTTTTAATTTCTCTTGTGATTTCTTCTTTGACCCATACATTACTTTAGAAGTATATTGTTTAATCGCCATATATCTGGGAATTTTCCAGTTATCTTTCTTTTATTGATTTCTAGTTTAACTCCATTGTAGTCTGAAAACAGACACTGAGTGATTTTAAATTTGTTGAGGTGGGTTTTACAACCCAGAATGTGGTCCTGCAGAATGTTCCATGAGTTTGAGAAATGTATATTCTGTTGTTGGTGGTTGAAGTAGTTTATAGATATCCATTATATCCAGTTGACTGACAGTGTTGTTGAGTTTAACTATGACCTTACTGATTTTCCGCCTGCTGGATCTGTCCATTTCTGAGAGAGGGATGTTGAAGTCTCCAACTATAAATGTAAATTCATCTATTTTTCCTTATAGCTCTATCAGTTTTTTGTCTCGCATAGTTTGATGCTGTTGCCCGGTATATACATGTTAACAATTACAATATCTTCTTGGAGAACTGACTCCTTTATATTATGTAAAGCCCTCCTGTATCCCTGATAAATCTTCCTTAATTTGAAGTCTGCTTTGTCTGAAATAAATACCCCTACTTCTGCCTTCTTTTGATTACTGTTAGCGTGGCACTCCATCTATTTACTTTTGATCTATATTTGTCTTTCTATTTAAAGTGGATTTCTTGTAGACAATATATAGTTGGGTCATATTTTTTAATCCACTCACAATCCACTCACAATCTCTTTCAACTGGCACAGTTAGACCATTGACATTCAAAGTGACCACTGAGATAGCTGGATTAATATCTACCATATTTATTACTGCTTTCTATTTGTTGCTCTTGGTTTTTTGCTCCTAGTTTTGTCTTCCACTCTTTTTTTTTTTTTTTGCCTTTTGTGGTTTTAACTGAGCATTTTGTATGATTCCACTTTCCTTTCTTAGCATATCAGTTATATTTTTTTTTACTTTTTTTAATGGCTATCGTAGAGTTTGCAATATACATTTACAATTAATCTACATCCACTTTTAAATAAAACTATACCACCTCATGGGTAATGTGAGAACACTGCTGTCATCAATTTCACTTATGTATAAGGGTACATAAATATATACACACACAAGCATACAGAATCAAATATAGTGTTGCTATTAGTATTGTGAACAAACTGCCGTTACATTAATTAAGAAGAAGAAAAGTTTTTATTTTACCTTCAGTTATTCCTTCTTTGATGTTCTTCCTTTCTCTATGTAGATCTGAATTTCTGACCTCTAGTATTTTCCTTCTCTCTAAAGAACTTCTTTCCATATTCTTTGCAGGGAAGATCTGCTAGCAACAAATACCCCTCAATTTTTGTCTGTCTGAGAAAATTTTTATTTCTCCTTTACTTCTGAAGGATAATTTTGCAGAATACAGAATTCTAAGGTGGTGGGGATTTTTCTCTCAACACTTCAAATATTACACTCCACTCTCTTATTGCTTGCATGGTTTTTGAGAAGTCAGATGTGATTACTTTTGTACTTCTATAGGTAAAGGGTTTTTTAGGGTTTGGTTTTTGGGGGTTTTGGGGGGGGTTTGGTTTGGTTTTGGGTTTTTTTTTGCTCTGGCTTCTTTTGGCATTTTTTTCTTTGACTTTGATTTTCTGTAATTTGAAAATTATATGCCTCAGTGTAGGTTTTTGGCATTTTTCCTGCCTAGTGTTCTTTGAGCTTCCTGGATCCATGGTTTGGTGTCTGTGATTAATCTGGGGGAACTTCTCAGTCTTTACTTTTTCAAGTATTTCTTCTGTACCTTTCTCTCTTTCTTCCCCTTCTGACATTCCCATTACATGTATTCTATACCTTTTGTAGATGTCCCACAGTCCTTGGTTATTCTGGTTCTTTCAGTCTTTGTTCTCTTTGCTTTTAGGTTTTGGAGGTTTCTATTGATATTTCTTCTAGCTCAGAGACTCTCTCCTCAGCCATGTCCGGTACCTTAATAAGCCCATCAAAGGCATTCTTCATTTCTATTACAGTGTTTTTTTAACTACAGCATTTCTTTGTGGTTCTTTCTTAGGACTTCTATCTCCCCGCTTACATTGTTCACCTGTTCTTGCATGTTGTTTACTTTAACCATTAGAGTCCTTAGCATAGTAATCATAGTTGTTTAAAATCGCCTGTCTGATAATTCCAACATCGCCACCATGGCTGGTTCTGATACTTATTGTCTCTCCAAACTGTGCTTGCCTTTTGGTATGCCTTTTAATATTTTCTTGATAGTTGAACATGATGTACTAAGTAAAAAAAAAAAATGCTATAAATAAACCTTCAGTAATGTAGTGGTGAGATGGAGGGAGGGGAAGCATTCTATTGTCCTGTGATTAAGTCTCAGTCTTTTACTGATCCATGGCCTCTGAACTGTAAACTTCATAAGTGTTTCTCAGGGTTTTTTCTCCCGTCCTGGGTGGGACAGAATGGCTAGAGTGAGCTAAAGTTGGTTATTTCCCTTCCCCAGGCCAGACAGACTCTGATAATATCCCAGCAGGTCAAGTTCTAGTTAGCCAGTTTCCCCTGAGGATAGGCTTTGTTAAAAACAGGGTACTCTGGCATATTTCAAGATGGTTCCCTTTCCCCTGCTCCTGCCAGAAGCCTTAGGGGATTTTTCTCAGATATTTACTGTGGGAACCTGGTCTAACTTCTAGAGATAAATCTCACTGTATGGTAAGGACCTACTATGATTCGGTCCCCCTGAAGTTTTTAACTTTCAGACCTGCCCACACTGAGCATCCTGAAATTCAGCACAGTTCAGGTTTTCCAACCCAGGCACTGGTTCCCTCACCGGTTTCTGCTTATGGGTCTGCTCCAGTATGCCTAAACTCTCTGAAGGTTACCTATCTTTCTCTCTAATCTTGAGAGCTGCTGTTAGCCCCATGTCTTCTCCTTTCTTATGTATCCAAGAAGGGTTGCTGATTTTCCAGTCTGTTCAGTTTTTACTTGTTGTTAGGATGGAGTGGCAACTTCCAAGCTCCCTACATGCAGAACCAGAAACCAGAAGTCCCCACTTTTCCTTTTTTAAACGCTGGTTCCTAATCAGCATGTGGTTATAACCAAAAATAATCTGTGCAATGCAGAGTATACACCCTAAATGACTCTATTACATACAAATCTAGTTATGCACCATGCAATGTGGCAAAAATGTCTGTGCTGTTATAAGGATTTTTAAGAAGAAAGTTTATTTTATATTAGTTATTCCTAAAATAGTAAGCAAAGTCCATATTTAAGGCTTATTACAGACTCTTTTTTCTTGAATTATATTTAGAATGTTAAGACTTTTAAGTACATGACAATAGAAAGAGTGTCAATTTATCTTCTTTGAGTGTTAGGTTAGTGCCTGGCATACTCTAAGAGGTCAATAACTGTTGAATGAAAATAGCTGACGAATCCTACAGGGAAGTTAGAACCTGAAAAAGAATGCTTTTTTCTCCTAACAAGAAAATGTTCTGAAACACCAGATGAGACAAAGATGCCAGCAGTTAAACCTACCAAATATTTCATAAACTAAATCAGTTCATTACTAGCAGAATGCTCAAACAGAATTTAAAATTATTTTACATTAGAATCTGCTTATAACACAAGAAGACTCAACTAAATCCACAATAAAAAAAAACACAATATTTTAGAAGACAAGTTCAACATTTTAATGATATGTAGTGGAAAGTGTATTAAATTAGCTTTATAATTAAGCTTAAAAGGTTCTCTAAGCCTACAGAATTATTCTTTAGAGAAGCATTTCCCCACAATATATGCAAAAACTAAAATAAATCAAAACATGTGGTCCAGTTGTTCCTCCAATATGAATTTATAATCACCTGAAATGAATCTCTGAGCTATTTGGAGAATAAAGTATATTAGGCAAATTTGGAATAGAACATGCAAGGAGATAAGAGTTTTTTGGTTTGCTTGTCTGATTCTATTTCATAACTAAGAATATCAACTATAAACCTTGAGAGTCACTAGTCAACTCCCTCTTTTTCCCCATATCCAACTTATCTCCAGGTTTCATAGAGTCTATTTTCTCCAACCCCTGACCTTGCCTCACTAAATGGACATCCTCATAATCCACCACCTGGCTTGAATCTGTAGTCTCCTTACTGGTATTTTTCCCTCCAGCCTAACCCTCCAATTTCACCAGTCCCTACTGTCTCTAAAACAGTCTTTCTAAAATGACGCTGTGATTATTTTTACTAACCTTTGTAGTTTTCCGCAGTCTTCAGAAAAGAGTTCAAACCTAGCACAGCAAAGATGTTTTTTCATGATCTGGCCACTACTAGATCTCCAACTATAATTTCAGCTTCATAACCAAACTCCATGTGTCTAGAACCAGTAGAAATTCCCCAAATGGATCGGGATCTCTCTGACCTCAATATATATGCATATGTAACTCTCTCCTTGGAATCCTCACACACACACCCTACTCCCCCCCCCCCCCCCCTCCCCCCCCCCCCCGTTCACTAACTACCACCTCCTAATCTACCAAGAGCTCCTACATCCCTTCTGCCAGGACCCTCCCAGGCCTAGATTAGGCCCACTCTCCACATGACCACACAGCCTTTCCCCACAGTGTTACAATGAAACATGTGCTTGTCACACTCTACATAGCAGTGGCATTATATTACTGTTCAATGAACAGTCTAACTTTCCCGAAAAATAACCAGGAAAGTTAGCTTTCTTCAAATTCGGAAGTCCAATATAAATTTTTTAAGTATAAGAGTAATGAAGCTACCAATTATCATCATCGACCTTCTCTGTCAAAAACTAGCTTTCAAATTAAAGTGAATTTCATTTAAATAAAATCTACAACTAGCTGTTCTTTCAGCTAATAAATCAGTAGTATAACTACTTCAGTGGTTTTAATTTCATAAACATTTCAAACATCAAATCATAAGTTTTGGCAATGCCTATTTCCATAAGGATTACCAAATATTAACTTTCAAGGGATTACAAAGAATTTTTCTAAAAAACTTAAAAGGAAAAGGGGATTTTAAAAGTACATGAACCCCCAAACGTAATCACAGCTTCCTCAATTATCTGTGACAATGGAGGTAGGTCATATGGGTCCCAAAACCTAATAATCAAAATCAAAACACATATTTATCATTTTAATACTTAAGATTACATAAGCAGATTTAAGTTCTGGGAGTTAAACTTCTTATTCTCCAGTATCCTTTTCCTCTCCTTCTTCCTCACAAATAGAACCAATGAACTTCAGTAGGACACAGGACTTTAGTGAAGCCTTCATTTTCCAGTTACTTTGTAGCCACATGACTGAGTACTGGCCAATGGGTATAAGAAGTGTTGGGGGGCAAATTCTAGGAGGCTCCTAGTTGCCTGGCCCATCCACCACCACCCACAGCCATGAAGATGAGGGCCACACCCTAGGAATGGCAGCATGCTGAGCTGGAAGAAGCCCAGAACCCTCTGTACTAACTCTGAACTGCCTAGCCTCATCCCTTCATGAGAGACACTATAGAACAAATATTTGTCGTGTTTCAACTACTGTTATTTTGGGTCTCTGTTATATCATTCGCTTATCATTAACTTACCCTTCCCATTATTTCTCCTCTTGAATAAAAATATGAGTATCTATACCAGATACAAACAGGCTTTAACACAAGTGTATGTGACTAGGTCAATTAACCTAGCATGTAAAATATGCTAAGATAACAGTTTATCTACAAACTTAAATAAATCCAGAAGACGGAGGAACTCAGATTTTTTCCAAATACTGAAATTCTGACATTTTCCTCAGTGTCCTGCTTCAATATGTGGCAGTCTTTGACACCTTTTCCACCTGATAGTTCATCATTTATGTGTTGTCTATTCTAATTCTCACCCATGCAGAGATGAGCACAAAGGCTGACTGAGATGTCCAGCCAAAACTAACAAAATAAGGTTTAACAACAAACAAGATAGAAAACCTTAAGCACCACAGAAAATAGTCAGCAAGTTATGATCATATAATACTATCATTTATCCCAACTGAGAAATTAGTACATTATTCAAGACTAGTTAAGCAAAGAGACAGGAGAGCAGAAATCAAACAAAAATAGCTGGGGAAAAAATGCCAGAATGTGACGACTTGCTTTTATATTATCATTTGGGAAGAGTTCTAGGTTTCAAGTTGAATATTAAAATGATGTTTCTAAAAACACGGTATTATGAGCAACTTGCTCTGAAGAGCATTAATCACTGATAAATCATTTAGTGGAGAAAACATAAAGTTAAATTTTCATTAGCAAAATGTAGAGGAAATCAAAATTCTTTGTTTTAAACATTTCAGACCACAATTTACATTCAAAACAGTGCCAAAAACCATTCAAGTAAAAAAAATAGCAGCTACTCTAATAGCTACCTATTTTCTAGTGCTATGCTACAAATGAGAATATTTTTGGTAGTAAATATTTTGTTCTACAGACAAACCTATACATTTGCTTTTATTTGTTGAACTTAAATATTTATTTATTTGAGAGAGAGAGGGAGAGGGCAGGGGGTAGGGGCAGAGGGAGAAGGAGAGAAAGAATCTCAGGCAGACTCCCTGCTGAGTGGAGAGCCTAACTCAGGGCTCAATCTAATGACCCTGAGATCTTGACCTGAGCTGAAATCAAGAGTCGGAAGCTTAACTAACTGAGCCACCCAAGCACCCCTATATTTGCTTTTATATTTAATAATCAACCTGTACCTGTATGCCTATAATTTATCATATTCACCCTAATTTAGCATGATATTAAGGTACAATAATTTCTCCTAGCAATTTTCTCCAAATTGGGAGCTCCATTTTTTTGTTCTAAAACAAAAAACTTCAACTTAAAAATTTATTTCAGGAAACTAATTGGTCTCTACTTGTCACAATATAAAATGTCTATTCTTACAGTCCCAATTTTTTTAAGTATATATTTACTATATTTAATATTTTAAATCCAAGATACTTAATTTTTTTTTTATTTCTACAAAGATAACAAATCAACAAGGTTAAAGTAAATCATGGCTACCAAACAGTAAATAGATACTATTCTACCATGATACCTGGAGGAACTTCAGAATATTATTTAGGGAACAAAAGCCCAAACAACTAACATGTTCTGCTATCACCCAACAAATAATTTCTGTATACTTGAAATCCTCAGGCATTAAAAAAAATAATGAGAAGTGTGAGAAAAATTACTTCAAAGAGACTATAAATGATAAAAAGGTGTTTCAAAAATATATGCTATTTAATAGAGGCACCTGAACTGGATAGTTCAGTTGGTTGGGCATCTGACTCTTAACTTTGGCTCAGGTCATGATCTCAGGGTCATGAGATCAAGCCCCATGTCAGGCTCCGTGCTAGGCATGAAGCTTCCTTGGGATTCTCTCTCTCACTCTCCCCCTGCTCCTCTCCCCCTGCTTGTGTATGCATTCTGAAAGAAAGAAAGAAAGAAAGAAAGAAAGAAAGAAAGAAAGAAAGAAAGAAAGAAAGAAAGAAAGTTGATAAATAATAAAACACATACAGTTACTTAGGGGAAGAAAAAACAGGTCTTGAAATGGCCAGGTTAAAAATAACTACTTGTAGAAAAACTTTTAATGGATATTTAATATAGGTTTCATATAGGTTTTTAAACTAATCTATTTAAGTTATACAAGTCATTTTCTTGACTTTACCATTAAATGGGCATGATAAGAAAAATGATTAACCAAAAGAGAAAACCCACATGACTTAAAAAGCCAAGATACCCAAAAAAGAAACAAACAGTATTAATTTAAACTGTAAAATTTGAAAGCTGTGATGAGAGCTGTATTTACTTTATTAAAATATTTATAACCCATAATTGGTCTACTTCTACAAAGATTTGGGAAGATGCTTGACTTAGGCTTTAGGAGTCAGGCAGAGTTGGCACAATTGGACACCTACCCTCCCCAATTTACCAATTCATTTCAATAAATATTTATTTGCTAAATTGGTTCAGACAAGAGTTTTAATCTCACCAAGAGAAGAAGTACTGGCAGAGAGGTTTGTCTACACAGTTAATAGTAGACAATCCCCACCAAATCACCTTTCCAAGTAACAACCCCATCCTGCCTTTTCAGGGCCTTCCCTTCATCAGTTTCTTCCACTCTAACTCCCTCTGATTGCATTTAAACTTTTCTTATACTAAAACAAACAAGTGATGACAGCAAACATCCATTGTCTACCTCAGCTCCCCGCCCCAGCACCATCCTTCCTCCTCCATCTCCTAAGGAAGCTTCTAGAAGGAATGACCACAATGACTTGCTGTACTTCGTCACCATCCCTGAGGCAATCTGCCTGCTCACGGTCACCAAACGCCCTGGCCCAGGGCACCAATGGTTTTCTTGCTGTCACATCCAAGGTGCATGTTCATTTCTCCCCTTCCTGGTCCCCTTGGCAGTATTTTACACTGCCCACCACTGACTCAATCCTGCTTGAAATATACTCTCTTTCTTTTGCTTCCCTAACAGCACATGTTCCCAGTTTTCTCCCAATTTTGTAGCCATTTCTTGTTACAATCAGTCAGTCATTCACCCACCCCCACCCTCCTTGTGTAAAATCTACTCCTCTTCCGTCAACACCTTATTACTTTTGTCCCAGTCTCTAACAGTGGTTCTTACCCTCCTTTTGATCCCAGACCCCTTTGCAAATTTGAGGAAAAGCGTGGACCCTGCCCACAGAAAATATTTATACACAGGCTTTTGCAAACAATTTCAGGGAGTTAATCCAAACCTCCTGGAGGAAAAAGCCCGCTCTACACATGTTTTCGGGTAATCTTATCTACTGCCATGACTTCAATCCTCTAATGACTGCTTTAGCTCTATAAACTCTAGCTCACATCTTGCTCTGGAACTCCAAACCTCTATTTCTATCTTTTGGATTTCTCTTTGGATATAATACAAGGATATCAAATTCATAGATCCAAAAAAATCAACTCCTCACTGCCATTCGAATCCTGTTCCTCCTTCATCAGGTACAGAAGAGACAAGTGACCAAGGAGCAGGCCCAGCAGGAAGCAGGGAAGTTGGAAGGCTACCCAAACTGAGGCAGCTCACTGTAGAAAGCTCAAGTAGACAATCACAAAGACACTGAGGGTTAGCCTGAAACCATGGAGCAACCTTGGGCAGAAAAGCCAACCTACAGAAAATAACTAAGCAGATGGGCTACAGATGTGAGAACCCATGTGGCCAGAAGGAAAGGGAGGTGGGAAAAGTTGGTGCCTTGCTTCCCGCCAGCTTTCTGGCTCCCAGTTTCAGTGAAACTGTGTGACTTCACCTATTGTTGGATTCCGTGAGCTACTCTGACATCCTTTTATAATAGAGTTTCTTATATTTAAGCTAACTTAAGTAGGTTTTTTGTTTCTTGCAAATAAGCCATTCCTGGTGAAGTAAAGCACATATACACAGAGGTTCAGATTGGAGTTTACAAAGGTACTCTTTCACTAGTATACTAGAACCAATCACATTCCTGTTTCACTCTCACAGAACCTTCCAGTGGCTAATTTGTTTCTATAATTTTATCACTTACATTATTTCTTGTGCAGCTTCTGCACTTTATTTAAACAAGTGGCTTCTATTGGCAATCTACAAAAAACACTGCAAAGATTTTTTACTGTCATCTAAGAATAAATTTTTACCACCCTTCAATTTTATCAGAAACATAAGTTAACAAATTAGAACACATATTCTTACTTAATAGCAAAACTGCTGTAGGCTGTCAAAACATAATAAACTGGATATATTTGATTCTGACATGCAGGATATACAAAAAATAGGTATATGTAATGCATCTGTACACACATACATATACACACAATTCTCTTATGTAGGCAAAACAAAATTAGGCAAATGAAAAAGTAGTCTCAAAATTATGCTTTACTAATAACATTACTAACACATTAACCATCAACGTATAACCACCTTACCAAATAAGACACCTCATTGATTTATATGTCTAATATGTCTGAAGAAAACAGATGTCTGCTGTCATCTAAATACCTGATGATTAAACTTTCTTAAAACCGTGTTAATGTTTTAATACATTAAAAAAAACACAACACTCTTGGTGTGCAAAAAAAAACCTCTATTACTATCGTCTGATGAAAGGCACAGTTAAGAAATGTTTTTCTAATAGCTTTACAAAGTCTATCATAAAAACACTCCTGAAAAGATCAAAGGTATAATGTCATTTTCCAAAAACAATAACTATGATAGGAAGCTGAGATCGAGTCACATTTCTCTCAAGATCACTACCTGAAGGGAAACTTATCAAATAGTATTTAGGTGCTAGAAGGAAAAAAGCACTAGATATAAGACAAAATTCTTCCTGACTCAGGAGTGCTAAGTTCTGGAATGTCAAGTGCCTAGCCATTCTCTCCTGCTTCTCCAGTGTCCCAGCACAACCCACACAAGATCCTTCACTGATTGTTATATTATCTCTTCTCCAGATTCAGTGTCCTACACACTGATGAGTACAGACTGCTGACTTCAAAGGCATTACATTACACCTATAAAAAATAAAATCCCAAAAGGTATTTTGCAATCGTGACAGTAATAATTGACTCTTGCAAGAAGTACCACTGGATGTTAAAAAATGAGTGCAAGTTTGTTGGGAAACACAACCAGTATCTACAGTCCCCAAGTACTTCCCCAAATATTACTTACTAATTACAAAGGGGAAAGAAGCTCATTACAGTAGAGAAACCTTACACCACTTTAAGCAGATGGACGTTAACACTACCAATAATAGGGTAAACTGACTCAAGAGCTTTCCTGATAAAAACACTAAGAAGAACATGACATCAACCTCTGTGGTGTTCCGGCCAAAAATGCATACCCTAAAGCTAGTCAGGAAGAAACATCAGGGACATTGAGGGACATTCTACAAAAAATATCCATGCTAAAAAAAACAAAGAAACACCAAACAACTGTTCTATTTCAATAAGACTAAAGAAACAGGATAACTAAATGCAGTGTGTGATCCTGGACTGGACAAAACATATTTGCTACAGACAACAGTACAAACAATAGACAAGGAAATGTGAATATGAGCTACAGATTACAGGAGCACATCATTGTGCTATGGTGATGTAAGAAACCCAGGTCCTAGGAGTTACGTGTAGAAGCATTTAGGGCTAAAGGGTCATAATGGCTGCCACTTAGTCTCAAAATACTTCAGAGAGACAGACAGGAAGACAGAGACAGAGAAAGAAAGAAAACATACAAATGCAGCAAAATGTCAACAAGTGGCGAATCTAGAGGAAAAAAGCACCAGTTCATTGTACTGTTCCTGCAACTTTTCAGTAGCTTAAGTTCTTTCCAATTAAAACGTTTAAAAAAAATAAAACTTTTTTCTTTTCATATTTCCCTTCTCCTTTGCAACCAGGAAGGTGAAAACTACATCCTAGGGATAGGGGAGCAGGAAGCTGAACAATCCTGGTTCTTTTATAACCTCACTTGCTCACTGAGCGGCTGGCTATACCAGCTCTGGACTTGCCAACAAGGTCAGTTCACATTACATGAGAAAAAGAAATCCCTGACATAATAAAAAAAAAATCCTAGAAGAAATAAAATTGGTATTCAGATTACTGTGGTTGTGTTAAATCTTCCTGAAATACTGGACGCAGCACGTGACCTCAAAGGTGACCTTTTAGCAATAGTTCAGCCACTCCCAGGCTCCCAATTTCTGTTCTAGTGACACCCCTGGGGCTTCCCACATACAGCATGCTGACAGAATGCCTCTGCCTAGAAGTCCTCCCTCTACTCTAGCCTCATCTTCACCAACTAACTCCTTCTTGATCCTTAAGACTTAGCACAGGCATCGACTCCTCAGGAAAACTTCCCTTTTGAAGACCCAGGAAAGATGAGGCACAGTTCCCAAGCTCCAGTGACACCGACTCATACTTCTGTCACAGCCCTCATGACACTGCACTGAACCTGTGTGTTATGCCCTTATTTTCTACTTCCTACCTATTTTAGCACATACCAATCATCTAATAAGTATTCCTGTCCATGCCTAAACCAGAGACAAGAGTAATAATTACAGAGATAACAGTAAACACTCCCTCAATTGGGAAAGTAACTGGATACAAATAGAACAGCACAGTGTTTAAACAAATGCTAAAATGTTTTCTCATAAGATATTTCTGGGCTGTTTAGCAAGGCAGGGGAAACTGTCATCCAAGACACTATTTTTGTTCAGGCATCTGCAAATACCTGCCCTTAAGGAAAGTGGGGCAAGAAGCTTCTGGAGGTACAGAGAATTAAAGGGAAATGTTCTAGAACTTGGACACTGTGTTTGTCCAAGAAACCTGATCTTTTAGGAACATCGCTGGCCCCTATATTAACTCTTTGGTAGCTTTTGACTGAATTCATTTTTAAAAATAACAAGTGAGGACTGGTGGTGAACACTATTTAATTCATGGTGAGGGTTAGATACATAGTAGGTACCTAATGCATGCCTGTATAATTCTTTTAAAAAGGAAATTTTATAAAAATGCAATTAAAGGATATTTACATTAAAAGCTCTCTTTGTTAAGATGACAGGCTTATCACCATTTTTTTAATCTATACCTCAAAATTTCAGTGGTGATGAAAACCTATCGATTCATTTGTTACCCGTGAGTTTTTTTTCCCCATCAAGAGGCAATGTCTGGATGACATACTTAAATGGAAACATACTTAAAAGAAAATAATTCAAAAATTTAATTAAATCTCTCAGATGAATTTTTGGGATACTCTATTCTATTGAGCTTTATTTATTTATTTATTTGTTTATTCTATTACTTAACACACACACAAACACACAAAGCCCATGAAATGAAATATATATATATATATAACCATGAATGTAACTGTCCCACCCCCTGAAAGAGAAAGGAGAAAAAGCATTTAAAAGCAAAAGCAAGTTAGTTCATTTTTCTCTGCCTCCCCTTATTAGACAAGGCTTTTCTTTTGTCCATGCTTAACTGATCCTTCAAAACGCCAATCAGGTGTCTGTCTGTCTAAAAAGCCAACCCTAGGGGCGCCTGGGTGGCACAGCGGTTAAGCATCTGCCTTCGGCTCAGGGCGTGATCCCGGCGTTATGGGATCGAGCCCCGCATCAGGCTCCTCAGCTATGAGCCTGCTTCTTCCTCTCCCACTCCCCCTGCTTGTGTTCCCTCTCTCGCTGGCTGTCTCTATCTCTGTCAAATAAATAAATAAAATCTTTAAAAAAATAAAAAAATAAAAAGCCAACCCTAATCAAACAAAACCAAAACATGAATTTGATCCACAAATACACTAGTCACATGCACTTATGCGTGAAATCTGCATTTGATTTTATACTTAATTATAAAGTACAGAGACTCCATTATCCATCATTGGTTTTATATTCTTTACTGTCCAAATGTTATCTACCTCTTCCAAACATTTATCTAGGCTGGTACTTTGCAACAATTTAAGATTTATGTTATGCTGGCATCTCCAAATCAATTGTAATTAAGTGGTACGTAGTGTCCAGACAATTTAGTACAGTCTCAAACATCTCTAACTAGCAAAGTAGAAGCAACTTTAGCCACCAACTTGATGGTGAGACAATGGGCTATAAAGAATTCTTCTTTACTTGGAACTGGTTTTGATATATTTTTCAATCGAGTTATATTTGTTTTTGAAAAATACACGAACATGATACTAAAGACATTTTCAAAGATTCTTCCACTAAAAATGCTGTATGAATAATGTGGAAAATTCCAAGCACCCAAAGGGTGGCCACAATTTTCTAAATTAATCCTGGAAAATGTTAAATCTGGAAATGTTATATGCTTATTAAAAATCACATGGAATATTTTAGTAACATGATTATTAATGCTAAAAGACTAATGCACATAAGTTTTTATTTCCTTCAGTACAGTTCAAAAGTAACTATTTTAATCACTGTATTTATGGCTATGTACCTACAGAATAACTAATATTCTAAGCAGACATAAACATCAGAGAACAAAGTAGTATCACTCATACACTTGGCTTGGTGAGTTCTCTATTATTTACCTACACATAAAATAACTGGAGAGAACAACACTCTTACAACTTATTATTCTGCTTTTAAAAAAGACTGAAAAATAATCTAGAAACAAATAGAAAATTCTACATGAGATCCTCTACCTACAAAATTCAGTGTTTCTTTCCTGAAGTCCTGAGCTGTCCATATGCACATACTGTTGCTTCTGAATTAGAGGCTGATTACATTTAAAATCATTCTGTAGGAGAAAAATGATGACATTTTATGATGTTGAATTATAAAGTATAAACTGAGGGTATATATAAAAGTTCTCTAGAGTACATTGTCACTGTTTATATATTTTGGCAAATTTATTAATATAAAAATCCAGCGCTCATCAAAGAACAAGGGGCACAGCACGAATGCACAGCCAATAAGGGAAGAGCATTTAGAAGGAGGGCTGTAAGCAGGACTGATGTGCTCAAGACCTCCCGAACCGAGGAGACATGGGTGTGTGCCGACCGTCCTCTCCATCCCCGGCAACTCGATTCCAGCCCCCATCCACTCCCCACCCACATCAATGAGGGTTTTTGTATTCCCATCATTCCATGTAAACACAGGAAAAGGGGAGAAACACTAGCTATGCTAAGACCTGCAATTCATGATAATTTTGAAATCAACCATAAAATCGTGAAAATTAAGTATTTTCACATGATACACAACTCTGTACTCCCTGTTACATAAACTCAAATCCATCTCTACATTACCAAAAGCTTAATATTTAACTCCTTAAAATAAGAATCAAAATCAAAATCTATAGACAGCTCAGTTCTATGATTTTATAAGTATCCAATTTATACTTAAAATGTAATTTTAAACTTATATTTAAAACAAAAAAATTCCTTGCTGTAAAACATAAATATTACTTTACCATATCCAAAATTATGATTTAGTCTTATATACAGAAGCTTTAGGAGGAATGCAACATCAAAAAAAAATCTAAAAATCATGTAGGGTAGAAAAGTGAAAGAAAATCCTGAGTGTGTGGGAAATCTGAAAGTGTGGCCTAGGAGCAAAACAATGAGTACAGATAAACATGCAAAAATGTCATGAAAAGCTGCTATTGCCATTCAGGCAGACTTTCATTCTACTTTTATTATATTTTAATTATGTTCAACTAATTTATTTCACTATATGGTACTAACATAAATCATTTATAGAAACTCATTTTAATTAAAACAAAATGCTAAAAGGAAACAAAATCAACTGTTTTCTTGTTTTCATGTATTTGGTGTGAAAATAAACAATTCCAAGAGAATTTTGTAAGATTCAATCAATAAACATCTTCAGGACACCAGTGCCATATTTTCGGGGGTGGGGGGAGAGAGTCTGCTTTAGGCAAGTAGAAAGGAAGTGTCCACCAGCATGATTTAATGAAGGCAAATTAGATACCTGCATAAAGACATAGATTCAAAATCCCTTTTACATTTGGGGATATACTTTGCAGAAGATTTACTTTCCAAATTGCATTCTATTCGATCTCATGTTAATCTGACATGCAAATAAATTGCTATTAACTTGGGCAATTTTCATTCTCTGGCACAAAGAGACATGGAAATGTATATGTCACAACGAAATTTTTCTTCAGATGAAAATTTTTTTAAAAAGAATGTAGGAAAATACTGACATTAAGCTTCTCCATCAAAGGAGATTTATCATAATTCCAACAAAGTTAAAAGAGCTTAGCACATAATTAGAGTGGAGGAAAATGGATATTCTCTCCTCAGCTAGTCAGTGACAGAGAGCAAAGAAACCAGTTTCTGGCTACAAAGACATTTACTTTTTCTTTCGTAATCATACATTGAAAAATGTACTGAGAAACTAAATCAAGTTCCTAAATTCAAGGAAAATATTCCAATTGCAAATGTGTCATCTTCAATACATGATCATTTAAACAACAAAAATTCTCAACCAAAAAATTGTCTCCACTAGCAAACAAAAAAGGTTAACATCTTATCTCATACCCACCTTTTCTTCTACATCAGGAATATACATTAAAAAAAAAAACCAAAACCTAAACCCAAGAATAAATCCTTCATGAGAAAGAACTATTAAAATAAATTTTTCTTATTAAAAAAATAGGACTTACACTTCAGCAACTTTAATTTCAACAAAAAGGGAAAGTAAAATTGTGCTTCACAGAAGGCAAATATAAGTTTGCTGGTTGCAGCAGCAGCCTCAAACTCTACTAAATGCCAACATTCTTTAAACTAATTTCAAGAAAGAGGCATAAACAAACCAAGAGATATGAAATTATTAAATAATTCGTGTTGAAAATGTGGCCCGTGGTAAAGTAAAACCAGGAGAGAAATCCAGTCAAGTATTCTGTTTTCAATGACACCCTTAAAAAGTTTTTTCCTCCTGCTAAAGATATAAAAGACATTTGAGTGCCCTCCGCCTTGATCCCTTTCTTCTTGCACTGAGTATATGAAAGCAAGTAAAAACACTTTCAGTCCATCAAGCGAGGCTAGCACTAGCTCTGAAATCTATCCAAGTTCACATCTACTATTTGTTACCTCAACTTTCAGTGTTCTAATCCAAGTCACTAGCCATCTCTACTCTCAATCACAATGAGAACCTACTAAAATGGTCCTTTGCTTTCACACTTACCTGTGTACAATCCATTCACCAGAGAGTAGCCTCAGAGATCTTTTTAAAAGATATATCAAATCGTCTCATTCTCCCATTTTAAAATCTTTCAATGGCTTTCAACTCATCTTGTAAAAGGAAGAGTCAAATGGTAGCCCACAAGACCCTACATGATCGGCTCCCTGACAACCTCTCCTTTCCGATCTTGTTCCATGCTGGCCCTCATACCACCCTCAAATTAGAGTCTCTCAAGCCTGGCACTATTGACATACTGGGTAGGACACTTCTTTGTGGTGGGGGGCTGTCCATGCATTGTAGGATGTCTAGCAGCACCCCTGGCCTCTACCTACTTGTACCAGTAGCACCAGCACCCCTCATTGTCTCTGGACAACCAAGTATCCCCAGACATTGCTTTTAAAGAAGCCAAGCTTCTAGCCCTTTCCCTCTCATCCCCTTTACCTGAAATGCTTACCCCTAGCACCTGGGTTGTATGGCTGGTTCCTTACCATTACAGTGTCAGCTTAGCTATTTTGCCCTACTCAGAGAGGCCTTCTCTACTCATCCTATGTAAAGCTGCACCTACTTCCATCATGTCTCTAGCCCAGCATTTCACACAGGGTACAAAGTGCTCAAAAGGTGGTTACAGAAATAGTGCATAAATGTCAGTGTTTATGGAAAAAAAGTGCTTAAATGGCAACATCATAATATTTCATATATGATGCCACAGCAGTGCTCCTGGATAGTCCCCTATACTGTACTGCCTGCATCTTTCAAATGCACTCCTTCCAAGGCACCATTAATTCTTTCCTTTGAAAGTACTGGTACTGGTATTGTCAGTTACTAGGAATGTGTATTTGTTTGCTGTGCTTTAACAAAACAGCCCAACCCCAAAGCATCCTTCCAAATGGTAAAGAACAGAGAGGTACATGAACTGTTCAGTAGAGCTACTGGAGGCACTCAACACCCAACCCACAGTGAAAAACAGCCATAGCAAAGGGAATTCTGGTTTGTTCCATCACGGACACAAAAGGCTGACCATTATATCTAAATAGTCACTCTTCGATTTATCTTGTTTTAAGTGGGTACAAAAAGGTCAATAATTTTTATTCAAAAAATAAAAACAAATGAGAGAAAAACAGGACTTTCACTACTTCAAAAGCAAAAGGCTATAATGAAGGAAATGTGAGAGCTGAATCTTAGTTGATCAATCAGCTTTTAAAAGTGTTTTCACATGAAACAGTAAAAACTGTTCAGGTTAACCATATGCTAAATAGTTAGACCATGCAAAATTGTAAAGCCTCTGATCAGTAATCCAACTGGACTCCATTCAACTCCAAAAAAGATGGATTCCCTTAAGCCACAAATGTCCTTGTAGTTACTTCCGGAATTGTTTTTGATATCAGTACTCTGAATACACACTTTTTGAGAACATCAGGGCAGTTGGTCTTTCCAAAATGATATCATTGCTCTCGATTATTAAAATATATTTCTAGATATTTCAACAAAATTGCTGATTTAAAAAGCTATCATTCATCAGTGCATTTATCAGAGAACTTTTGGAAGGGGCAAGTGAGAGCTTGCAGATCAGTGTGGGAGAGGAAAGAAAAAGTCAGCACATACCAGTTATGCACCATGAGTTTCTGCACAGCCAGAAGAGCATTGTAGCGAACCTGCTGGTCCTCATGGTGCATGTGGTTCATGACCAGCTGCTTCCCACCAAGCTGTTCAATGACCCTGCGGAACAGAAGCCACTTTGTGAAGATGCTGCAATTCCTTGCTGACTCATGCTGTTAGTTGGCAGAGAGCCCATATACCAACGTGCCAAAGGATTTTAAAGAGAAAAGTTACAATATAGGTGAGTAAACCAACACGTCTTTTTTTATATCATTTTTCCTGAATCACAGATTTAACATATTCAGTATTTTCTCTTTTGAATTCCTACTGGGGAATCCAGCTGTTATTCTCATTTCCTAATCCAGGCAAGTATCATCTAACTGGATACCTCACAGACTGTTGTAGTATTCTAGAGTACCATTTTCTTTTTTTTTTTTTTAATGATTTTTTATTATATTATGTTAGTCACCATACAGTACATCCCCGGTTTCCAATGTAAGGCTCGATGATTCATTAGTTGCGTATAGAGTACCATTTTCTAAGTTGTTGAGTATTAAAACTTTATTACCAGTATTTCTGGCCTACTTAAAAGCAGTATACTGAACACCACCTAATGTCTGTAACAATATCAGATCAGTATTAAATCCACCAGTTGCCGTGCTGTGAGCAAAGCTCAGATGCAGACAGCAGGGAACACAGGGTTAAAAACCACCTAGTAGAAGTCATGTTAATTTCCTGAAAAAGACTTGATTTATAAGATATCTGCCCTTTCTTATAATGATGCAATATGCCACATGACCTCCTGGCCAGTGAAACAAAGGGGAAAATTCCTACTGTCAAGAGCGCCAAGGTGATTGACAACTGACATTTCTATCACTGTGTCCCCTAACACCCTGAAAAATACAGTTACTATAGATGCAAAAGTAAAGCGAAAATGGTGATTTGCTTCATGAATAGAAAGAAGTTCTCTGTTCTGTTGCAAGGGTATGGCTGCAGCTAGAGCTGTGGAGTCTCAGGCCCACACCATCTGGTGGGCAACACTACCACCACTACACAGTCAGCAATAACGCAGTAGGGCCTTTGGCAGTTGCATACAGTCTCAAGGATGGGTGTATGGGGGTCAAGAGTGAGACAGAGGCTTTATCTGTATACCTTTTTAAACTTTATTTTTAAAGCATCTTTTTTAAAAAAATGAATTGAGGGGAAAGTACAGTATAATTATAACCAAACATCAGTTGAGTGCTTGTTATGTGCCAGGTACTGTGCTTTGAAACATTACTTTATCTAACATCAGCTCTGCTCTTTATCGGATAGGTTACATTAAGTCATTTAACCGGGTAAATTCCTTCCTGGCAAATGAGGGGAACAAGGACACCTCCTTTATGGCATTGCTGTGAAAACCAAAGGCCATAAAGCCCAGGTATCTGCAATATGGTAAGCCCATGTCTGCTGCTATAATGATAATGACATTGGTGATGGTGGTGATGAGGACACAGGGGCTGCTCCCTTTCAATCCATTCTCCTCAAAGCGGTCTTTCCAAAAATATGAATTATCACTTTCCCTGCTTAAAAGAATGGCTAACTGGGTCCTTCACAGTCTGACTTGGAGTCACAGTCACACACCTGTGCTCTCTGCACTCTGACTCTCCTGGCCTTCTTTTAGGTCCTTCGGCCCCAGGCTCTTGGCACATGCTGTTTTCTCTCCCAGAAGCTTTACCATTTCATATAACATCCCACTCTATATAACAGATAACTTCTACTCATCTTTCAGATCTTGCCTCAATTGTCACTTCCTCAGAGAAGCCTTCTCACTGCCTGTATTAATCCCTCAAATATGCCCTTTTCATGGCACTATGTGTCTTTCCTTCCTTGTGCTCATCTGAGTTGCAATTTTGCACCTGAATGGCTTTCTGAATTATTAAATTTGTCTTCCTCATTATACAAGAAGATCCATGAAGGCCAAACTACGCATGGTGTTGCTTACCCTATGTTCCCAGGGCTCAAGACAGAAAGTCCTCATCCTATTAACTAGGTTATATTTTCTTAATATATACTACATTAATAATAATATCCACTATCATCCAGTTTATTTTTGTAAATGACATCATCAAAGGACAAGTAAACCTTTACATTTGCACAGCACTTACTATCTGCCAGTTGTTCATCTTTGCACTTTCCATTATTAACTCTTTCAAGAGTTTTAAGTAGTCTAGGATGGCAATTGGGATTAATGATGGAGAATAGAAATTTAAAAGAAAAATATACAAATCAGGAGTAACATTCAGGAAAAAGAAAGTCACAAGGTCCAATGTGCCTTATTCTCAAATGCGCTTAGAATTATACACTGCCACATCAATAGAAAATATTGATCTAAGAGGATGATTTAACTAGACATCGGTTTACCTAACATCCTTGTAATCAAGTTAATTTTGTGGAACTGCTGAAACTAATAGCTATACATGTACAGATGGGATGATGATAATAATATGGAACTCCTGCCTCAGTATCACTAAGATGCCAAATCAACAGATATCAGACACTGAAGTCAATCTGTGAGAGAACATCACATACAGATTTTATAAAGAACTCTACCAAGTTTTAATCCCCTTGGGGAATTCTGTCCAATATTAAAGGATCCAGGAAGGGGAAGGATGATTTTTGTGCACTCTGTGGAACGTGACGGACCACACAGTAGGTCCCTGCCCTGCAGAAAAGAAAAAGGTGATGATGACTTTCAACCCCATGTCAAGGAAACCACACACAGAGACAGGCATGTATTGCCTGCAGCTGGGAAGACAGCAGCCTGGTGCCTAATAGTGGCCCAAGCCTGAGAGGCCATGGTAATCCATAGCAGCAAAGTAGAGGGAGCTGTGTCAGGATCAGCTGACATTCCCAGAGCCTAGGGGTGCAAAGAAGTTTGAGTGGCACCATGAGCCAGATGAAACACAACAATGGCTCATCCCAGCCTAGGGGGCCTGCAGTGAATGGCCCAGAAGAGGTACCTCCAATGAACCCAAAAAGGTGCTCCCAAGAGAAACAATCAGCTTCAGACATCTACCAAGGTGGGAGAATATAAAGCAGCCATCAATAATAGCAAGTAAGAAAACCCCTGCTTCTTCCTGTCGCCTCCTCCTTCCCCATTCACCAGCCTTAGGAAGACTGAGGCAACAGTAGGTAAGCTCAGGGATACAGAGCCAGGAAGAGAAAGGACTGTGGGCCTGCACCTGCTGAGGGCATCACAGATAAAAGACAGAAGTCCTACTTTTGAATAAGTAGCATGAAGAGCTACCAAATGTCTTAAACCAAACCCTTTTTATGATTTAGAATGACCATAGAACTGTGAGGGGAAAAGTAACCCAGCTAGGCTTTCATCCAAAGGCATGAAGAGATTATCATCCCTGAGTAAGTTTTAAAGGAGTTTGGGGGAACAATCTAAAGACATTCTTATTTCACCACAACCTCTTATTCAACCAACCAATCTACTATTAGTATGTATGAGCTACTTTGGGGGGGAGGGGAGGTTGGCACGGCTGGCTTCTTACTCCGGCTAGTTAAGGTAAGGCCCCTGTCTCCCCCTGCCCTTGTCTACTCCTCTCAGAGGGGACTTCTGTGCGCGGTGAGTTTGCAAGCAGGAATCCATGACACACACATCCACTCTCTCTTTTCTTTTCCACACTCGTTCAGTGCCATCTGGGGCCAACGGGTTCAGTAATAGGAAGGCCATCTGTCTATTACTGACTTTCTCAAAGAAGATTCTATTTTGGCCTCCATCTGTTATCTCCTTTGTCAAGTTTCTCAATAGTCTGGAATTCAGGCAAGTAGGAAGGGAATTATTTATTGGGCCCCATCTGGATCCTCCAACACATGGAAAATACAGCTGATTCTCATTATTTATGGTAGTTGTGTTCTATAAAGTCACCATGAACGCTGATTTAGTGAATACTGAGACTTCTGGGGGAAATACAGGTTATGTTCCTGCAAGCCTCTGGTCATGACATTCCCATCAACCTGTCGATACATAGCCTTGTTTTACATGTTCCTGTGTAAAGCCAGCTTAACATCTATTGTTGATTCATCAACAATTAACTCACAGACAACAGCACCATAACTCATGCCCGAATGAAGCTTATCTAACACATGTACTTCCTCCATAACGTACATCCCA
Organism: Ursus maritimus; assembly: GCF_017311325.1. Taxonomy (NCBI): domain Eukaryota; kingdom Metazoa; phylum Chordata; class Mammalia; order Carnivora; family Ursidae; genus Ursus; species Ursus maritimus. Next base: position 6,667,332 of record NW_024427107.1, read on the forward strand.
GCCTTCTTTTGCTCAGAACACCAGACAGCACTCCAGCACTATGCTTGGGGGCCATTTTACACAGCGAAATCACCAAGAAAAAGCACAAAAAATATGGCACTAAACAAATCTCAAAAAGGGCACTGACTTATAGTACAAGAGCTAAGACAAGAAGGCAGAGCATCGCCTTGTCTGACTTTAGTTTTGTGTCAAGCAATTCAAACTTTCCTCTGCCCTGCATGTGTCCACAAATGATCTCGAAAGCAGGAATATTAATTTGGGGATTATACATAAATTTTAACAAGGAAATTTACAAATACAGAATCCGTTAAAAAATGAGGATTAACTGTACATGAATAAATAATAATCTCAGAAAGCCACCATAGTATGTGTAAAATATGATGGATTTAAAAATCAATGATCACATACTATTTATAACAACAATAACAACAACAACAACAGCAGCAGCAGCAGCGTTTTTTACCAGGCATTTATGCCGGGCAAAATGCTAAATGCTTCATATTTTTTACCTCATGTAATCCTCACAACAAATGTGCTGCCTATCCCTCTATACAGTGACGTTTTTGACATTTTAAACCCTTGACCCTTATACTATCTTCTCATATTACCAGCAGCAAGTAAATTTTAAAGATTTTTGCTTTTAATAATTTACATTATATTTATTCATTAAGCCTTCATTTTCAAACTCCAGAGATTCCAAAAGATCTCACAGAGGAATGGACAATCTCCACTCCACTGAAACTCACTGCTATAAAATGAACAGACATTTCCTGTCTTCTAAATTTAATTGAAACACCAATTACTTTCAGATTATACAGATGTCCAAAATCATTGATGCTTGAAAAAATAGTGAGAAAAGAATCTTCCCAGTTAGTATATTAATACAAGATACCATTAACACAAGACATCATTAAAAAGACAGGATATTTGGACAATTTAATTTAGAACTAGATCCGAGTACTTTGCTCATAAGCTATTGGCTAATAGGGAAAAACTTGCTAACTGTATTCCAAAACAACTTGAGTCGACAGCATGTTAGGCTTTAAAGACCTGCAGTATTTAACAAGCTCAGTGCTGGCAAGAACTTTTAAGGAACGTAGCAGCTGGTGAAACAGAGAAATGTAATTTTAGAGTAAACTTTAAATATCCTAAAAAGCACAGCACTATTTTTGTTTGTTCTAAAGGTCTTTTTCCGTCTTAATGTAGTTCTACAATATATAATACAGTTACATAAAATATCTTGATAAGGATTCTACAGTTTAGCATTCCATTCATGGCTAATGAAATTATATCACACTATATAACACACTGTAACATATTAGGATTCCATAACATATTGCTAAAAATGGTTAAGTTGCACATATGATTCCATTTACATGCAAGTAGATACTTGCGTATCTATGTAACAATGTACCCTATAGAATCTGTAAGTTTAATAATACAGAAATCTAACTATTTTGTTCACTATTTTGTATTATTCTATTTTGTTCCCCTTAAAGAAAGTCATTAACATTTTTAAAAACAAAAATAATTTAGGAGAATATTTACCAGGCTTCTAAATGGGAAAGTTCTTTCGAAGCATAAAAGTAGTGGAAGAAAACATAAAGGTTTTCACTGGAATGGAAGGTCCATGAGACAATACTTAGAATGGTGCCCAGCACACAGCAGATGTCAAATAAAGCATTAATGCCTAGTGAATTAATGAATTTCACCAAATGGTAACTGAAACTTACACAGTAAAAATTTTATGAATAGTATGACATAAACAGGAAACTTTAAAAATGTCTGTCTCAAACGTAGCAGCTAAATTCCCAATAAGTCACGTAAGTAATCAAAGTACAAATTAAAAGCACCAGGTACCAGTTTCCCCTTGAGAGTTTAAAGAGAAATGGTAACAACCACTGCTGCTGAGAAGGTGGTGAAGATGCTATTCTCACATACTGCTGCTTGGAGCCTGAAGTCCTCTCTATTTAATAATGTTTTAGAATCTCAGAAGTACTTGTATACTTTCTCTCATTGAATGTATTTAAGGGACCAGAAAAAAAGAAAATAATAAGAAATGTTTGCAAAGACATTCACTCTGTTTTTATAATAATGAAATACTGCAAACATACCAAATGGCCACTAGTAAGATTTGAGCACACTGGAATACATTTATCTATAGGCAGCATTAATGTATATTTTTTAAAATTTGTAGATGGGAAATTCCCAAGAAAAATGAATAAAAATAAGAGATAAAATGGGAGATGTTATATGATCAATATTTTGGAAGAAAAAAATGTATGTATAGAAGAATAAAACCTGAAAATAAATAAACCATTACTTTTACCTCAAAACTACAGTCCTGTTTTTTATTATTCTTTTCTGTATTTTTCAAGTTTTCTATAGTAAGCATGTTAATTTTCATGATAATTCTAACTTAGAAAAGATAAATTAATTGGGTTTGATTGATAAAAAGTTAATGCCACTATCAAAACAAGTTATTAATTTTTATTTGTATGTGCTATGCTAGGCTTTGTACAAAGGGAAACAGATATTTACCTCATATAAAAGTGTGCATTTTAAGAGAACAAGCAGGCATTCGTTTGATAGCTCTTTCTCTCAACATTTATTATGCCCTATTGTGGTAAATAATATGCCTAGTCAGATATAGTTACTCTTTTTGAAAGCTCATAGTCCAGTTTCGGTAGGGAGAGGGGACATAATGAGGTTATCATTATGTACAAACTGAAAAGGGCTTTTAGATATGTATACCGAACACTGGAAGCACAGAAAGTTGGACAGATACTGTGTTTCGTTTTAATGGCAATATCCTGTTTTGCCAGATTAAAAAGAGAAGAATTTTTGTATCAGTCAGTATTTTTACTTGAAGAGATAGAAACTTGACTACCTAATTAAAACAGCGAAAGAATTTCCTGAAAGGCAAGTACAGCTTGGAAAGCTGGGGAGCCAAGCGTGAAGGCTGTCCAGATTGAATCACAAGCAAGCGACCAAATTAGCAGTCCAGCAAGCGTGCTACTCGGGCGAGGCGCAGAACCTTAAGTTTCCTTTGCTCATCCCGACACCAGGTACTGCCTCCACTCCTCACAGAGCCCAGCCACGGCTGCTGCCTGAAGGGAATGCCTGCCATACCCACTTCCCTCCACCTCTCATTCCTGTCAGAAGTCTGGGGCACAGAGATCTGATTTGCTGAGGTGGGCCATGAGCATGTGGCTGGAAGCAGAGGAATTCAGGAAAGCACGCTGCTGGCATTTTTATCTTCTACAATGAAAGAGAGCACATGCCGTGGAAGGTGGGAATTCCTTGAATATAGGAAGACTATCTAGATGTTGTACTCCTTAAAAGAAAAAAAAAAAAAGATAAACGTTCACTATGGTATTCCAGGCAGAGAGAGGATGGTGCACTTGCACAAGCCCTAGGAGTGGCTGATGTGGCTCTGAGGTTGTTGTTGCAATGTTCTGCTGCTTGAAATGATGTTCACTACACCATTTGCACCGGTGAGTTATGCATGCAAAGGGGGCATGCTCTCTTCAGGACAACTCTCAGGCACTAGTCATCAAAGTGTGATTTCTGGGTGTTCGGCAGGGCCACAGGTGGTCTTGTGCTTTCTGAGGAGAATGCGATGGAACTGTTTTATTCACATCCCATCATACACATTTGAAAAATAAAATTAATGAGTGGTGTTTATTTCCTGGAAGTCGCATCACAGTCTTAAAGGCTGTGGGTCCTTCACAAGAACTGAACTGGCAGGTACATTGACTGGATAAATTCATTTGGATAGCTTACTTTCATCTTATTTGCATTTATTGAGGTCAATTATTAAACTTGCAGTTTGGGGGAAGTTACTGTTATGTTATGCTCTCCACCTGGATTTACAGAAACAACTTACTGAATCAAAAGGGTTTCTTTAAACTACAAAAGGAGTCATGAAAACAACAACAAACATGTAAAACAATAGTAAACAGGACTCCATTTTGAAGATCATACTTACATCTGCGTGCCAAGACAAATCTGATGTGATGAAAGAGAATGACAGGAAATATGGTACTGCTACCTAAATATTTATCACTGGACCAGCAATATATTCACCTGTAGTCTCCAAAACATTTCTGATATGAAACTCTGTCAACTGATCAATTTTACTGTTTGAGATGCAGAAAGGGACAAAATTCAAAAGGAGACAACATTCTGACACTCCTGCTGTGTGATGAGGAGTACAAATCATTCCCAAGAAACTTGTAAAAAGAAAAAAGTCCACCACAAGAACACTATGTTCTTAGAGAATGCCAATTTTCTTAATAAGTAATGTTTAAAATCACATGATATCAAAAACATACAGAGGAGAGTACAGTTGAGCCTTGAACAACATGGGGGTGGAAGAGGTTAGGGACACCAACCCCTCACACAGTTAAAATCCACATATGACTTTTAACTCCCCCCATAAATTAACTACTAATAGCCTACTGTTGACCAGAAATCTTACCAGTAACATAAACAATTAGCACATATTTTGTATGTTACATCATATACTGTATTCTTACAGTAAAGTAAGCAAAAGAAAAGGAAATGTTATTAAGAAAATAATAAGACAAAATACATTTACAATATTGTATTATAAAAAATCCAATATAAGTGGACCCACACAGTCCAACCCAGTGTTGTTCAAGGGTCAACTGCAACTGCTATCATCGCAGGATAGCAGATACTTAACAAATGGACAAAATTACTCTTTTAACTGGTTTATCAAATACCTAAACAGTACTTACTATGTGTTGAGTGCTGTTTGAAGTGCATTACATATGAACTCATTTAGTCGTCACATTTACAGAGGAGGAAACTGAGGGACAGAGAGGCTATATGCCAAGGCCGCACAGTTACCAGGTGGCAGGGCTGGGATTTGAACCTAAGCAGGCAAGTTTAGTCTGTGCACTTAACCATTGTGTAATTCTGTACTGATGACTGTGGTGCCCATTAGCTATTAGCGTATGTACTGTGCACATATGGAGGAGATACTCCTGGTATCTCTGGAGAGCACAATGTGGACAAGAAGTTGTTGGACTTAGTATTGACAGAGGACTAGTTATGTGCAGCAGGGAGAGTCAGTGCTACATGGATAAAAAAAGATTTTACTAACTGAACTGGAACAACAATATGCCTGCCTACTAATCTTGTTAGTGTTAAAAGAAATGCAAGTGTGAATTTGATCAAGTTTTAAGAACTGAGTGAAGAAAAACATGGGGGAGCATAAGACTGCCTTTCCAAACAGAGACATGCCATTCCTTTGCGGGGGGAGGGGAGGAACTTATTCAATGTCTTTGCTGGCATTATTTTTCCTCAAGTAGTAGGAAAGGATAATTATTGGTTTCCTCAGTATGTGATGGATAAGATAGCACTTTCAGTGATAATACCAGTAAAGATCCTTTCCATTATTCTAAGCAACTTAGCAATGTAGTCATCATCTTGAATAGGTTTAAAAATATCAACATAAATATCAACATCAGGGCGCCTGGGTGGCTCAGTCGTTTAAGTGCCCGACTCTTGATTTCAGCTCAGCTTATGATCTCAGGGTCGTGAGATCAAGCCCCACATCGGGCTCTGCACTCAACACGTAGTCTTCTTGTCCCTCTCCCTCTGCTCTTCCCCCGCTCGCATTCTCTCTCTCTCTGAAATAAATAAATAATCTTTTAAAAAAAGAAAAAAGAAAGGAAGGAAGAAGAAGAAGAAGAATATCGGGACACCTGGGTGGCTCAGTTGGTTAAGTGTCTGCCTTTGACTCAGGTCATGATCCCAGGGTCCTGGGACCATGTCCTGCATCTGGCTCCTTGCTCAGAGGGAAGCCTACTTCTCCGTCTGCCTACTGCTCCCCATTTGTGCTCTCTCTGTCTCTCACTCTGACAAATAAGTAAACAAAATCTTAAAAAAAAAAAAAAAAGAATATCGACATCAAATTTTAGATACCAAAATAATTTTTTAGGGTGACTGATCTGTGGTGAAAACGGATACATTACTGAAAGTTTGAATTTTTTCCAAATCTAAATGTTTTTATTTTATTCATGGAAGAAAAAAATAATGAGGACTATAGTTAAAAACCACATCCACAAGCTACAACTGAATTTAAAGAAATACTTTTATATGGCCAAATGCAACCACAAAGTAGGCTGGGAATTGTTTTGCCTCTGTCTCACAAGTAGCAACATTCAATTTCCCTGCCTTTACATGGAATGGGCCAGTCAACTTAGTATATGATGAACTGTTAAAGCAGGTTTCAGGGAGAAATCCATCTGAGTCCACATATGATCTGAATATCCAGAACTATTTACAAGACGCTTTAAACTGTTATAGCCATTCCTGCCAACTTATGGTAGTGAGTTAACATTTTTTTTAAATTAGTAGCAATAAAAAATAAAAAAGGCAATTCAGCAATGTGGCAGGATACAAAATCAATGCATAGAAATCAGTTACTTTTCTATACACTAACAATGTAACTGTAGAAAGAGAAATTAAGGAATCAATTCCATTCACAACAGCAACAAAAAACATAAGATACCTAGGAATAAACCTAACCAAAGAGGTAAAGGATCTATACTCTAGAAACTACAGAACACTTTTGAAAGAAATTGAGGAAGACACAAAAAGATGGAAAAACATTCCATGCTCATGGACTGGAAGAATAAACATTGTTAAAATGTCTATCTGCCCAGAGCAATTTACACTTTCAATGCCATCCTTATTAAAATACCATTGGCATTTTTCAAAGAACTGGAAGAAACAATCCTAAAATTTGTATGGAACCAGAAAAGACCCTGAATCGTCAAGGGAATGATGAAAAAGAAAAACAAAGCTGGGGGCATCACGTTGCCTGACTTCGAGCTATATTACAAAGCTGTGATGACCAAGATAGCATGATATTGGCACAAAACATACATATAGATCAATGGAACAAAATAGAGACTTCAGAAATGTACCCTCAACTCTATAGTCAACTACACTTTGACAAATCAGGAAAGATATCCAATGGAAAAAGGACAGTCTCTTCAATAAGTGGTGCTGGGAAAATTGGACAACTACATATAGAAGAATGAAACTGGACCATTCCCTTATACCATACATAAAAATAAACTCAAAATGGATGAAAGACCTCAATGTGAGACAGGAATCCATCAAAATCCTAGAGAAGAACGTAGGCAATAACCTAATTGACATCAGCCACAGTAACTTCTTTCAAGACACGTCTCCAAAGGCAAGGGAAACAAAAGCAAAAATGAACTTTTGGGACCTCATCAAGATAAAAAGTTTCTGCACAGCAAAAGATACAACAAATGTCAGAAACAACAACAAAACTAAGAGGCAACCCACGGAATGGAAGAAGATATTTAAAATTGACATTACAGATAAAGGGCTGATATCCAAAATCTATAAAGAACTTCACAAACTCAACACTCAAAAAACAAATACTTCAGTCAAAAAATGGGCAGAAGACATGAACAGACACTTCTGCAAAGAAGACATACAAATGGCAAACAGACACATGAAAAAATGCTCAACATCATTAGCCATTAGGGAAATACAAATCAAAACCACAATGAAATACCACCTTACACCAATTAGAATGGCAAAAATTAACAAAACAGGAAACAACAAATGTTGGCAAGGATGTGGAGAAAGGGGAACCCTCGTACACTGTTGGGAATGCAAGCTGGTACAGCCACTCTGGAAATCAGTATGAGATTCCTCAAGATGTTAAAAATAGAGCTACCTGACGACCCAGCAACTGCACTACTAGGTATTTACCCCAAAGATACAGATGTAGTGAAAAGAAGGGGCACATGCACCCCAATGTTCATAGCAGCAATGCCTACAATAGCCAAGCTGTGGAAGGAGCTGAGATGCCCTTCAACAGACGAATGGATAAAGAAGATGTGGTACATATATACGACGGAATATTATACAGCCATCAGCAAGGATGAATACCCACCATTTACATCGACATGTATGGAACCGGAGGGGATTATGCTAAGTGAAGTAAGTCAAGCAGAGAAAGACAATTATCACATGGTTTCACTCATATGTGGAACGTAAGCAATAGCGTGGAGGACCATAGGAAATGTGAAGGGGGAGAAATCAGAGAGGGAGATGAACCATGAGAGACTATGGACCCTGGGAAACAAACTAAGGGTTTCGGCAGAGAGGGGGGTGGGAGGAGGGGGGAACAGGGTGATCAGTATTAAGGAGGGCATTGGCTGTGATGTGCACTGGGTATTATATGTAACTAATGAATCATTAAACCCTATATCAAAAACTAATGATATACTATATAGTGGCTAACTGAACATAATAGAAAGAAAGAAAGAAAGAAAGAAAGAAAGAAAGAAAGAAAGAAAGAGAAAGAAAGAGAAAGAAGGAAAGAGAAAGAAAGAAAGAAAGAAAGAAAGAAAGAAAGAAAGAAAGAAAGAAAGAAAGAAAGAACGAACTTGACTTATGCATGACTCTAGCATTCTGTTCTTGATACCTTGGTAAAAGATCATGAACAAAGTAATGCCTATATCTGACATGAAAGAGTTATCAGTACTTTAAACTATAATTAAATTTTTTGAGTATTGATTAATTTAATTAATGTTCATTTCAAATTGTGGGACCGCAAACCCGACAACCTATTTATTAAGTTTGAGAAACACTCCTATGTAGGAAGATGTAGGAATTACTTCACAGAGAGAATGAGTGTCTTCAAGGGGCTGTGTGATAAGGAGAAAATAACTGAAAGTAATTTGAAAATATATTTCAAAGAATAAGGAGCAGAAGACTGTACAGAAATTAAGTTACTCTGAGATAATACTGGTGAGTGGCTTCAAAAAAGAATGAATATACTGGTCCATGGATCCATGCAAGCTACTGGAAGGACAAAGAAAAACAGCTGCATCGCCAGAATTTCAGGCAGGCAGGCAGGCAGGCAGGCCGGCAGGCAGGCATGAATGAATGAATGAATGAATGAATGAATGAATGAATGAATGAAGTATTTTAGCACTGAGGATTGATGCAGTGTATGATACCAGCAATGTGCAGGCTGGAGAAGTTAGGCATGGTGTCCAAGATAATCCTTAACTGGGGGAGACAGCTGGGAAGGGAGAAAAGAAAGGGTATGGCAGAACTGGATTATGTGAAAGCGTAACATGCTTCTGATTAGCAGTAGATAGGGTGTAAACAGTGTATTAATTAAGTACTAGCCGGTTCATGATGTTGGTAACAAGTTAGTACTGTAAGAAGGTAAGTTCTTAAGTTTTTCACCACTTTTATGATTTTAGAATGAGGATATTTTATCTAGATTTGTTTTTTCCCTTTTCAAAAGTACTATAAATAAGCCATTATATAACTATGAAAGATTGACCTATCATCTATCTGTTTTTCATGTTAAACACATCTTAGATGGGCTAGGGACCTTGGTTATTAGCTATATTTATACAAAAGCAAAGTTTGTCTTTGTCTTATCTAAAGATCAATTTTTCATAATAAAATAGGCTATTTTTAAATAGTATTAATGTTAGTTTTTAATATAAAAGTGTCAAGAACTACAAAAGGTCTTAGCTTTCATCTCACTTGCAACCTAGCAAGTAAAGCTGCCATAGTTTCATGGATGCCTGTAGAAGGCGCTGAGACTCCTGGGTCAAAGACAAATGATAGTTTGTTACTCAAGGTAATTGCAGTAGCAAGAATATCAGAACTTTGTGCTGGTTCCTCAAGCCACAATTTCCACAGGAAAACATGAAGAGTTCAATAAGCCCTGCACACACAGTGTGAAGAGGAACCCTGAACTTAAGGAACCCATATCTCTCCTAATGGACAGTAAGCATCTGGCCCTTTGCTCCCAGGAAGACATCTATTTGAAAAGGGCACTCAAGGTGCAAGAAGGACAGAAAGCTAAGAGAAATATCTCCCTAAATATTAAACCTTCATTTATACATTATCTTGCTTTCTGGCAAGTTTACCTATGAATACTTCACTCCACTGGTCACTGTGATTGATCTGGCTGATGCAGGCTGTAATCAAATCCATAGCACCAGGTTAAAGCACCATGATCTTATCCATGTCCCCCAAGGTCCTGGATCTAACCAGCTGAAAAAACGCCAAAAAGCATCAGAGTCTACTTAAAATTCAAGGGGTTTCCCCTTAAGTTTCTGTAGTGAGCTTTACACTTGGCATTAATCCAAGTACAGATGGATACATAAAGAATGTGCAGATTCTTCCTTGGCCCAAGAAGGAACTCTAGGGCAATTCTGTCATTTATAACAAATGCTGGCCAGTGAGTTGAGGCTAACTTGAATGACTTCCAGGGTTAAGGTAGTATCACTGATCACTACTTTTTGGGAAACTCCACTGAATCAGCAAAGGTATACATCCTTTTATAGAGATCTCCACATTCACTTGAGGACTATACGATCTACTGGTATTGTTTCCTTAAACACTCAAGAGGCTTCTTATGACCGCTCCTAATGTGTAAGTTACTATGGTTTTGGGAAGGGAAGGAAGTTCATGCATGGCCTTCACACAGGAAGTACAGTACCAAGAATACTCATGGCCCCTGGAGAGAAAGTGTTCACAACTCTTGGACCACCCAAATGAGATCCTCATCAGTAGTGGTGGTAGGGCGGGGGGGAGGGCAGACAAGTTGACGGTGCCCTCAGTGTGGTTTCCCAGATGGACTGTGAACCTTAGGGGTCTCAGTTCAAGTCGAATACCTGAGTCTAGTCCTGGTTTTAGGAAAGACTGACCTATTTGTCCATAGTACCAGATAGGTGATCTTTATCTGCCCCATGAAATGGCTAAGAGAGGCTCAAGGATGGAGGGTGGGGCTGACAGGCATTTTGCTTGGGAGGTGCAGAAGCCATTATTATCCCTTCTGTTTCCAATAGACTTCTCAATAGGTTAAAGGGAATGGCCATCAGATTGTGGCAGCATTCTCTGGAAGGAGATGACAGACCCAGCAGCCAATTAAACATAAAGTGTCCAACAGCTGAGAGACCTCTGTGTTTTCCTTCATGAGGAAAGCTATAGGGACAATTTACTGAAAAACAAAGATCATTAATATTCTTGCTCTCCTGTGTCTCTATTTTTCTCTTTGCAGGTGCTGAAGTTGTTACCCTTCCACTGCTACAAAATCAGTGTGTCCCAGTCCAGCAGCTATTAACTTTACCTATTTTACAGTCATTGACTAAATGTATCCCGACCTTTGATCTAGAAGGGTTGACAAGAAGGGCAAGAGCACCGCTAAAAAACTTGGAGAGATGGGCTATGGGAGTGATGTCTGCAAGATGGCTGAATAAGACATCCTTCACATGTATCTCCCCTCTTCAACAGCAATAATTTGGTATCCATCCATGGAAAAGTGCCTTCCTGGGAACTCTGGGATCCAGATAGAAGACTGTGAAACCCTGGTGCACTCTTCAACTGAGTCTATAACCCTGTTACTGGTCTCCAGCTCATTCTGGCCAGTCCCCAAACA
>NW_024427107.1:6678831-6710322 GCF_017311325.1 Ursus maritimus
CTGCTGGCACAGAGACCCAGCAGGAGACTTCTGGCTGCACCCTTATAGATTCTGAAGGGTCCTATATGTGGCTCTAGCCCCATCACAGAAGGCTTGCCAGCAGGCCAGGCAGCTTCAGGGACCCAGCAGGAGACGCTCTGACAATACTGCCAGAGATGCTGGAAAGGGCCCTATACTCAGCTTCATCCCTTCCCAGCCAGTCCATAAGCAGTACTGCTGGCCCAGAAAACCAGCAGGAGACACTCCCATCTGCACCCCAGAGATCCTGAAAGGGTCCTATACCTGTTTCAATTTCCTCCAAGCTGCAGTCACAAGCAGTCCTCCAATGTAGGGACCTGGTGGGGGACACTCACATCTGTGCCTCAGGAGATCTTGAAACAATACTATACTCGGCTTTAGTTCCTCCAGCCAAAGTCAGGGAGCAGTCCAACCCGCCCAGGGACCTGCAGCACAAATACCCATCCATGCCTCCAAAGCCAGATATGCAGACTTCAGTTGTGGCTGGAATACCCGAAATAGCCCTGGAGCTTGGTTCCAGCTCCTCTCAGCCATGGCCCTGGGCCTATCCTGCCCACCCAGGGATCCATCAGTGACCAAGCAGCAGTTCTCCCTGGGACCTGGAAGGAGCCACACCCATCCATAAACCTGGTAAGGGGACAGCTAACTAAGGACACAATGTGGAGCCTGAAATGGACCCTTGTCCCAGCACTATCCTACTGAATAAGGTACTGGAGGCAGTCCCAGCCATCTGAAGACCAGACAGGAAACATGCCTACCTAAGACCCCAGTAACAAACTTGCCAAGCACAGACACCACTGCAGACTCATAACTGTGCATAACCCACTCCAACCCAGCATGAACATAATTCCAGGCAACAGAGAAGAGGCCATTATCTGCTGAAAAGTGTCTTAAAGACTGGAAGAGGTATTTACTCCTTCAAATGCACAGACATCGACGCAAGGCTATATACACCACAAAGAATCAGGTAAATATAACACTACCAAAGGAAAATTAATAAAGCTCCAGGAACCAGTCCCATAAAAATATATATCTAAAATTTGCCTAACAAAGGATCAAAATAATCATCTTACAGAAACTTAATGAAATGAAAGAGAACGGATAGACAACTGAACAAAATTAGAAAAACACATGTACAAAATGACAATAAAGAAATAGAAATAAATAGAACCAAACAGAAATCTTGGAGCTGAAGAATACAATGGCAGAACTAAAAATGTAATGGAGAAATTTAACACACAGACTTATATCTGCTGTATCTGTGCCATCTGCTTCTGAAGGGTACCCGAAATAAAGTTCTATGTCAGACCAGCAACGAAGGTTTGCTGGGTCAGAATGAAAACATTCTGTAGTTCAAACACTGAGTGATTCAGTAGCTACACTCAAGAATTTTCTACTTTTCCTGAAGTAGACACCAATATCCTGAGTAGTTTCCCATATGGCATTTGCCTAACGTTCTCTCATTTACCCTCCGGAAGAGATGCATTTTGCACATTTACCCATCATATGGAGTTCAGAGATGTTCATGCTCATTATTCTCACCCAGGAGAAGTGCAAGAGAAACTCTTCACTCCAAAGGAACACGAATGACAACCCTTCTCATCTGAGACCAAAGGTAGGCTGCCCCTTACTCACCCCAAGCCTACTTCTCCGTACAGCAGTGTCAATCCTGACAACTCAGTATGTGATCCATGTGATATCACATAGCCCTGACAAATTCTGCTCCAGATGAAACTGTCATAATTTTGGAAATGGAGTTTACCAAGGTCCACCAATACAAAGCAGCTGAGTTACTATAAATAAATCAGATCTAGAAAAAACAAGGTGAAGATCAAACGTAATATAGTCCATAGATACTTGGAAAGAAAAGGTAATTTCTCTGCTTGAAGAGATGCATCTCCAACCAGTCACTGATGCAATGTTTTATAATGTTTAAATATTTATACACTATAAAAAGAAGAGGAAGTTATGAAGTAATTGTGGAATGTTAAAGTATGCAATTAGTTCTGTGGCTCTGCCAATTTTTGCTCACATTCTAAGATGTTCTCGTGCTTACTTGACACTATTTTATGATAAATAAGACAAATACTGCCATGTCTTCCTTATAGATAGCTTTGATGAATATAAAATATCCACATTAGTAATAATAAAAGTAGCTAATACTTATTGAGTATTGTGTACCTCCTGGCACTACTCTATCACTGTATTGGGTTACTCACTTAATCCTCACTTCAGCCTCATGAGAAAGAAATAAGACTACCATCCCAATTTTATAGATTAGGAAACAAACCAGTAAGTGAAACAGCAACAATTCACACCAAGGCACTATGCATTTCTGCTTTTCCAAATAAGAGAAAACAGCCGTTTTATACATTTAATGTTTTCTCCCTTGATATAATATTGGTACCCTGATTTCTTATTTTTCCCAAAAAAAGCCTAACTTTTCATTGTTTATGTTTATGTATGATCTTAAATTATGTGGCTAGCATCACCATGTCTGTAAAGTCTTATCTGTCTCATCCCACATGGAATTCCTCTCTTTTCAATACTCTGAAATACATAATTCTATCACTATACATCTATTATAACTTTTCTTTACAGGTGTTATATTTTCTTCAATATTGTGAATCTAAGAGAATCTAAGATTCTCTCTCTCCCTCCGCCTCTCTCCCCCTTGCACATGAGTGCATTCACCCTCTCTCTGAAATAAGTAAGTAAATCTTAAAAAAATAATAACAATAGGGGTGCCTGGGTGGGTCAGTTGGTTGGGCGTCTGCCTTCGGCTCAGGTCATGGTCTCCAGGTCCCGGGATCGGCATCAGGCTCCCTGCTCAGCGAGGAGTCTGCTTCTCCCTCTGTCTCTCCTCCTGCCCCCTCAGCTTGTGCTTGATTTCTCTCTCTCTCAAATAAAGAAAATCTTTTTTAAAAATTAAAAATAATAATAATAATAATAATGTCTCATCGTCTCTGTAACTACCAGTAGCAGTCGAAAAATAACCAGTGCTCACAAAATGGCTACTGAATTAAAATCATACAAACCAAAAAAAATCCTGAATGTGAAATTTCTAATGTGATCTCTGCTGGCCACCACACAATAGTATTATAGTTGTACTCATACTTTTATACTACCCATTTTTAATTAGGTTTATTATAATTCCGCATATTATGGGCATCTTGATTTCACTTACTCCATTAGTTCCTCTGCTGAACTACTTTTCCCTTACCGTTTGCCTCGTGGATAATGCCGCACATATTCCCCAACATCATGAGCAGCAACAGCTAAGACTTGTGGATCATCCGACACCTCCAGAAGTTTTGTCAAAATTCTGAAATAAATTTAATCCAAAGAGAGATTGATTTCTAGTTGTTCTACAGGGCACAACAGAGCACAGCATATTTGCAGGTATCTCCTGAAAATAGACATTGACAATATATTTTCTACAGATCTTACTATTACACATAATATATTACATATGAGTTAGCAGTTTTCAGATCTTTTCACATATATAGCAGGTTACTTTCAGATCATAATGTACACCACACACAATTCCCAAAATATCAGGAACTCCCTTTCCTGCTTTCTCAAAAAAGACAACTAGAATGTGAGTTAATGTTATTTTAATATACAATTACCAGTGAGTCCTTGCCAATTGTATTTTGAAGATTAATCATCGGTAAGCTTTCTGTTAGTATTAAAGAAATTACTTTAAGCTGTGATCAAGATGGAACGTGAGCCCTGAACATACACATTCCATGCCCCCCTCTCCCCCACCCTCACTCCAAGTCTCAGGAAGAACTTGAACCTGAACTTCATAAGAAAAACAATGCAAAACAGCAAGTGAATGTTTCTGAGAAGATGGGTGACCAAATTCACTATCCTGGCTCCCTTGCTGTCCTTTCTCCACAGCAACCACACAGGCAGAGTGAAACCACTGCAGGAGCCTGACGGTGTTTCTGAGAATAGGAGCCAACCAGACGCAGAGAAGGCTACCCTCTGCTGGGAGCTGGAGCCTTGACCACAGATTTCTGCCTCCTCAAGGACCTCCAGGGAGAAGGTTCATCTCACCCAGGGGCACATGTGTCCTCAGGAATGAAGAGAAAGGGGGGCACTGCACTACCCAGAATCCAACCCACTCGGAGAGAGTGCCTTCAGCATGAGTGTGAGGGGAAATCACTCAAGGAACACATCATTCCCGTGTTATTTAAACTGCTCAAGGGCATAGAAATGAGAAGAAAACTCAACTCATTCCACAAACAGAACATAACTGGGATAACCAATCAGAATGAGTAATTATTTTAATGGCCAGGCAGAAGACTAACATATTTAAAAAAAAACTGCTTTGTAATATGCCACCAATAGCCACTCACATAGACACAGATATATGAAAACCTTATAGAATTAGCTAATTGAACCAGTAGAATACTGAGAGACTATCTTTTCAGTTCTCAGCTCAAACACCACCTCTTGCCTAAGAGCCTCTGATCCCAAGACAATACCCCCGCATCATTTTCTATCCCCGCTTCCTGATTCATTTTTCTTCACAGCACTCATCACTACCAGCCATGATATGTAGTTTCTTGACTATTTGTTTAGTCTCTCTCTCCCAAATACAATGTAAGCTTAATGACAATAAGAACTTAATTTTATTTGCCATTGTGTCTGCAACACCTAGAACAGTACTGACCACACAACAGATGCTCAAAAAACACCTGCTGGAAAAAAATGAATCCACAATTTAAGTGTAAAATGGTGATGCTGACAATTGGGAAAAACGATGTGACAAATCCTAATGCAATTTAAAATGCACAGAACCTTGACATAGCAACTCTACTTCTAGGAATCCAACCTACAGCAATATCTTCACATTTCCACAAAGATATCTATATACACTAGGTTAAAAATTGACTAAGAGAAAAAGCTAGAGGGTGGAGGCCACATGCAAGAGAGAGATTTTTGGTTTTTCCCTCTACTTCTACCATGCTGGTGGCACCTGCTTTGTCCTCTGTAATACTGACTACGACGAACTGAGGGTTTTAGAGGGGAGGGGGTGGGGGATCGGGATAGGCCAGTGATGGGTATTAAGGAGGGCACATATTGTATGGTGCACTGGGTGTTATATGCAAGTAATGACTCATGGAACTTTACATCAAAATCTAGGGATGTACTGTACGGTGACTAACATAACATAATAAAAAGTTATTATAAAAAAACAAAACAAAACAAAAATACTGACTACGTCATGTACAAAGCATTTCACATTCACCATTTTATTAAACCCCTACAACTAGGATTATTGGTTCTTCCTATTTTACAGAGAAGTAACACAGGAGGCTCAATGAAATAAAGTGGCCCAATATAAAAAAATATTAGAATCAAAATTTTAAAAAATTATAAAACTAACTCATTTCAACAGACCCCAAACCATAATAAGTGAAAAAGACAAGTCACAGTCTAACCTATTGAGATGGGATATATATAAATAACTCTATATAAAGATACAGATATAGGTATGTCTATGAATGAAAGAATACTGGAGAGTATATCATCTGATTCTGGTTATCACTGGGGAAGACTCTGGGAGAGAACAGCAGTGAAGAAACCTTTTCACTTTACTTCTGTATGCCTTCAAGAGTACTTGAATGACTTCACCCAGGCTGTTTGATAAAACTTGGAATTCAAAAATTCAC
Organism: Ursus maritimus; assembly: GCF_017311325.1. Lineage (NCBI taxonomy): Eukaryota > Metazoa > Chordata > Mammalia > Carnivora > Ursidae > Ursus > Ursus maritimus. The sequence continues at coordinate 6,684,537 of NW_024427107.1, forward strand.
CACACACATTTTTTTTTAAAGTTACTTAATTTTACTAAGATGCTCAAGAGATTTACTATCCCTTAGAATTATTAATTTTATTTATTTTTTATTTAAATTCAATTAGCCAACACATAGTACATCATTAGTTTCAGATGTAGTGTTCAATAATTCATCAGTTGCGCATAATACCCAGTGACCATCACATCATATGCCCTCCTTAATGTCCATCACCCAATTATCCATCCCTCCACACACCTCCCCTCCAGCAACCCTCAGTTTGTCTCCTATAGTTACGAGTCTCTCATGGTTTGTCTCTGTTTCTGATGACTTCCCATTCAGTTTTCCCTCCCTTCCCCTATGATCCTCTGGGCTGTTTCTTATATTCCACATATATGAAACTATATTATAATTTTGAGTGAAACCATATGATAATTGTCTTTCTCTGACTGACTTATTTTGCTCAGCATAATACCCTCCAGTTCCAGCCACGTCGATGTAAATGATAAGTATTCATCCTTTCTGACAGTTGAGTAACATTTCATTGCATATATATACCACATTTTCTTTATCCATTCATCTGTAGATGGATATCACTTGGCATCAGGGAAATACAAATCAAAACCACAATGAGATACCACCTTACACCAATTAGAAGGGCAAAAATTAACAAAACAGAAAACAACAAATGTTGGCGAGGATGTGGAGAAAGGGGAACCCTCTTACACTGTTGTTGAGAATGCAAGCTGGTACAGCCACTCTGGGAAACAGTATGGAGGTTCCTCAAGAAGTTAAAAACAGAGCTATCCTATGACCCAGCAACTGCACTACTAGGTATTTACCCCAAAGATACAAATGTATTGATCCGAAGGGGCACCTGCACCCCAATGTCCACAATAGCCAAACTATAGAATTGCGAATTTAAAGTTTAAAATTTAAGTTTAAAATATCGAACATAAAGTTTTGAAACCATTTGTCTATTTGCTTACAAATTATTCAATTACAAAATATAAATCTTATTTCTTAAGATCTATACTAGAAAACAACTTGAATAACAATGATATTTGCTCATATCATTTGCATTAAAACAAATACTTAAATAATTAAAATACTTAAAATAAAGTAATAAAACTTTACTTTGTTCAAAATCTGTACAAGTCTATGAAGCTTGTATACTTTAGTTTCTGCAGCTCATTTATTTGGTAACGTCTCCTAAAAGTGTGGCTCAACATTTCTCTGCCTTTTTCTATCATCTCAGCATGTCAAATATCTAACTCTATAAACAACCGGAAACATTAACAAAAAACCTCACTGTCAATCAGGGAATTATCTCATTAGGAAGTAATTACATGTCTTTTATCTTCCAGACTAACTGAGATATCTGCATTTCCAAATAATAGAAAAGATGAGGATTTCTTAGACACATACATGTCCCAAACTCGATGTAAATATATACCTCACAAAAAGAACTCATAAATGAGGAAAGGAGACCCAGAGAAGTTACATAATCTGCCTACAGACACAACAAATGTTGAAACATATTTGAATCACTACCTGTTGCCTCTAGTCCACACTAAGCACAACTGCACCATGATGGCAGTTCATTCAACTCAAGCACATGAAAACCCACAAAGAAAAAGCAAGACAATATTCAATCTCCCATACATTTATTTTTTTTAACTTCAAACTTGCTCTTTTTAAAAGGCCAACTTGCAAATTTAATTCAACTGAAACATTTTAATAATTTCAAAAGATTAAAGTACTTTGATGCTATTTTTGTTACTTTGAAATTTTATTAAAATATCATTTTAGGAAATAAGAAAATATTAACATGAGTTTCCTTAAAAGCGTAACAGAATATTTGTTCTGAATACCTTAAACCATAAGCCAGCAAATTATAGCTGAAGTCCAAACCCAGCAGCTTCCTGTTTTTGTACACAAAGGGTTTTTTTTTTAAGATCTTACTTATTTGAGAGAGAAACAGAGATAGCGAGAGAGAGCACACGAGTGGGGAGAAGAGGGAGAAGCAGGCTCTCCAGTGAGCAGGAAGCCCGACATGGGGCTCGATCCCAGGACTCTGGGATCATGACCCGAGCCAAAGAAAGGCAGATGCTTAGGGACTGAGCCACCCAGGCGGCCCTGATACATAAATTTTATTGGAACACCATCACACTCATTAGTATACAGACTGTCCACAGTTGCCTTAGCACTACAGTACTGAGTTCAGTAGTTGTGACAGAGACCGAATGCCTCACAAAGCCTCCACTGTTTACTTTCTGGGCCTTACAGAAAAAGTTTTCCAATGCCTGCCTTAAACCACATTCAGTGACCTGAGCTATTCTCCATATGGTTGAGACCCTTGATACACAAAATATGGTCTGCAAACCTGCAGCATCAGTATCAGCTTAGAAATGCTGAATCACATACCCAACCCTGGACCTACTGAATTAGAATATGCATTTTAATAAGATCTCCATTAACATTTGAAAAATATAGTCTTACACTCAAAAAAATGGTACAAGGAATTACAGAGAATTTCTAATCAAATCCAGAAAATACAGAAATGATTTTAATGGCTATCCCTCAGGGCCATTTAGCCGACTGAATATGTTCATCAACAATGAAAATATTTTTGTATTATTATCTGTAAGTCAACTGTTTCTATATATAAATGCTTTCTATTTCTATATTCAAGTCATCAATGAATATTTTCAAAAGAATAGGTTCAAAAAAAGAGATTTTGTGGTAAGCAAAGAAAGAACTTCCTCCATCTCATCTCTAAATACAGTTGTTAAGTCAACAATAGATTCATCAATCAAAAGCCAAATCTCAATTACCACATTAACCACAAGCTGAGATTCTGTCAGACACTCCAATGGGATCAAGACAGCAACACATCCAGCTTTGGAGTTAGACCAAATGTGAATTCTGACTCTAACATTTGCTAGAAATGTAATCTTGGAAAGTGTCTGTTTAAATCCAAAATAGAATTTATATTATTATTCTGATTGATCACTCCACAAATTTGCTCTTGTTCTCTTTCATAATGTTTTTCCTCTGTTTTAAAAACTTGTTTGCGCCCTCAGCTTTTACTTTTCTTTTAATTATCATCTGCATGGTTTCTTATATTTCAGAGTATTTCCTTATTCAAAATACGTACTTATTTCAAAATTATAACATACAAGATTGCAAAGTACTTTCTGTATGCTATCATACTAATACTGATAGAGGAAAAATGAATTTACATTGCAAACTTGCTAAGTTTGGAATTACCTGGAAAAACAGGTCAAAGCCTGGTGTAAGTACAGTTCTCCACACATAATAAGAAGGCTAGTATTCACTGTGCTTTTTAAATAACAGAATAAAGATTTCTTCTGTATCTATTTTATCAGCTAGTTTGAAGGGCGGCACTAGTACGCCCCTCCTTGCCAATCACCCCCATACAGATAACTTATAAGAATGGGAAACTAAGGAGGTGCCTCAGTGGCTCAGTCAGTTAAGTGTCTGATTCTTGATTTCAGCTCAGGTCATGATCTCAGGGTCATGAGATCAAGCCCCACAGTCAGGCTCTACAATCAACATGGAGTCTGCTTGTCCCTCTTCCTCTGTTCCTTCCCCCCACCCCACATATATACTCACTCTCTCTTTCTCTAAAATAAATAAATAAAATCTTAAAAAAAAAAAAAAGAATGGAAACGGAGAACAATGACTTTAAATTTCTCTAAAACTAAAGTGCTACATGTCATTGCTTCTGGTTATTTAGAAACATCACAAAGGCTCATAAGAAGGTAAAGAGTAATTTGAAGGAACCATAAAATCTAAGACCTAACGAACCATAAAATTTAAAACCCAAACAACGTGCTCTTCAAAAGGCTCTTTAAGTGTATCATAATAAAAATAACATGTAATGCTTTAGTAATAATTTGTTTAAAAAAACTCCCCTCCGTTATATTCAAGTTTTTCAAAAATTAGATTTAAAAGGCATTATTCAAACTCATTTTGTTGCTGTTAAAAACTCAAAGTAGCACAACAATGCTGAAGATATAATCCACTTTTCCCCCTATCTATTATTCTCCATCAGTACTGCCAACATCTATCAACCACTCACTTTCGTTTGCCAAATGTTTAAACAAGCATAATGTATCCTTTTTGGTAATACATGGAAAGTAAGTATAAACAACAGTGATAGGTCTGCCTAAAACTGCTCATTGGACATGTGTATATACCTCTTCTCCTCCTCCTAGATACCTCATTAAAATGACAGTAAAAGAATTTTTTTCTTATTTTTTTCAAGTTTTTATTTCAATTCCAGAGGAGAGCATGCTTATTTTGAAAGGTCCTAGGGGTGCCTGGGTGGCTCAATCAGTTAAGTGTCTGACTCTTGGTTTTGGCTCAGGTCATGATCTCAGGGTCTTGAGATGGAGCCCTGCACTGGGCTCCAAGCTCAGTGTGGAGCATGCTTAAGATTCTTTCCCCTTCTTTCTCCCTCCTCCTCTGCTCCTCTCCCCCACCCCTCAAAGTAGCACTATCTCTCTCTCTCTCACTCTCTCACTCTCTCTTTCAAATAAACAAATAAAATCTTTTTTTAAAACACAATCTCTTAAGATTTTATTTATTTATTTGAGAGAGAGACAGAGATAGTGAGAGGAAAGAACGAACAGGGGAGAGGGGAAGCCGGCTCTCCACTGAGCAGGTAGCCCGATGCAGGACTCCATCCCAGGATGCTGGGATCATGCCCTGAGCCAAAGGCAGACACTTAACCGACTGAGCCACCCAGGCACACCTAAAAAAATTTTTTAAATGCCTGAACAGGCAATTCCGGAAAAATAGACATCCAAATGACCAATAAGAATATGACACCGTATCCAACCACATAAGGAAGCAAGAAAATACAAATTAAAATCATAAGATGGCTAAGATTTTTTAAAGAGTGACAAAAACATGTTGGCAAGGATATGGAACAACAGGTATTAACAGTGTAAACTGGAATTTAAAACTTACTTTAAGAGCTCATAATTCTTCTCATTTAACCTCACAGCATTTTCTCTCCAAAATTTCTCAGATTTGTGCACAGGACTCCACTCCAATCTTCCAGATTTAAGTTCTGAACTGTATTCATCAAATGAGCTATAAAAATTTTTAAAGAATTCAAAGTTTAGGAGAATCTAAGAGTTACTCGAAAATTAAGCAAAATAAAACATTTTTACCATGTAACTTATACCTCAGTTGAAAAAAAAACAAAAATCTTCACTGATGACTTAACTGTGAAAACTGACAAAACTTTGTACGTTAACAAACTACCACTAAAGTTTAAACAGCTTAAATAATCTTTAATAAATCATGTGAAATTTATTCAAGGTCCTAATGTCCAATACTCCTGTCAAGGTGATTGCTCATCATGAGATATTAAAAGGAGCGCCTGCTTTCCAATCTTTATCCTAATAAATAAATGTATACCAGCAAAATATCTGATGATCTAGCAGTTTCTACCATGCCACTTAAAATACTGTATTTGCCAGCCCACTAGATACATTAATGTAAATTTATATAAAAGTATGTTGCCTAAATATAAAATAAAATAGCACATTCTAATACTATAAATGTCATAAACCACTATACTACATTATACAAATAAAAATACACATAAGGATATAATATTGCATAATGTGATTACATACACTACAGAGGTAATTCACTAAATTAACACATTACAGATTAAAAACAAAAACCTCTGTGCAAATAGCAAACTGCAATGTAATTTAATTCAAAAATCATTCACTATGTATCAAGTAACTTAATTATTCAAAGTTTCATAATATAAAAAATATTTAATGTTGTTAGCCACTGGACAAACACTGTGACAGGACATGCTTGGACATTCTTTCAAGTGAAAACTTAAAAAAAGAATTAGCCATTTCAATACTGGTTGGTAATTCAGAATAACCAGGATTTTACCAGTTAAGTTGAACAGAGTGTCCTGTTGAATAAAGTAGTAATTTACTTTAATGTAAGGCCAGTCTGTGTAAGTAAGCTAATATCATTTAACCCTAATATCCTAAACCTGTAACAGCAAAAACAGAGACAAAGCTCTTTCACCCGCTCCCATCAGCCTATTAGCTTTAATGTAAATAGCACTTCTCAAATTACCAAATTCAACATGAAAAATCAATAAGTAATAATCTGCTAACATGGATTAAATAATTTAGAAAGCTAAGTATCACTAATCTTATTTATTTTTAAAAGAGATCTTAAATCATTATTACTGGAGAATTGAAAATAAATTTTTTAAATGAATTTAATAAAACAGAATTTATAAAAACTGCAAGTCTACTGCTGGCTGGACTACTTTATTACAATCAACTTGTTCATATTTAAAATTATAGAAAGACAAAGATCATTTGCCTCCCTCCACAAAACTCCATTACAAACCACTGATGTGAGTCATACATCCCTCTCCATAAAAGCATTTGGGCCTTGGGGTTATGAGCTGCACTGAATTATCTGATAAATACTTTTCTGGAACACATAATACACTGAAGGCACTTGCTGGACACTTGAAAACTCACAACAAATCCTACAAGGTTTGAATTTTTATTGCTATTTTACCAAAAGGAAAACTGAGATGAAGAAGTCAAGAAGCTTGTCATGGCCACACGTGGAGAAAGTAACCGAACAATTCAAACTGGGTTCAGCCTGGCTCCCAAACCCAAACCACCTACACAGAAAGATCTACTTCTAGATAGTAATTCTCTTTTAAAGATGTATCAATAGTTTAAAAACAAAGAATACATGGGTTAATGGGAAGGACCACCAATACGTTATGAAATAAAAAAGAACAAGGTCCAGAAGAATATACAGAACCCCATTTGTGTGTATGTTTATGTGTGTGTGCATGCACACACATGCTGGAGGAGCAGGGCTAGGTTTTTTTTGGAAGCAAACACAGGAAATGAGGCTGGGGACAAGTATGTGGAAGAGGCATGAAGTCCCTTCTGAATTACGTAAGGATTCTTTCTTTTCTTACTGCATTGTACCTCATTTGCATAATTTTTTTTTAAGATTTTATTTATTTATTTGACAGAGAAAGAGGCAGCGAGAGAGGGAACACAAGCAGGGGGAGTGAGAAAGGGAGAAGCAGGCTTCCCGCTGAGCAGGAAGCCCGATGCGGGGCTCGATCCCAGAACACTGGGATCATGACCTGAGCCAAAGGTAGACGCTTAGCGACTGAGTCACTCAGGAGCCCCTCATTTGGATAATTTTTAATACAAAAAATAAATAGGGGCACCTGGGTGGTTCAGTCAGTTAGGCGTCCAACTCTTGATTTCCACTCAAGTTATGATCTCAGGGTCATGAGATCAAGTGCCACATTGGGCTCATGCTGGGCATGGAGCCTGCTTGAGGTTCTCTCTCTCCCTCTCCATTGGCCCCTCCCACTGACCCACCCCTCCCACACACCCCCACACACACCCACACACCCTCTCACAACACCCGCCATGTGCCCTCTCTCTGCCTAAAAAATAAAAATAACTGATAACCAATAGGAACTTCACAAAAGCAAGAAAAAAAAAAATACTCTTTCCATTTATGGCCAAACCTCCTCCACAAATTAACAACCAGTACTGTTTAAAAAGATTCTAGGGACGCCTCGGTAGCGCAGTCATTAGGCGTCTGCCTTCGGCTCAGGGCGTGATCCCGGCGTTCCAGGATCGAGTCCCACATCGGGCTCCTCTACTGGGAGCCTGCTTCTTCCTCTCCCACTCCCCCTGCTTGTGTTCCCTCTCTCGTTAGCTATCTCTGTCAAATAAATAAATAAAAAATCTTTAAAAAAAAATAAAATAAAAATAAAAAGATTCTAAACCAGGGGGAGATACTTGAGGGGTTCTAGGGTGACACCAACATCCTGTGGGAGTATAAACAGTCAGATTTCAGATAAGAGAATGGTGAGAATCTACCCAAAAGAGAAGAGATAACACATAGCTATAACCAACTGTTACCACAGTGATGAGCCAGTTCTGTTGTGATTTTCTCCCCCATATCCCCCATTCTTAACAGAAGACATAATGTCTTAGTGAAATCTTTTGAGTTTATGGTTAGTAACAAATTTAGACTTTCTTAAAATACTAGGAAAGTCAAACGAGGCCCAATATATCCAGCCTGTGAGAATTTTAAAAAATTACATACCTAAGATCTTGGACACTCTCACCAAGTTTTTCCAAAAGAAATTTTATATCTTCACTGATATCTTCATCATCGTACTTCTGCTGTTCCAAGTTCTCCAACTGTTTCAGAACTTTGCATTGAATCATAGCCAGAGCATATTCTTGGCGAGTTTCTCTTTCAGTCGATTTTTCTAGAAAGTTCTGAGTTAAAGACATGAAAAAAATGTGTGATTTCTTACATGTGATATTCTCAGACCCCTGAACTTTCTCCTGCACCCTCTCTCCTCCTCTATTCTCAAGTTAACTACCCCCTTTACGCAATGACTATTACAGATCCTTACTTCTTTCCTGTGCACTTGTCCCATAACAGGAGCATACTTCTGATTGCTTGCTTACTTCCTGGCTTAACTAAACGTTCTAAATGACCCGCACAAGCCTCAAAACACTAAACATGTTTACAATTAAATCCATCAAAGCCTTTCTCACAGCCCTGTTCCTGAGCTCCTGAGAGTTCCCAGTGAACACTCGGCTCATTTATTAGCCACCTAGAGTACTTAGGAAGACAGAACGTTTCTTCAAGTATCTCTACTAGAGAGTCTCAGTCAGTCACTTTTTTCCCTTCTAATCAACCTACAAAGGCACAAAGGGCAGTAATAAAAAACTCTCTCGCTTGAACAATTATCAGAGAAGTTTTGTGACACCCTGAAAAATGCCCTTGGTTTCTTCTGTGATTTTTCTATTTGTAAGAGTACTTACAAAAAGAGCAAAGGAATCCTAAATACACTTGACCCTAAACAACATGGGTTTGTCCTGTGCAGGTCCACTTATACGAGGATTTTTTCGATAATTACAGTATAGTACTGGAAATGCGTTTTCTCTTCCTTATGATTTTCTTACCATTTTGTTTTTTTCTAGCTTACTTTATTGTAAGAATACAGTATATAATACATATAACATACAAAATATGTATTATCCGGCCATTTATTTTGTCAGTAAGGCTTCCAGTCAACAGTAGGCTATTCATAGTTAAGTTTGGGGGGGGGGAGTCCAAAGTCATACATGGATTTTCGACAACACAGGGGGTCAGCACCCAAACCCCTACATTGTACAACTGTATTTATACCAATAAACTGTTTATTGAATTGACAAGTATTTCTAACCAAAGACTATGTTAGGGACAAAAACAAGCTCTCAAGAAAGCTACCTTCACCAAGATGGTAAAGAAGACCTGTCAAATGCCTCCCTTCAACCACACCAAAAAAAATCCTATAATAACAATTCCAAGTCAACTATGCCAAAATATGAAATTTGTATATTTATTTTTGTAAGCAAATTATATTCCTAATAATTATACTAAAGAAATACAGAAAGAGATTTAACTTAGCATATGGAAATTCGTGAGATCAATCCCTACCAAAATTCCAATGGCATTTTTCACAAGAGTAGAAAAAACAAGCCTAAAATCTGTATGGAACCACACCCTTAATAGCCAAAACAGTCTTGAGAAAGAACAACAAAGTTGGAAGCATGATACTTCCTGATTTAACTAAGCTACAAAGCTATATTAACCAAAACAGTATGGCATAGCATAAAATAGACACACAGACTAAATGAACAGAATAGAGAGCCCATATATAAAGCCCCACATATACAGCCAGCTAATATTTGACAAGTGAGCCAAGAATACTCAATGTGAAAAGGACAGCCTTTTCAACAGCATTAGGAAAACTGGATAACCACATGCAGAAAAATGAAATCGGAGTCCTATTTTACACTACTTGCAAAAATTAACTCAAAATGGATTAAAGACTTAACCATAAGATGTGAAGCTGTCAAATTCCTAAACGAAAACATAGGGAAAAAGCTCCTTGACCTCACTCTTGGCAACAATCTTTTATATACGACACCAAAGCACAGACAACAAAAGCAAAAATCAACAAGTGGGGCAACATCAAACTTTTAAAAAGCTTCTGCACAGTCTCCTACATCCACTACATTTAAAACCTTCTAACCAGGGGCGCCTGGGTGGTGCAGTCGTTAAGCGTCTGCCTTTGGCTCAGGGCGTGATCCCGGCGTTGTGGGATCGAGCCCCACATCAGGCTCCTCCGCTATGAGCCTGCTTCTTCCTCTCCCACTCCCCCTGCTTGTGTTCCCTCTCTCGCTGGCTGTCTCTATCTCTGTCAAATAAATAAATAAAATCTTTAAAAAAAAAAAAAGCTTCTAACCAGCAAAAACAAAACAAAAAACAAAAACAAAAACAATAAACAAAATGAAAAGGTATCCTATGGGATGGGAGAAAATATTTGCAAAGCGTGTATCTGATAAGGGATTAATATCCAAAATATATGAAGAACTCATACAACTCAATAACAACAACAAAATGATTTAAAAATGGGCAAAATATCTGAATAGACATTTTTTCAAAGAAGACATACGATGACCAACAGGTACATAAGAATATCACTAGTCATCTGAGAAATACAAATCAAAACCACAATGAAATATCACCTCACATATGTTAGGATGGCTATAATCAAAAAACAAAAGATAGGGGCGCCTGGGTAGCGCAGTCGTTAAAGCGTCTGCCTTCAGCTCAGGGCGTGATCCTGGCGATCCGGGATCGAGTCCCACATCAGGCTCCTCCGCTGGGAGCCTGCTTCTTCCTCTCCCACTCCCCCTGCTGTGTTCCCTCTCTCGCTGGCTGTCTCTCTGTCACATAAATAAATAAAATCTTAAAAAAAAAAAAAAAAAAAAAGATAACGGGTGTTGTCAAGGTTATGGAGAAAAGTACACACTTGTGCCTGTTTAGAATGCAAACTGGTACAGTCACTATGGAAAACACTATGAAGTTTCCTCAAAAAATTAAAAATAGAACTACCATATGTTCCAGCCATTCTACTTCTAGGTATTTATCCAAAGGAAATGAAAACAGAGTATAAAGAGATTATCTGCATTCCCATGTTTATTACAGCATTACTCACAATAGCCAACGGGAATAATCTAAGTGCCTATCAAAGGATGAGTGGATAAAGAAAATGGAGTATATAAGTATTTATACATAATGGAATATTATCCAGCCATTTTAAAAAAAAAGAAATACTGCCATTTGTGACAACACAAATAGACTTTCAGGGCATTATGCTAAGTGAAATGTCAAAAGAAAGACAAAAACTGTAAGATCTCACTTGTATGTGGAAGCTTAAAAAAAACTAAAATTAAAAAAAAAAAAACCTCATAGATCTAGAGAACAGGTTGGTGGTTGCCAGATGCAGTGGGGGGGGGGGCAAAATAAGTGAAGGGGATCAAAAGGCACAAATTTCCAGTTATAAAATAAATAACTCCTGAGCCTGGCTCAGTCAGTTGGGTGTCTGCCTTCCACTCAAACCCCATGTCAGCCTCTCTGCTCCGCAGGGAGCCTGCTTCTCCCCCACCCCCACCCCCGCCTGCCACTCCCCCTGCTTGTGCACTCATTTGTGCACGTTCTCTATCAAATAAATAAATAAAATCTTTAAAAAAATAAAATAAGTCCTGGGGATTGATGACTATAGTTAATAATACTCTATATATATATCTGAAAGGTACTAAGAAAGTAGATCTTAAAAGTTCTCATCACGAGAAAAAACAACTTGTAACTGTGTGTGGTGATGGATGTAATTTTTAATTAGACTTACTGTGGCAATCACTTGACAATATACACAATTGTCAAATCATTATGTTGTACACCTGAAACTAATAAAATGTTATGTCAATTATATCTCAATTTTTAAAAAATAAAGGTAAATAATTAATTTTTAGACACTGAAATTAAGATAAGTTGTCACCAGCAGACCTGTGTTAGAAGACACGTTAAAAGCATGGGTGGGCAAACTTTCTAACAAGGGCCAAAGAGTAACTATTTTAGGTGTTGAGGTCTCTATCATAGCTCTTCCATTCTGCCATTACAGTGCAAAAGCAGGCAGACAAAATACAAAAAACAAGTAAGCACAGCAGTGTTCCAACAAAGCTGTATTTATAAAAACCAGTGGTGGGCCACATTTGGCCCATGAGCTACTACAGACTGATTTTCTAAAGAAAATTCTGCAGATGGCAGAGAATGACACCGTCAAATGGAAAAATGAATCTTCAGGAAAGAAAGATCTGCAGATATGGTAAACAGCTGAATAAATATAAAAGACAATTTTTCCCTCTTCACTTCCATAATACAAATAGGACTGTTTGAAAGAAAAGTTAAAACACTATATTATAGGGTTTTTTACATATACTTACATGACAGCTATAGAGTAAAAAAGAGGGAAGAGACCTGTGTGATTACAAACTCTTACGTTTTACATGAGAGAGTAAAATATTCACTTATAATGGGAAAAGCTAAGGATGTATATATTGTGACACCAAAATAAGCTCTAAGAAATAAAATACTACAAAGAACAGTTAAAAGGTATACAGAAAAATTAAAATGAAATTCTAAAAAGAATTCAATTAACTCAAGAGAAAGCAAGAATGGAAAAACAAAAAACAGATAAGACAAACAGAAAACAAACAGTAAAATGCTAGACCTAATTCAACTATACCAATAATTATCTTAAATGTCTATAGACTGAACACTCCAGTTAAGAGGCAGAGATTATTAGTATAAAAATTCAACACCCAAGCATATGTTGTCTAAAAGGGACAAACTTTAAATATAAGACATAGGTTGAAAATCATAAGCATAAGCAAGCTGGCATGTCTATATTAATTTCAAATAAAGTAGGTATCAAGGCAAAAAGCACCACCAATAATAACGGACATCTCACAAAGATTCAAAGGTCAGTTCATCAGGAAAATGTAACATATACGAATGCATTAATAACAGAGCTTCAAAATACATAAAGCAAAGATTGGGAGAACTGAAGGGAGAAACAGACAAATCCATAAATGACAGCTGGAGATTTTAACAACTCCCAGTCTTGGCAATTGATAGAACCACTAAACAAAAATTCAGTATCACTGAGGATCTAAAAAGCATTATCAACCACCCTGATTTAATTTATATTTTATAGAACACTATACATCTGCAAAATACACATTCTTTTAAAGCACACATGGTTCATTCACCATGACAGACCATAAGATGAGCCATAAAACAAGTCTCAAATTTCCAAGAATTGAAACTTATTAGAATATGTTCCCTGACCATAATGAAATTCAATTAAAGACCTTATACTATGCAGAGCCCTAAATTCTGATAACCTCTCCCTTTATAATATTCTTCCCTTCTTCCTTTGCTTTTGTTAAGACTTTACCTATCATTTTAGTAAATTTTCTGTTACTTTTTCTAGTTGTTTTTCTTACTACTCTCTTTTCTAACTTTAGAAACATATCAAAACTCTTTTGCTCATATGATACTTTGTTATTTTCACTTATACATATTTGCTGGCTAGAGAATTAAACTTCATATTTAAGGTATTATCATAACTAGTGATTTCAACTCTAACCTCAACACAGTCAATACAGTAACTAACATAGAACACCACTATTATATTCTTCTAAAACCACCTCTCCTCTCAATTCTCCAAAATAATAGTACTCTAGAACTTAGTCATACTTGATCCTCCCCTTTTCTTCAACTCTATGTCAAATCAGTCAATGAGCCTTATCATTTTCCCTTTAAAACATGTTTTAATTTCATCTTTCCATTTCATTATAAAGAATGAAAAGGATGAATGGATTATGAAAAGTACTTAAGAAACTGAATTTGCCAAAAACAAACATAGATAATCCGGCAGCAGTGTACTCTTTAAAGGCCCTAAAACTCAATGGCATCTTCACTTCAACAAAATCAAAAGTATAAATATCATTTTTGTCTTTGTCCAAGTAACGGTGCAGAAATCTTGACTTGCCTAAAACCATGGGGGAATCACGTGACGATTCAGCTTTCTTTCACCAGAACTGCTAGCCTTGTGAAATTATATGTTAAAACAGGGCTTCTCAAACCATCTGTGGTGAAGACCAGTTGTGTTTGTTTTTTAACTTCCAATTAGTCATGAACAAATACTTTTATAAAATACAATAAAAATAACTTTCTAGAAAAATGCATTTTAAAACACATGCAATATATAAGCTCAAATTTTATATTATTAAATTTGACAGATATGCAACTATACCATCAAGTTACTGTAAGCTTATGTTTACTTTTACTTTCTATACTTACCCACTACAGGCTGCTAACAGTTCACAGCACTGCACTGACATGCATAGCACACTTGAAGTATCACTGTATAAACACTCACCCCAATATTAAAAATTATCTCAAGTCTCACTACACCTCACTCAAACCTGGTACCTAATGAGCGAGATAGATAAAACCCTGAAACAAGGAATGAGGTACAGACTTGGGAATAAAATTTCTTGATAGCAATTCTTCCATGCCAAACCAGTAGGCAAAACAGCACCCACACACTCAAACTAGGGTGAGTCTCTCTGAAAGGGTGACGACTATAAACTGCCTGCACAGGAAGATGTGGGTATGTGCAGGTCTATGTCTATGTGTTCGTGTGTGTGGGTGTAAATTAAACATTATGACTAATATAGCCAATAAAAATCCAAGTCCAATTTGGTGGTATTTCTTTCAAACTAAGCCTTTCTGCTGAAAACCACTGAGTTGTAAAAATATAATCTATCTTATTATCTGACATATTACATAGGCTCTTGACTAAGCAGAGCCAAAAAGAGAAATAAAACTCACAAGAGATGTAAAACTCTAGACAACAACTATGATCTTCAATGTCTTTCTCAATCACAGGCTCAAAACATACTAATTTATTTTAGGAACTAAAGATTGACAAATCAATGTAACCAACAGAATAACATTTCCAGAGACCTGGAGTCCAGCACCTGCTATGAATAAGTGAGACTGACATTTTCAAAAATAAAATCCACCAAGCCAAATGCAAAAAAATAATTAGCAATTTTTTCAGCTCACAGCAGCTCAGCGAGCTTCCTAAAGTCTTCAGCACAAAAATTTCCTTCCTGAGTTTCAAGATGTGGGAAAAAATACATGACTAGACCATCCTTAAACAACCTCATGAGAGAATCTTCTTTAACGGTTATAGGAATCTGAGAATAATAAAGAAAAAAAGGACACATCATTTTTCACCTATAGATGGTCTAAGTCAAATGGCTTTACTATGTCATTACTAATGGCTTAATTTTAACTCAGTTGTGCACATTAAAGTTATGGATGTCCAAAGACATTCTTTTGATTTTCAGCCCTTAGAATAGCCCCCTAATGATTGTACCATTCCAAATTTAGCACAGCACGGTCTAAAAAACTAATATTCCTGCCAAGAGATTGAGTCTATTTACATAATCTGAATTCCAAATTGGACAACAGAAGCCCAGAAATTAGCCTAATAATTAGTTCCATGTGCTGTGGGTACAAAATTGAAACTGTAAATAAAGTTTAAATAAAATTTTTATATCTTGTTAAATACTAGTAAAATATTCATGCCGCCTCTTCTAAATCAAACAGGTCAGCACTGGATCCTTGCCTATGTTCAACACCAAGCAAGAATGCAATTTACAGAGGTAGGGGTTTTAAAGAGGTAAACTGCTTTCATTCTCTACTTTTCTGGAGAGAAAAGGCACAAATTATGTATTTATTATTGCCCAGTTCCTGCTATCTCACTGAATCCTTACCTAATCTTGAAGTGAGCCTATACTCTTTCTAATACACCATACTGAAAGTAAAATCAGAAAAGAGCTACACTATTGTACTTCTCAAATTTCCATAAAAAGTAGATAATCAATCTAGAAAACTCCCAAATCAGGTTAAAAAAAAAAAAAAAAACAACCCTAAGAACCTCAGTCTGGCTCCATAGTTCTCTGGGACTTTTTGAGCTTTTTATATTGTAAACCTTCTTCATGGCGACTTCATGAAGTCACTCCATAAAGACAAGCATTTTTTTTTTAATATTTTATTTATTTATATGAGAGAGAGAGCATATGCACACATAAACACACGCGCGCAGCGGGCAGAGGTGAGAAGCATAGTCCTTGCTGAGCAGGGAAGCCTAACGCTCAATCCCAAGACCCCGGGATCATGACCTGAGCCAAAGGCAGCCACTTAACCAACTGAGCCACCCAAGCACCCCTAAAGACAAGCATTTAAACACAATACAAAGTCCTAAGAAAAAGCATCTTATCTCACTCATTCTTCCATTTGCTCAGTAACTAACACATAGCCTGTTACATAATTGGTTTTTAGTAAACATCTGATAGGTGAATAGATAATCCATGAAAGAGACAGGGAGAGTGGATGGGAGAAGGAAAGGTATAAGGAGACAGAGGGAGGATCTCAAAGGTAGGATTCAACTAATATCAACTAACACCTCTATTCTATGATATAGCAATATTAGAGATACCTGCTTCCAATGACCCTTTTATTTTACATAATGATCATCTAAAATGAAAATCAACAAGAGGGAACAGGAACTAGGCAGGAGTAAAATACTGAGCAGGGTTTGTGGGAAGCTCAGACAGAAAAGTGACCATATATATCATATTTAAGGCAACTTATCTTGAGCTTTAGAGATTAAACCTCAACCCATTACTATAAATTGCTACTAACTGATTTCTTACAAGAAACTCAAAGAACTTGCTATATTATTTAAATAATACTTATTAGAAAATTGAGTTTATTGGGGCACCTAGGTGGCTCAGTCGGTTAAGCATCTGCCTTGGACTCAGGCCATGGTCTCAGGGTCCTAGGACTGAGCCCCACATCAGGCTCCCTGCTCAGTGGGAAGTCTGCTTCTCCCTCTCCCTCTGCCCTACCCTCCACTCGTTCTCTTTCTGTCAAATAGATAAAATATTTTTTAAAAAAGTGTAAATTTATGAAAACTGAGGGAAAAAAGTTAAAAGTGTAGAGACCTATTCTTTAAAACAACAGAAGAGCTAAAATAAGACCCTGACTTTTATACCAGCTCTCTCTCCCACACC
Organism: Ursus maritimus; assembly: GCF_017311325.1. Lineage (NCBI taxonomy): Eukaryota > Metazoa > Chordata > Mammalia > Carnivora > Ursidae > Ursus > Ursus maritimus. Next base: position 6,701,654 of record NW_024427107.1, read on the forward strand.
TACATCTTACCTTAAAAAAACAAATTACCTATCATGGAACATTGCATCAAAAACTGGGGATGTACTGTATGGTGACTAATATAACAAAATAAAAATTATAAAAAATAAAGCAAAACAAATTACCTTACTATCAAATTATCAGAAGAAAATAACATGATAAATGTTTACAATCATCAACATTTAGAACAATAAACATTTCAACTTAAAAAATATAACTAACATAAAAAAAGATTAGATATAAACTGAAAAATAATATTCACTCGCAATTACTTAGACACTGTTGATCTATTTCCCAGAAAAGAAAGTCATACAAGTAAAATAATAATAATAATAATAATAATAATAATAATAATAACAACAACAACAACAACAATGATCCAAGTCATCTTTCCAGGATAATCTAATTGCAAAGACATTGAGCTGAGGGTAACTAACTTTCCGAGCAATTTAGCAATTATCAAATATATCTCATTTTCTAAAAAGAGTTTTCATGACAAGTTAGGAGCAGTTTCCAATTTAGAAAAAAGTCTGTGCACAAACAGAAAATAGGGGCTCTCTCCTTGTAGTCTTGCTTTCCACAGTAAGTTTTGTTAAGTGGGTTATTTTAATAAAATTCTAACATATCAGTAACTTTAACATACTCATGAAAACCAAAGTAGGAGACTCGCGGTAAGTTCATTCTCAAAGCAGAAGTAGCTGCAAGCAGATATTCTGTCATAGAATTTTATTATCATACTTTTAAATATGGGAACCAAGCAAAGCAGCCAAAAATTTAAAAAGGAATTTAACTCAGTCCATAAAGAATCCAATAAAAATATCAATAAATACCACTACCCTATACTCTTTCTACTCATACAGTCAAAATACTTATACTTATTGAGGGCCTACTATGTGCCAAGTATTCATTTAGCCCATATTTATTTTTTCAAAGAGCATTATCATATGAGCATAAAGCCCAATGAGAGACTTAAGATAGATGACATTACTCTCACCAGACACATGAATAAACCTGAAGCATGGAGAAGCTAAGCCAACTTGCCAAAGGCACAGAAGCCAGCCCAAGAACCCAATGAACATGACCTTCACTGTGCATGCTGGGCACACACTACCACCAACCTGAGTGCACTCACTCTTTGTAGAAATTGACACCAAGCATGATCTGCCCAAACTGTGAAGAGATGATAATTGAGACTCCCTCTTAACCATTCAGGTTTCAGTGCCCACTACAATTCATCTAGAGTTGATCCCCCACGTAGAAAGGGAACAAAGATCATAAATTACAGGTATTAGAATATCAATAGGCTTCCATATCTGGGAGTGAGACTATGTTTATTTTTTATACTTCTTTCTTAATATTTTTCCACAGTACCTTTTTTTAACCATAAGACCATATTATTTTTATAAACAGGAAAAAGATCAAATTTTTTTTCATTTTCTCAATGACAGGTGCTTAATTTGGAACAGGAAGTTTTAATAAAATAAAGGCTCCTATAACTACCACAGGACAGAAAGGAGGAGAAACAAGGGAGAAACGCAAAACAAAGGCAAATCAAATAGGAGGAGCTTTAAGCCTTCAGAAAATAAATACACTGAGTTAAAAAGATATAATCCATATTCAACCATAATGAATAGAGTTTAAAAATGCAATCAGCTCTGCCTCATGTCCACCAGAGTAGGCACAGCATACAATAAAGAAGCACGAGCAAATCTGACAGAACCTTCTTCAGACGCACTAGGCTTCGGTGGGTAATGCCCCAGAGCTTGAACGTACCTTAGGCTGACTCAGTGACAGGATGGCTGAAAGATTTGTGTTGGCCCCACCAGTTCAATGCCCGGAAGGATAAAACAGATCAGCAAAGTAAATACTCCATTTTACAGAGTATTTCTGTTCCTTCAGAAACCAAATAGCCACAAATCAGGATTTTATCTTCAAGAGCCAGACTTATGTGCTCCATTTATTCCCTTACTATTCACTTCAGGATAGAGGCAGGGGGCAATAATCAACTTACAAGAATAAATTACTGACAATTCCAGAGGTCAACTTCTTTATTTGTTAACATTTATCAACCTCTCCACCTTTGTACTAAAACACTCCTAGGCATCCTTCCAAAAATGTCTTGGAGCCTTCTCCTCTCCGAAGCTTCTTAAAACCCCCATTCTTATCTTCCACCTCTTTTATATTATTTTTCCTCTTGTACATTACTTAATGCTCCACTGAACTAACATTATTTACTTACATATTCTGTCTTCACTAAACTACAAGCCTTTCAGTGTCAAGCTATATCTTAGGCATTTGTGTTCCCTACTGATTAGCATAATGGCTGAAATACAGAAGGGACTCAAAACTTGGTTTTTGTGAATTAAACTGAGCTCTAGCAATGAAAGGAGACTGTTGGAAGATCCTAATTCTAGAATTGTTCATCTTTACTAAATAAATAAGAATATGGATAACAAAACACTCAAGTAGAAAAAAAAAAGTACATTCAATTTAGCTACTAAAATACTTCAGGGTAGAGTCTCAGTAATACAACCTAGTCTGATTTAAGAACTGATTGTTACCTTACCTGGACTAAACTGAAATTCACCTTGACAATTCACAAAGACAGTCTGCTAGAAAACCTAATGGCAGAGCCAATACGGTGAGGCACAGGAGGTACCACATTTACCTGTTTCTTAAGAGTAAACTTCTCAAGGGCCACAGAATAATTCCTACATCAAAAAGAATGTATTTTCAAGTTAGGAATCTGAATTCTTTTCTCACAGGACCTTCGGTTCTCCTTTTCACAGTTTCCCTCCCTTTAAATGCCACTCTTAAGATTCCTGAGAAAACGCACCAAGAAAAGAAACAAAGGAGATGACAGAGCTGTTAAGATGGTGGCTTTGGAGCCAGAGAGCGCTCACCAAAACTCCAAATTCCAATCCGATTGCTTACTAACTGAGGAATCAATCTACAAGTCTTGGTTTCCTCATCTAGAAAATAAAAATAATCGTAGAACCTACTGGATGATCATGAAGATTAAATAAGGCAGTGCATGAAAATCACTCAATAAATTACAACAGTTATTATTCTCAGCATCAAAGACAGGTTGGCATGATAGTTAAGAGCATGAGTCATACTGCCTGAGACTGAATTCCTGCTCTGCCACTTCCTAGCTATTTTGACAAATTACTTAACCTCTTGTGGCCTAACGCCCATGACACAGAGTTCTTGGGAGATTAAATGAGTAACACATTTAAAGCAATTAAAACAGTGCCTGACACCGAATAAGCTCTCAATAAACATTAGTTATTATTGCTATTACTATTAACTACAAACACCTAGAAAAGAGTTCCTACACATCAAATTTTTAAAAATTTTAAAGGTGATAAATGCTATGAATAAGCAATTCATAGGAAGAATAGAAATAGCTGATAAAGATATTAAACAATTCTCAGCTTCATTCATTATTAACAGAATACCAATTTAAAATAATGATTTCATTTTTCAGCTCATCTTTTGCAACAATTAAAAGAAATGCCAGTGGAAGAAAGGAAAAGCATGCATCCTCAATATGCTGCTGATGGAAATGCAAATTTGCATCTTAATGAAAGGTGATTTGATGTTACCTACTAAAACTGTTAAAGTTTATTACTTGATTCAGCAATTCCACCTGTAGAACTATATCCCAACAGAAATATTCATCAAAGTGGGCAGACATGTAGAAGAAACTAGAAACACCCCACATGCCCATCAATAGGACACTGGTTAAAGAAACCACTTTACATCAACACCACAGAATGCAGACATTTTAAAAATTACTGAAGATCCACAATATAAAAACGAACACATATTCATTATATATTGTTAAGAATAAAGTTATGGAACAGTATTTACAATATGATGTCATTTTATTTGTAAATACAAAACAAAATTACACACCTATTTATATATTTACCTCTATGTGCTTAGAAAAATCTGAAAGATTTTAGTGACTATGTTTGGCAAATGTGAGGTCTATGCCATTTAAATTTTTGCAACACATCTGTACTACTTTTTAGTTTTGATTTGCTGTTGTTTATTTAAAGAAAGCATAAGAGCAAATAATAGTTAAAAGCAGACTTTGAAGCCAGTAATTTGGATTTGCATGTCTACCAGCAATGTGCCTTCTCTGTCTCAGTATCCCCATTCGTAAAATGAGAAGATCAATACTAATACTAATGATACCAATATACTAACAATAACAATAATCACCATGTTATAGGGCAGTGGTAAGCATTAAATGAGTTAACAAATGGAAAACCTTAGAACAATGCATAGCACAGAGTAAGCACTCTCTTAACTGCCCACTATTATTACTCTTGGGTAGCATCCTTAAAAAACACTAGGTCAGCCAAGTCACCCCTCAGAAACCCAATTAAATCCCAAGGTGACCAACAAAATAATCAACACACAACTGCTACAATAAATACACTGGGTCTGGGCAACCGATTAACAATACTTTATTTCTGTGTTACAACTGCCCGGCGGCCAGAAGACCCAGGATTCCGATTCTAACTTGGATCCCCTTCTTGTCCTCAGCTTCCTCATCTGTTCAAGGGAGGAAGCTGACTTAAATATCACCCAAATTCTAATACCCTAATAGGACAACTTTACTAAACAAAATGATTATAGATCTTTGGAGTTGCCTCGGAAATACACTGCTCATCAGCAGATTCATAATCTGAAATATAACTCTATACTAAAAAAAGGGCCCCTTAACAGAAAAACTTCCATAACAGTGTCTTGGAACACACTGCAACAAAAAGGGATCTCCTCTATGTGAACATCATATAATCACATCTCCTATAAGTTTTCTTAACTCATATATTCTATCCACTTAAATGGTTTTTCCCCAATTCCACTCCCCCACAACACAACATAAATTAGTGAGATTTTACTCTATGTTCACCAAGGCCCCATAGTTCCATAACTACATGGAGAACACGCAATTTTTTCCCACCTGCCCTCAAATATACTTCACAGGAAAAATGCCACACATACACACACACACGCGTGCACACACCCCACCACCACCACCATTAAAAAAAACACCACAAAACACTTACACGGAATGCTGCAAGAATGATTCTTGTCACTTTCTCTTTGACAGATTCTTGAAGGATATCGGACAGGACAGGAATGATATTATAGCGCCGCAGGTGTTCACACATTTGAGGACTGAATGCCAGGAGCCATATTGAAAAAATCATTTGATACTGGAGTTGAAAGCCACACTTGTTACTCAAAACTCCCATGATGCTGAAAAGGAACACACATTAAGAAAATATTTACTATAACAGTGCAGTAAGAAAGAAAAAATAATTGATTATTCTCTTTTTGCTCTAACAGAACAACCGCTCTGAATTAAGTCCTCAGTTTTTTTTTTCTGCCACAAGTAACAAGCAAGGTAGGCCCCTACTTATAGAGGGCCATTTCCAGCCAGCCTGACTTAAGTCTCTCTCCAAAAGGACTTCAGCATTCAGCAGCACCTGCTGCAGGGAAGCAATGAGAAAGGAAACACAGACTTGCAATATGGCAGAAGAAATGGTAAGACAGACAAACATAAAAAAGCTAAAATCAAAAGGACTTGTTAACACAAATGGATGTACACTTTAATGAAGTCAGAAGGTATATCAAGATTTTGAATCTGGATAATCAAGAGGATCATTTGTAGCTTTAAAAATATTTAGGAACCTCACACAGAGAAAAGGGGATGAATTTGGAAAAAACCCATCTTGAGTCTGAATTGGACACGGCCAATCTTTAACTTTGGGGGTTAAAACCTCAGAAGCTTCTGGGCGAACCTCCCATTTTACTGATAAGGAAACTGGGAAAGCCATATGGAAATGAAAGAGGTTACATCAAGGAAGAAGACTAAGGAAATTTCCCTGGGGAATGCCTACATTCAAACAAAAAAGAAGATAAACCACTAAAAAATGACCAGAGGGGTTATGGGGAACTTAAAACACAACACAAAGAGTGAACCCTACTGTATATATGGACCTTAGTTAATAAGAATATATCAATACTGGCTCATCAAGTGAAAGAAATGTACCATACTAATAATGTAAGACATTAATATGGGAAAACTACAGGAGGACAAGTATATATGGGAATTCTGACTTCTCATTTTTCTGTAAACATAAAACTGCTCTTTAAAAAGTCTATGAATAGAGCTACCCTGCAGCAACATCCACAATAGCCAAACTATGGAAAGAGCCCAGATATCTACCAACAGATGAATGGATAAAGATGTGGTGTATATATACAATGGAATATTACACAGCCATCAAAAAAATGAAATCTTGCCATTTGCAACAACATGGATGGAACTAGAGGGTATTATGCTAAGTGAAATAAGTCAATCAGAGAAAGACAATTACCCTATGATCTCACTGATGTGTGGAATTTAAGAAACAGGGCAGAGGATCATAGGGGAAGAAAATGAAACAAAACGAAACCAAAGAGGAAGACAAACCATAAGAGACTCTTAATCTTAGGAAACAAACTGAGGGTTGCCAGAGGGAAGGTGGTGGGGGGATGAGGTAACTGGGTGATGGACACTGGGGAGGGTATCATGCCCTGGGCCGAAGGCAGACGCTTAACAACTGAGCCACCCAGGCGCCCCTTTGTTAGCTATTTAGTACTTTCCAACTAGATGATAATTTTTTAAAGGAAAGGGACCATATGTTTCTTTGTATTCCCTAAAATTATTCCCTATAATATATAGCACAACATTACGAAGAGAGCTCAAAAAATACAAACTGTCAAATCCAAAATTAGAAGGGTAAAGTCCATGAGCCAAAAAATTATTTAGTATTCTATTTTGTTTTTAATTAAGGTTTAAAAAAAAACAACAACAACAAGCCAATGAAGGGCACAGGGAGACAAAACAGCTGATTTACTGGCTGACTGATGTACTTCCAGCTAGCTCTTCAAACCCATGAGCACCTTGCACCTCATCAACGTCACCCAACAATGTAATGTTTTGATGTTTAAAATAAATCTTACCTTTCGTTTACATACTACTTTAATTATATACTGCTTTATACTTCCAACTTACTCCAACGCCAATTGAATCTGTGGAGGCAATTATCCCAGAAAAACCCCCTTTGCTCCAGTATTTAATGAATCAATGCTAACCTTCAGAATTTCTAGCGAAGTCAATATGCAAGACAATGCAAAGTATATTTTTTGTTTATATAGGTATATAAACATTCAAAAATAGAATTGTATCATTCACATAAAAGGCTTTTTCCTAAGATTTAGTTTATTTAGAAAGACAGAGAGAGAAATAGCACAAGCTGGGGGATGGACAGAAAGAGAGGGGGAGAGAGGATCTCAAGCAGATTCCCCGTTCCATCTCAGGACCCTGAGATCACAACCTGAGCTGAAATCAAGAGTCAGACACTCATCCAACTGAGCCACCTAGGTGCCTCCACATAACAGACTTTTTAACAAAAAAAAATTATATAGCTAAAAATGTTCTGGAGTTTTTAAAATAGCAGTTCTATTCTCTTCAAAAAGGCTATACTTGAGTTTTTTCCTACTCACATGATTCCTCCTTGTGATTTGAGAAATATCAAAAAGAAAGAAACAAAACTTTCAATCCTAAACAAAAGAAATGGACAAGTAGAAAGTACATGTTTTGTTTCTTCAAAAATGAAAAGATTAAATGGGGTTTTTTTATTGTGATACTATCAACAAGTTAACATACTACACCCTTTATTTATGCCTGCTCTCAACCTAAAGGTCTCTATTTTTTTATTACTATTAATCTAATCAGCAGTCATTAGTATATCGAAATGTATAGGTTGAACACAGAGTATTCTAGACTATATTTGTCCCTGCTCTTGTTGCTAATTGAACAGTTAATACTGCTTCCTGCCCTCCAAAATACTAAGTGCCTGTACTAGAACAGCTGCATCTGGTTAACTTCAGTATACCATTAGGGTCCACTGTATCAAATTTTAGTATTTGAGTTTATTTTCTGAGCAATTCTAACTATTTATAGAAATTGCTGATTCATGACTTTTATTTTCTTTTACAGATCTTCCAAAGAACAAAAAAAAAAAGCACTTTTTTGTGTAATAGAATGAAATTCAATTTATTTTGCAATTACTATACGGGTCTACTGGATCCATTCATAAACCTAAGATATACTATGGGGTTTCAATGATTTTATATTATCCATAATTTGAAGAATTATACTATTTTATTAACCAAGATATTATTTCATCATTATACATCCATAATTTCCAACTATGCTAAAAAAATTAAACACTAAAATTATAAGAAAATTGGAGAATGATGGCATCACCTAGGAAGATGATATAATAATGAAATAAATAATTACCCTTTTTATTGTATTGCCAAAAATATTGCATCATTTTCTACAAATTTGCATGTCATCCTTGCACAGGGGCCATGCTATTTTTCTCTGTATCATCCCATTTTTAGAATATGTGCTGCCAAAGTGAGCACTGCATCATTTTTAAAGAAGGTAAAAAGGCTGGAAACACCATGTCTGTAGTCTACCTTTAGATTTCTATACAATAAAAAATTAACATCATAGTCCTGAAACCACTGTTCTTAGAAAGGTCTGCTTACAAAGTGAGCCTTTGGCTGGCTTCTGGGAACCAGAGTGGTA
>NW_024427107.1:6710330-6818553 GCF_017311325.1 Ursus maritimus
TCCCTACACTGATATAAAACTTTCCCTAAATGATAAAGGTAGCTCACTATACCTATACTGTATGCACAAACAATATACTTATGTTTATATTGAACACCTGCTGTCCTTCTGGAGTCTGGAATTTTCCTGCATGCTAGGCAAAGGGTGCCTACCTGACAAACTTCCAATAAAAACCATGGGTGCTGAGTCTCTAGGATGCCTGAGCAGAAAAATCACACAAATGTTGCTACATTTTCGCTGCTGGGGAAAAAGTATACTGTGTGACCCCCACAGGAGGGAGAGAACATAAGGAAGCCTAACATGTGTTCTTCCAGACTCTGCCTGATCCATTGTGCCTCTGAAATAAATCCCAGCCATGAGAATGACTACATGCTGAGTCCCTTGAGTCTTTCTACTGAGTCTCCTGACACTGTGTGAACACTGAAGTTCAGAGAATTCAGAATTTTTTATCTTCCATCCATAATGCCAATTACCTGAGGATGGCATTTCGTAATTATTAGATGAATCAGAAGTTGAAAGCAAAGAGACAGACATCATTCTGTTCTCTAACAATGATGATGAAATTGGTCATATAAGTGAAATCTCAAACTGTGAGTCTTCAGATGACTGTATCATAAATCCATTTTGTCAAACTCAAGAATCAGTAAGTGAAAATTATCTCTAAGGACAAAAAAAGGAAATACAGTATTCTCATTTATTTAGCTGTTCAACATGAAAGACTTCAACACAATATTTTGCAATAAGAACCTGGACCATTCCATTTTGCTAAAAAGGACATGTGATGGTTTTCTTTCAGCTTTCATGATGTTTGTGCACCAAAATTCACTTACTACAGAAAGATTTACCATGAAAAAATTCTTTTTTTTTAATTTGAGAGAGAGGGTGCACACGAGCTGGGGTGGGGGGGGGGGAGGAGGACAGAGAGAATCTCAAGCAGACTCCCTGCTGAACACAGAGCCTGACACGGGGCTCAATTTCACAACCCTGAGATAATGACCTGAGCCGAAATCAAGAGTCAGACGCTTAACCAACTGAGCTACCCAGGCACCCCACCATGAAAAAATTCTTATTAGAATTTCTAATGGTTGCTTTTCACTATTTCTTTATTCATAATTCTATTAATTATACATAAAATGGCCAAATATATGTTTTCCAAAAGGTCCACATGGTAAATTGTCATGACTATTTTTCCTGACATACTGAAGACTGAAATTTTGCATAAGAAATGTAAGATTACTAATTTACTCAGTCAATAGTAATTGAGTATTTCATCACAATTCTGTGCAAGTCATAAGAAAAGCCATTTGCAGAAGTACCCCAGCTGAGGAAGTTGCATGCCAATACTGGGTGAGGAGACCCCTCTGGCAGGTGTATCCCTACACTGGAGATGGAGGCACCAGACTGGCAGAGTCTGATGACACAGCATCAGGAGTCTTCAATCAACTCTTCTTGCTCACCAAGCAACCTTCTGTTAACAAACTAGTTTCCTGTATAGGTTTTCCAACAGATAAACAATGTCTTCACTAACCAAAAACAGTATTTGTTTTAAAAGCAGTGAGATCTCTCATTATGAAAAAATAAGCTGGCTTTTGGTAGTAAAAGAGAATTTTGTTTGTTTTGGGATTGGGGCGGGGGGTTGTTTGTTCTATAAGTACATTTGCTAACCTGAGAGTGTAGCTCCTCATAGTTCCTGGACCTGCAAATTAGGACCCCACAGAGAATGGTCTAATTACACAGCATTACAAAGAATTATATCATTCTTATTCACTATATTATATTATATTATACTATATTATATTATATTATATTATATTATATTATATTATATTCATTCTTCTGGATTATATTCATTCTTCTGGATAAGACCTTTTCTTATTGATTTTTGCCTACATATACCACAAGATACTTTTATAATTGTTCTTCTATTCTGAATACCTAGAATTTGTTCTATCAAAAGCATTTGGCTTTTCGGAGTTCTTAACCTCTTAAATAGCACAGGCCAAGTGAGGGAAAGGGGAAACATTCCGTTTAGTAGTTACTAACTTCCATGAAGGTTAGCATAATCTATTCTTAAACAGACATGGAAAAAAAAGTATTTCTTTTAGATGATTAAATGTATTAATTTCTTTCAAAATGTCAAGGAGAGATGCTTTCAAATCTTACTCTACATTAAAAGTAAAAGGGCACTCACCAGTTTACCCCATCTGCTTCTACCCAGGCAAAGCGGTACTCATTGACCCGAAGCATCAGCTGCAGACACCCAGCAACACACTGCACATACTGAGAACTCTATGCAAGAAGAAGTACAAGGTTTTAAAATGGAAAGCATTTAAAGACATGAGATCATGCATATACAAAAAGTCTGGATTTTTTTTACTGAGTTTCTTATCATCAGAACATCCAAAAGTCCCTACCGTTTTTTCAAAATCAATCTCCATTTTTGTTTTTCTCTCTACCTCTTAGAAATGCAGTTGATTTTCTCTACCAAATTAAACCCACATAGTTCAAGACTACTTAACACACAGGGAAATCAAGGAACAAAGTAAGTATATCCTTGATAATGGCTTGATAAACGTCATCTTGCAATGTTTCTCTTAGTCCTGAAGAGAGGCACTATAGAGATAATACTGCTCTTCATAACTGCAGAAATATCAAAGAATGACAATAAAATTAAAAAGATAAAACTATGCTTTGAGATGAACCTGTATTTAAATGGTCTGAGGTGAGTCATTGAACCTTTCCAATAATCGATTTCTTTGTCCTTAACAAGGATAACGCCCCCAGGCATCCCAAAGGGGTACTGTTAGGATTAAGTAATTTATTTTGTAGAAATTCAATAAATGGGAATTTAGAAATATATATATAGCATATAAGAAGTCTAAACATTTGAAGAAGACCTTTGCTCTATAATTTTTAACAACTATCACTTCAATAGTACTGTTCTAGGGAAACTGTGGTTAAATCTGGAACCTAAAAAAAACAGGAATAATATCCCCAGGAATAATGCAGGCACCTCCATTTTAACAAAGCTAATAGCAACACCTGGCCTGGGCTCTTCTCTAAATATTCACCGTGAGCCTAACATCTATAAGAACAGAGAGACAAGAGGGATTTTTAGACTCTAGCCTTAACGAACATGCTAAAAAAATAAAATAAAATAAAAAGAAAGAAAAGGAGAGAATCAAGAATGTTATAGAAGTTCACAACACCTAATATATACGATGTTTCTAGGCTCTGTGTTTTAACTCAAAGTTGTTAAAACCTAACATTTCAAGGAAATTCTAGGCATTCAATTACAAAAACACAATGATATAAGTCCATTTGGTGGAACTATCAAAATTATCAAAAAAGGTTATCTTAGATTTTACCTAGAAAGTAGTGAACATAGTTTCCCAAAAGCACTTAGGTATCCAGTGATATAATTTGCCTGAAAACTCAAAACATTAGCAGAAATGACCCAAAAAAAGTGAATTTTCAGCTCTAAAACTATCTCCCATAATGGAAAAAAAATATGTTATTTTTCCAATTAAGTCAGCAGGTAGTAATCCTTTGTGAAAGAGGAGTTCCATTTTTCTTTTTTAGAGAGACAGCCTAAGCAAGGTTTCTACATATAATGAATAAAAAGGCAACCTAGGGCATTCTCTCCTCTTCCATTTATCATCAATTTCCTCTCAACACAAAAATGTGTTGGTTCACTGTAAGCCTTTCTTTTTGTGTCCATTTTACTATACCATGTTGAAATACATGATACATTTCAAATATGGATTCTTCATTGTCATAGAGCTTCCAGATTCACATTATAAATGTGCATATGAAAGATCCTGTTTCTAAAACTGTACTCACACTTATTATAAATAATGAAGCAGTCCAAAGGCCATTCCAGAAATCACTTTCAAAGTATATAGTGATGGCAACACTGGAAATGACTGAATTATTGCCTTTGATTAAACAAAGTAAATTATATCATTTCATTATCTTTCACTCACATGTGTCCTATTACTCTCATGTATAAAATTACACTACAGTTTTTCTTCTAAATCATCAGTCTTCAATCAAGCCAACAAGTCACCATCTCTATTCCCAGACAAAGGTAATTTAATACTGCTGGAGATAATCATACAATCCTGCAAAGCCATCAACCAATTCTGGTCTGTTCTCACTGCCATTTCCCAGTCACCCATACTCACCACTATCCTCCTATCCAACTCTCTTCCCTCACTCTCAGCAGTATGAGAAAATATACATACCATTAGTTAAAGATTCACCAGCTACCAACATCTCACCCCCCAAAACTGAACTATGCTTATAGCCATTCTTAAGAGACCAGCAGACTTATTCCTTTCCACGACCCTCAGCCCCAGGAAAGTCTATATCCCATTCCTCTCACGTCATGTTCCATCCATCAGACCCGTCTACATCCTCAGTCTCTGTTTGATAGATCTCCTCTCCTCAGCCTCTAAATATATTCAATCCTTTCCCACCCTACAGCTGTCCTTGTACCAATCTCTGCATCTTTCTTCCTCCCAATACATGGAAGTTTCTTGAAGGAATTATCACCAAACTTTTACCTCTTTTATATCTTATCACCCCATTAGTATGGCAAATTCTAGGATCACCATTGACCTTAGATAAGATTCCAGTTCCAACAGTTACTTTCACCTGAGAACCAGACCTCTATTTCCAACTACAAACTGAACAGCTCTCCCCCATTCTCTTCACCATTTGAATTAATTCACCTGCAAGTCTTGGATCAATTGTTAACTCCTCCACCATGAAAGAAAGGCAGTAGTATAGTAGTATATAGTATATAATCGTTAGGAACAAAGGCTCTGGAACCAGCCTGCCACACTCAGCTACTTACAAACTATGTAACCTTGAAAGAGCTTCCTATCTATAAAATGGAGCTAATAGGACGAATCCCACGAAATGTCAGTATAATTTCATTAGTTAATGTATGAAAGAGTTTTCAATGGTATCTGTCATACAATATTCCACAAATGTTTGCTGCTGCAACTACTACTGTATTCTGATTTCTCCAGATGGAATTAATCACTTCCATGTGCCACATATAAATCTCTATGTGTAAATCCCTTTGAGTGAGTGTGTGTGTCGCATGTATGTGTGTCAGTCATCCCCATTCGACCAGAGAGCAAAAGAGGAGTCTTTCTTAATCTCAGCATTTAAGCATAGTCCCTGGCAAAAGAAAAAAGAAAAAACACAAACAAAAACAAAAAAAACCCAGGACTTTAAAAATTTTGTTTGCTAAATGAATAATTAAATATTCATTCCACTTGATTTTTTTTTATCATGCCATTTGGCTTTAGGAGGAAAAAAGTAAAACCTAAAGTTTTAAGATGTGTTTTGTCCAAAGGAAGTGATCTTTGTTTTCTGCCTAGTAAGATACTGTTTAAAAAAAAAAAAAAAAGGACAAAATATAGAAGCCCCCAAATTCCGTATTATCCTTTCCCTTAAGTTCATTTCCATGAGAATATAAAAAGGTACTACTATCCTCTACACTGTTCAATGTAAACACAATCTTGATCTTTTCCTGCTGTATATATATATTTTTTTTCTTTTTTAAGATTTTCTTTATTTGAGAGAGAGAGACAGACAGAGATAGCAAGAGAGCACAAGCGGGGCGGAGAGGGAGAAGCAGGCTCCCCGCTGAGTAGGGAGCCAGACATGGGGCTTGACCCCAGGACCCTGGGATCATGACCTGAGCCGAAGGCAGACGCTTAATCAACTGAGCCACCCAGGCACCCCTCAACATGCCTTCTTTAATGCACCATTGGCTAAGGCAGGCCAAGGTTCCTTTTCTCACTCCACTTCCACTGAGTTCACACTTCACCTGAAGTTCAGAAAACACAGTGCTGTGCCTTCATACAGTTTCCTTCGTGAGCAAATACAGAGTTGACAGATCTTCAAACTTTCTTGACTTCTAAATTCTATATTTTTCTTTTTGCTAGAATTTCCTATTCTATTAGGACTTCAAAAAGTATTATTGAAATAGCTGTAATTGTAATAGAAAATCCTGAAATCTCACAACAAACTGAACAAGAAGTGAATGGCAAAGAAATAGTCCATCTTACAGGACAATATCAAAAACTGCCAAACTGATGAAGTAATATTTGAGGTAATCAAATATTGCTCCTTCCAAACAGGAATGTCCCAAGAAAGAATCAAATAAGGAAGAAAATCTCTATGCCTTCCCTTGTAGCTATACCAGAGCCTCACCTTTTCCAGCGGACCTCTCCCTGACTCCTATGAGTCTCCTGAGTCTCCCTGACTCCTATGCTCAGAACTCCGAAGGACACTGCCTGTATGATCAGCTTCTGGGTCGTAAGTAGAGTTATGAACTAGAAGTATGACTTGACAAGTAGTATGGAACCTCATTAATATTTGTGTACATGACTTTTATTCATCTTAATTTAACATGAAATTCTTTGTACATATTTATGATAAAATATCCAATCAACGGGTGCTTGGGTGGCACAGTCAGGTAAGCATCAGACTCTTGGTTCTGGCTCCGGTCATGATCTCAAGGTTGTAAGATCAAGCCCTGCATCAGGCTCCTCGCTCAGCAGGGAGTCTGCTTGAGATTCTCCCTCCCTCTCCCTCTGCCCCTCCTCTCCTGCTTTCTCTCTCAAATAAATAAATTTTTTAAAAATAAATAAAAATAAATAAAATAAGATCTTTTTTAAAAAATAGCCAATCAATATAGAATGGCATAAAATGAAACCTCCCTCTTATCACCCTTCAGTACCACTAAGATGCAATCAATATTAGATTTCTGTGTAAACTGCAGATTCTATGCATTATACATACATCTTTTTTTTAAAAAAATACAAATAAGATTATACTGTAACTTTCATTTGCAATTTTCTTTTTCCATTTAAGAAATCTTATAGAGATCTACTGCATTTTTAATCATCTGTATAAAGATTTTAAATCCACTGTGCTCTCTCAACTTTGAAGAAGTATTACTTCATTCAACGACATTTATTGAGTTGCTTATATTATCTGGCATGTAGAAGGGACTCCACTTTATTTTCAAATATATTTGTAGTTAGAAGTGGGGGTAAACAGAAGGGGGAATGAACCATGACAGACTATGGATTCTGGGAAACAGACTGAGGGCTTCAGAGGGGAGCGGGGTGGGGGATTGGGATAGGCCGGCGATGGGTATTAAGGAGGGCATGTATTGCATGGAGCACTGGGTGTTATACACAAATAATGAATCATGGAACACTACATCAAAAACTAAGGATGTACTGTATGGTGACTAACATAACATAATAAAAAATTATTATAAAAAATAAATAAATAAATAAAAAAGAAAGAAAGAAAGAAAGAAAGAAAGAAAGAAAGAAAGAAAGAAAGAAAGAAAAAGAAAAAAAAAGAATCCAACCAAAGATGAAGAAGCCCATTTGCCCTTGCAGTTCTAGTATACTCTGACAGCTACAACCCCAGACTGACTGGACTGTCAGAAACTATTAATAAGGGACATAGGGCCTCCATCATTCTAAGTTCTCAACTACTACCCAGAAAGGTTCTATAAGTCTGTATTCAATACTCATTCAACAAATATTTACTGACTGACTGCTACGTGCAAGACACTGTTCTTGCACTGGACACACAACCATGAACAAACAGACCTCAATCCCTTCCATCAGGGAGTATACAGTCTAATGGAGAAAGAGGAAAAGCACACAAAAACAAGTAAATTACAGAGTGTACTGGAGTTTGACAAGTTCAATACAACAAAAATACCATTAAAAAAGGGAAATAGGAAATGCAGAGAGGGAGACATGGGTGCTCTTTTAAGTAGGATCCTTGGAGAGGGACTCACTGCTGAGGTGACAAGTGACAGAATCCCAGGAAAGTAAAAAAGTAAGCCACACAGCAATCAAGGGGAACAGTGCCAATGCTGCAGGATGGCAGATCCAGTACCAGGACTTATAAATGCTGCCCTCCGGGGCGCCTGGGTGGCACAGCGGTTAAGCATCTGCCTTCGGCTCAGGGTGTGATCCCGGCGTTATGGGATCGAGCCCCACATCAGGCTCCTCTGCTATGAGCCTGCTTCTTCCTCTCCCACTCCCCCTGCTTGTGTTCCCTCTCTCGCTGGCTGTCTCTCTCTCTGTCGAATAAATAAATAAAAAATCTTTTAAAAAAAATAAATAAATAAATGCTGCCCTCCTTCCTGTGGCTGCTCTACACCATGTGACTCCCCATCTTAATATTCTTCAATGGATTCCCTGCGGAGGAAAAGTCCTAAAACCCTATGTGATCTCTAAGGCCCTGAATACCCTGGGCCTGCCTGCCTTATCTCCCCACTCTCCCTATGCCTGCACTCCTACAGCATCCCCAGCTCTCCCTTCTCTGCCCATGTTCTCCACACACTTCCCTCCAGTGGAGGCACAGGCCTCATTCCTCCACTTCCTCAGGAATCCTGAGCAAACTGGCCCCAGATGAGACCCCTCACTGCACACTCTCAAAGGACCTGTGCTTCTCTTTTACAAGCATTGCCAGACAGGTACTAAAATAATCACAGTGTGTAATTACTTATCTAATACTGTCCTCCCTAAGATGAAGCCCAATGTAGGCAAGAGCCCCTCCCATTCAATGCTATGCTTTCAGCACTATGCACTGTACTGGTAGGTACTTAATACATATTTCTTGACTGAATGAACAAACAACAGAAATACAAACAAGCTTCCTAGCTTACACAAATTCCAAATGAATGGGACTCTAATAGATATCATCCATAATTAAAAGTTTAGCCAAAATTTTTATCCTAATAACAATCAATACTGTAGAAATATACACAACATTGTACCATTATCCTATTTCTTTTTAAAGCCAAAACTAAATCTGTTTGGTAGTATGGATCTTACATAATTGTTTAGTATTTTCTTTTAATTTATCTCATTTTGAATACTAATGTAAATTGCTAGTCAATTCTGGCTGTACCTTGTATCATCCTACTTTACTAGAAAATATTTATGGTAAAAGAGCTCATTTAAACCAGATGATAACTTTCATTTAAATTACTAAAATAGGAGTGCCTGGGTGGCTTCCTCAGTTACGCAGCTGCCTTTGGCTCAAGGTCATGATCCCAGGATCCTGGGGTTCCAGCGTAGAGCCCTGCTTCTCCCTCTCTCTCTGCTCCTCCCCCACTTACCCCGCCCCCATGCTCATGCTCTCCCCCCACATGAAATAAATAAAATCTTCTTTATAAATAAATAAATAAATAAATAGCTAAATTCACTTCTTCATTAACAAAAAAATCACCCATATTTGGATTGACTTAATAACAACAACAAAATACATACACACAAAAAAAGATATTTTAGATACTCATTGCACTGTTTCCTAAATACTATTTGTTTAAATGTCATCCCACCAGAGTTCTTTAAGGTAAAGTTTTTGTTTTTTCAAGAATCAAAATGTATCTTCTAACCTTCACAACTAATCAAAAAACTGTCAAAAAAGAAATTAAAAATGTTTTATAAAAATAATTTAACACATTTTTCAAAGTACTTTCAAAAAATTAAAATTAAAGATAAGAGGGAAATATGATACCCAATTTTTCAGATGAGCCTTAAAAAGGAGATATAATTTGCTGAAATTAAAATAGCGAGTTAATCTTGGATTGGCCCTAGGAATCCACTCCTCATGGTTGAGTTAGAGTTCACTGTGCTGCACCAGACATCCTGGGCTCAGAATTGGCCACAACATACCCTCACTGCAGCAAACCTCACTGGCAGAGAAAAACTACTTTTACTTCTCAATACATTTAAGAGAAATTTTCCAGTGCTGTTGAAATGCAAACTCTCCTATATTATGGTGGAATAATCACATCATAGGGAAAATAGCAACTTGTAAAATTCACCTTCATGGCAAATATGATCTCAGAGATCCATATTCTGCAGAATTACAAAGCAATTCAAGAACTAAGGAATTACAAAGCAGGCAGGCAACAAAAGATAAACATAAAAACTAGTGATATTGTACCAACATAAAACTAATGTTATAACAACATTTATAGATATATTTTCAATATTCATCTTCAGAAAGCTGGGATATAAGTACAAACTAAATGAGAAAGAGCAAAGATAATATTCACTTAAATTTTGGAATCATGGGCACTTGAAATAATGTGTCTGCATTGCAGTAAAAAGCACCTGTCCCACAGACAGTAAAAACGCACAGTACAGTGGACTTGGTGAAGCACCAAGCTGAACTTTTCAAACACATAATTGACTAAAATAGATTCCAGAAGCCAGTTTTACATGAAATGGAGAACTCCTGATTTGAACAGTCCCAAAAGTATTTAATGTTTCATGACAATTATATGAATCTTTTCTTGTAGAACTAAAAAGTGTGTGCATATATGTGTGTCATTTTTAATTCTATCACAGATATTTGCTTTAAAAAATAACACAAGACAAAAACATAACATAAGTGTCAGTGACAATAACATAAGTGTCAGTAAGGACTGGAACAACTGGAATTCTCATACTTTGTTGAGGGACACGTAAATTGATTAAGAACACTGATTTGCAATATCTACTAAATTTACATATGCCTTACAAGCCAGCAATTCCATTGTAGAATTAAGTGCTCCAGACATAAGTGATTACAGTGATCACATCTACCAAAAGGCAGGTATAAGAATGTTCCTACCAAGAAGCCAAAACTAGAAGTAACCCAAAATATCCATTAATAAGAGAACAGAAAATATTCATTTAATGGATTACTGGATGGCAGTAAAAAAAATGAATTTCTATTAAATGCACATGAATGAATCTCACTGGCACAATACTGGCAAGAGAATTCAAATACGTAAGAGCCATACTGTATATGATTCCACTACAATGGAGTTCAAGATTAGGCAAAACTAATCACTGGTAATAGATACCATGAAAACAATAACCTTGGTGAAAGTTTAGCCAAAGGGAGGTATTGAGCAGGAGGACACAGGACATATAAATTCATTTAGTGTAACATTTAAAATCTGTACATTTTACTTTGTGTGCATTAAGACATAAAAATAAAAAAGAAAAAAAAAGAAAAGAAAAGAAAAAAAAGGGAAAAGAGGAGAGACTTTGCCTATCAGGAGTTTTGCCAAATTATCTTTGGCAAATCACTTAAACTCTTCAAAACTGTTCTATCATCAATAAAAGGAAATAACCAGCCCTAACAAATTAAAGGGAAAAAATCTCCTCAAATCTGAACTCAAATCAATTCTACAAAGCACAAAACAACCATAAGGTATATTATTATTACCTCATATGCAGGAACTAAAATATATATAAGTTCAAGAATTCTCTTGAAGTTGGCTTACTCAAAGAGATCTTCTAGTCAATACTCATTAAATACCAAGATTAAATTAATGCCTAAATTAAGATAATTTAGCCTTAGACTTAAATTTTACCAAAAAAAAGTAATTTCATTATTAATTTACAGATTTCTAAATTTTCTTCAAGCATTGCTTTCAACCTAATTGGCTCCATCATGTAATGAGATTCTTTACAACATACAGAAAAACTGTGAATTTGGGAAAATATTATTTACTTTATAAATTATTGCCTTGTATAAAACTTCCAAGTACACATCTTATGCACAATATTAGATTACTTATTATTATCAGTACTATGCTTTGACAATGATTTGTAAAAGAAAATCTTATACTGAAACCCTTAACCACTTAACTTTCTTTTGTATTGCCAGACTATACCTCCAGACAGTCCTTCCAAAAATCTGATCAGAAAAACAAAACTCACAGATTCTTATCTTCCCTCCTTAATGTTCATTCTGTGCATATATTTTAATGATCCCCAATGTTTAAAATGTATTAATTTTATGGCAAGAAGATAAAATTAAATAACGAAAATCTTCCAAGAATTGCCACACAACTTACACAGACACACAACTGATTATGAATTACTTTGAGTCCTCACAGACTTCACAGTTTGACAGCCAGAGCAGACCACAGTTAAATAACAGGCCTGAACTGTATGAATTTCTGACACAGCCCACTTATTTCTGCTACTGGGGCAGCACTTTTGGTGGACTTAACAACAAAGTAGTAAAGAACTAAATCATTAAAGTACTCTACCTCTTCTGGAAGGCTGAAAAGTGCCACATCAGCACAGCATTAAATTAAAAACAAAGCCAAAACAGTAAAACTATCTTCATATTAACAAGGATACTAGAACTGCCACAGAAACCAATTTAAGAAATTTGGCCAAAAGCCAAAAAAAACTAAGTTTCATTTCTCTCACTCTAATATGCTGTTATTATGTGCTAAAACATGCATGAATCTTAAAAACATTACGCTAAGTAAAAGAAGCCAGTCATAGACAACCAACTACATACTATGTGCTTTATTTTTATGAAATGGCCAGAAGAGACAGAAAGAGTAGATTAGTGGTTGCCAGAGGCTGGGAGTGGGGAGTTGGAATGAGGAATGACTGTTAATGTGTACAGGGTTTCCTTCTGAGGTGTTAAAAATGTTATAAAATTAGATTGTGGTAATGGCTGCACAACTATGTAAATATACTAAAACGTACTGAACTGCAAATGGATGGACTTTATGGTATGTGACATATATTTTGATAAAAAACTCAAAAATTTAAACAATTAAATAAAATTGAAAATGTATTTCCTCACTTGCACTTGCCACCTTTCCAAGTCCTTAATAGCCACACAGTGGCTACCACAATGGACAGTTCCAACATCATGGAAAGTTCTGGTGGACAGAACTGCTCCAGAACATTAAAAGGCAAGATGAAATAATAAGGAGAACTGGCAACTTCATCAAGTTATTTACTATCAAAGAAACAATGTTTATCTACCAGTAACTAATGCCAAACTGGATCCACAACAAAATAACCAGAGATCCGGACATGGTCAGTCACCTTGCTCCCTCCTACACAAGTATAAGTGAAGCTGGACAGAAGAAAAAACAAGCTAGAAATTCCCAGATTCTTTCTAAATCCTGCAAAGCCTGTGAGAGATCACAGTATTTATTCATCGTTTTATCAGGGTATCAGCACTAATCAATGTCCGCAGCTGTGCAGCTTCCTCAGAACAGAAGACATGAGCACTCACATTCGAGAGCCTGTAAAGAACTGAACAGTTTAAGGTAAGTGCATAAGAGCTGGTGTCATTTATTATTTTCATCTTCAGGCAAAGACAACATAATGCATGCTAAGGGAAGTCTACTTATGTAATGTCATTTAAATAAAAATGTTTGTAATGATCCACTCATAACTTATGATGATGCTTCTGTGGCCATTTTAAACTAAGACTGTTGAATCATTCTTAGTTCACATTCTGCAGTATTAAAATTTTTGTTTGTTTTATACTGACATCAAGTGGCAATACCATGTACTGCAATTTCCCAAACTGCTTTCCTATGTTCTTGTAAAAACCTAAAGAGATTTTAAGATATAATACCAATACTTTTCCAAGGCTGAGCAGGCTGTGCGACTTGGGGAATGCCTTAAGACCCAACTGCACATCTGTTGCCTTAAAAGGAATTCTCTTGGCAAGCAATTCCTTTGTTTAGAGTGTTTGCCACTCATTAACTGAATGACTTGAGGCAAACTGGTGTTGCCATTCTGTGCAGCCTCAAGGCTCACATCTATACAAAGTGGCTTAGTAAGACCTAAGTCAGAGAGGGAGTGTGAATATTTCAAGGAGATGTAAATGTAAGCTGAATAAAGCAGTGCCAGGCACCTAGTAAGAGCTCAATAAATATTAGTTACCAATTCATAGTCCCCTATTAAATCATCAGAGCAGAAGCTACCACCTTACCCTCAACTTATTAAAGTCTGCTTTCCAAGTTGATAGCTATCTGAAAAAGTAAGAACCTCCGGAAGAGACAGCAAGCATGTTTAAGTTCGAAGGGTATGAAAGGGAAGAAGGTCAAAAGTCAAAGGCCACCTTTTCCTTACTCACAATTACCTCTGATGCTAATTGTTTGGGATGTATGTGTACGAGTCTACCAGGTAAATAAACCACTTTGAATAACGTATGCCAATTCAATTAATTAGTTTTGTTTTTCCAATACACTGGACAGAAAAGAACGAAATAAGAATGTCATGTCACCAAAGCCTGCAACTCATTATGTAAGCTTTAATAACTTAAAAACACGTCAACAATCACTCAAATAAGTTTATAAGATATATAATTCCGAAAACACCTTTTTAAAAAATTTATCAATAAGCCTAATTCATGAATTAAATAATTTTTCAAAATTTCAAACAAATAAAAATTCAAGTCATGAAAATAAAAGATTCTCAATTTAAACATGCGCTTATGATTGAATATCTAGACTTCCAACCTATCACCTGCTTACCCCACTCTGACCCCGAGATTGCTCATCTAGTTCTACACCTTGTTCTGATTCCTCTTTAGAAGGTTAATAGCCATTTTCTGGCCTAACACACTATTTGTCAAATCCTTCAAACCTTGCCCCAAGAGAAGCCCTGCTCTTGGCTTTGAAAATAGGTTCTGCTGCAATCTACAGTCTCAGAGCACACAAACAGATATATTCCATGCTGATTATGGAAATATTGGTAATTAATATGGATATTAAATGGCTTCTACACAGCTTCGTCTAGGTCTACTACAGGCAAGTGGTAGACACTACCCTCTGAAGATGCCTTCCAGTTTCCCAGAGATATTTCCCACTAATAAAGATAGTGCACCTCACCTACATTTCTTTTTCCCTATCTTTTTCTCAATTGGCTCTAATCATGCCAACCCTTACTTGTTCAAACTTCTTGCCAGTTCTTGAAGTATTCAGAATATAACAAAGATAAACTGCTCCCAAATGGGGAAGATAAGTCCAACCAAGAAGGGAACTTCGGGAGACGTGATTAATTTTAACCTTTACCCTTCTGGCTCTACAAAAATGTGGGGAGAGTTTGGCGAAAAAAAGGGCAGGCTGGGGTTCCAGCCAGCAAACAGCCCCACATAAAGCCTTGAGCAACACAGTGCAAGTAACGAGTTTTAATGCCATCAGGTAACTGAACTGTTTTCAACTCCCTGACATACTATTCCCGTATCTGTTAAACAGATATTGGATAGGTATCAAACAACGGAAGCCTGAGAGAGTAACTTTATGATTATTCATTCCAGCTGTACATCTGAATTCAGACTCTTGCCTTGATTCTCAGGTCTAAGATAAAGGGACCTGAAAAGAAGAGCAACAGGGAAGAGCAAGTCTACAGACCATAATATTTATATATACATAAATATATAGATTTTTACAATGCTATTAACCTAACTGAAGGTTAACATGGATTTACATTTGGGGAGCTAGTAAACATCTTTAAAATTTTAAATGACTCAAAATAACTTATATTCATGGTGTTAGGAGGCCAGTGAATTAAGAAGGAATATACTTACATCACTTGAAGAGACTGTTCCTGTTTCAACAGCGACACCGCTACCACGCAGTTTCTATTATGAAATAAATAACTTATTACTTAGTTTTGTTTTTAATTTTTATCCTAATTTATCAGCTTATGAAAGGGAGCTAAGCAAATTTTATAATTTTTTTCCTAATCCTACTTAATGGAGTACCATCAACTAATAAAAAGCATAGGGATGACACAAAATATTCTAAATATTACACTCTTCCAGATAACTTAATTAAAAATGGAACAATAATAAACTGAATACTAAGCTCCAGCTAAATTTCATAAGTGAAGCTGGTGCAAATTTCCAAATCTCAGAACTTACTTACTGAATTGCTTTTCGCGTAAGATGACTGTCTTAAGCTGAACTATCTACATTATATGCTGTGGCAAAGCTTTCAAAATAGGTGCCTCATAATGGAAAGATTCTACACAGAACTTAAAATCAGATTATCTACAGCAACGCTAGCAAGTTATAATGACAATCAGAATCTCACATGTTATATGATGTCTAAATGACATATAGAAATGACTAAAGAAAAGGTAGAAAGTCAAAGATTGAATGTGCAAGAGAAAAGTGGTGATGAATTTCTGAAAGGAAATTTTTATTTAGTTTTATTCGATCTAATTTTATTTTTTATCTACTAAGTTCCAGGCATGAGGCCCCCCCCACAACACATATACAATGCTTGAACTACCAAAAAAGAAAAAGCTCCTAAATGTCACTATAAAGTCAACAAAATATCCAAACTTGCAACTAATTTGGACTTTTGAAAGTTTATTTCTATTAAAATTATGAAACTGTGGTCCTTTTTATGAGGGAGAAAACACTAACAATAGAGAAAAAGAGACGTTCCAGATACAGTGCCATCATATGACATTTAAGCAAAGTAGCAAACAGAATCCCCAGTAATCCTAGGTTTCATTCTTTAAACAAGAAGTCTGTAATTTGATCCTGATAGAAAGCTATGGAAGAAGTGTCTGCCCACAGCAAGAGAGACAGTGCAATTCAGATCCTAGCAGAAGCAGTGACCAGACTCTGAGAAGCAAAGCCAGACGTGGCCAGGGCACCCTGAAGAGTCACTTTGTAGCAGGACTTGCAAAGCAGAAACGCCATACCATAACTGAAGAAAGCCAAAGACTTTGTGATAAAAAGAATGCACCAGAAAGATAAAGAAAAGGTCTTTTAAAGCATTTATCTAATACCGAGAAGGTCAGTTCTAATGAAAACTGTTTCACACACTGAAATATTTTGCTTCCACTAGTGATAATAAAGATATTTCCCCCAATTCTTGGACATAGTTATAACCACAGTTAATCATTCCAAAAGTAACAAATCATCTGCGAGGCACAATATAAATGTTATTCTTGTGAGGAAAAATCTAAGATGAAACAACCCAAAATGTTAGTGGCAAACTACAGTATACATTCTTTCCTACTAATTTTCATTTTATGAATCCAGTTATGATAGAGCCTCACTACCATTACCATAAAGCTAACACTTAAAAAGATTGAAGTTTGTTCAAAGGAAGAACAAATTTCAAAAAAGAAGAAAAAAAAAAGGAGGGGTGAGGGGAAGGTTAAACATTCTGATCCTAAATGATACACACCTAGAAATCTAAAATCTCATCTTCACACATCTATTTTTCATGTTCTAAATATTATGTTTTTAAAATACCTCACAAATTCACTAAAATCCGCAAGTTTGTGGCTCTTGTAAAAATACTTTTAAAAACTAAGCCAGGGGCACCTGGGTGTCTCAGTGAGTTAAGCATTCAACTCTCGGTTTCAGCTCAGGTTGTGCGATTGAGCCCCATGTTGGGCTCCATGCTCAACAGAGAGTCTGCTTCTCCTCTCCCTCTCCCTTTGTCCCTCCCCCTGCTCACAAGTTCTCTCTCTTTCTTTAAAATAAATAAATCTTAAAAAAAAAAAAAACTAAGCCAAAAAGACTGTTAAAATTTATACTACTAACATAAAAAAATACGTAATTACGTTCAATACACTCCAAAACATCCCTATGCAAATATAGGAGACAATTAGACTTTCCCAAAAAGGCAGCCAACGGTAAGACAAAAAGTAAACCCAAGTAAATGTCATGGTGTCTCTCCTATGCCTCAAATTAAAATCTATTAAAATGTCACCTGAAATGTGAATTATAACTTTCCAAAAATATATTTCAAATAGAATTTATTTGTAATTTAACACTGACAACACACTAACAATATTATTTTCCTGGTCCCGTCCCCACACCAAATCTCATTATCTTCTACCCTTTCTTCCCCAGAATACTCCTTCCCCACCCACCTTCATTCACTCCTTTTCTGAGGATCATTCCCAGTCTCTCCCTTACCACTAATATCAGTCACTGGAAGCCTAAAGGAAAGGACCACTGAGCCACCATAAGTGTCCTAACTTTTACCTGTTCTAGGGAACCATGAAGACAATAACAGAAAACCTGTTATTTTCCCCCATCATTTAACCAGCAAGCTATTTCATTCATGGAGAAGTAGAGCTACAGAGATCTGAAAGCAACCAAGATGACCACTAATCAGGCTTCACGTTTAACCTTAGGCCCAAATGTTCTATCCCACAGTGACATAGTAAATCCTGGGAAGGTGCCATTGTGCGATGTTACCTCGAAGCTGGTCCCAGCCGCTCTAGGCTTACCCAGGGGCACCTGGAAGCCTAGTATGGACTCTTGAGCAAGACCAGAACAACTGGATTGACCAATGATCTATAATGTGCTGTCTGTAGTTTAAAATTCCCCTGGCAGCACCGAGAGCCAGTTTGTTTATTAGTGTAACGAGTCAGACAGCTTGGCCTGGTTCTGTGACTAGAAGGACATAAACGATCCTGCTAGAAACACGAAGAGCTCTCCCCAAACCTAAGATTTCCCGCACAAATCTTGGAGGTTCAGGATCCCCAAGGCAGACATGTGAGCTGCACCTGAAGTCTCTGAGCCCGAAGCTTGCCTGCACTCTGTCTCCTGCTATACTGTTTCTTTTCCCTTCTTACAAGCCTTATGTGAGTATGCTGTCTGGAATTGTCCAAGTCCTCTCAGTTCTCCCGCCTGTGCGATCTTGGCAGCCACCTAGAAGGAAGAGACTCCCTGCCCACTGAAAAGCATGAATGGAAAATCCCAAGTGGCAGAAAAGACAGAAAGGTTTGAGTTGAAGCTAGTCAAAGAAAGAAAAAGTGAAGCATGCTACCATACCTAAGAGTATTCTGACTTACTTATCAAATTCAAAATGGCATTATTTTAATGTGACTTTTTTGTAATTTCACTAATAGCTTAATATGGGTGTCACATTCCTTTCAAGGATACTAAAAAAAAAAGCGTCTTTTACCTGTGAACTCAGCTGAGTTTTTATCCAATTGAAATAATAATTTAAGTCACTGCCTTCCATCAGTTCTTTCCCCCAAGCTGCTAACTTCGCAATAATTCTTGCTGCCTGAAAAGTAAGAAATGTATTTGAATACTATGTTGATTCTAAAATCACATCACATACCTTAAAAAGCAGGACTCACAACCACTTTTCTGTGATTTTTTTCAATACTCAACTCCTCCAAAATAAGTTTGTATTTCATTTTTAAAAATATATTTTGCAATATAGTCAAAATGTACTTTTAAATAGATCCCTTAAGGCGAAACAAAATTAGTTACATTTTAAGAATCTCATGACATTCCCTGTAATATTTTGAGTTCCAAAAGTAAGACTGGGATTCATTATAAGACAAGCAAAAATCAAAATGATCTTTTTTTTTTTTTTGGAGGCACTGAATAAGTATTTTTAATGAATTTATAGATGTTGATATTCAAAAATCTGCAGACTTCCACCAAATTGCTTGCCAGAGTTCAGAGCAATGTCTACAACAAACTGCCAGCTGCTACCTTCATTCATTCCAAGCCCCATGTGAGTCCTCACACTTAAATATCTGTACCTTAGTATAAAATACATCCTGCATATTAAATAGCCATCTCTCCTCGCTATTAACCTTTTCTCCTCACCTAGAGATTTCTCAGGTTTCTTCAAGCTATAAAACTAACCATTAATTTTTTATTAAATAGGCAGTATAAGAATACAACAAATCATCATGTTGTACATTTTAAATACCTTACAATATGTCAATTATCCTCAATAAACCTGGAAGATACATATACACACACACAAATATAGGCAGCATAAAATACTACTTCTCAGGGCGCCTGGGTGGCTCAGTCAGTTAAGCGTCTTTGGCTCGGGTCATGATCCCAGGGTCCTGGGATGGAGCCCTGGATCCCCTGCTCAGCGGGGAACTTGCTTCTCCTTCTCCCTCTGCCCCTCCTCCAGCTTCTACTCTCTCTTTCTCGCTTGCTCACTCTCTGTCTCTTAAATAAATAAAATCTTTAAAAAAAATAAAATAAAATACTACTTCTCCACACACACAACCCAATTTAATATTCTTTCAGTACTTTCTGAAAGTCACCATCAAAATTAGGAAGTCATTTAAGCCATGTATCCAGACAATAAAAACGAGTCTCTACAATTTAAAAAAAGAAAATACATTATAGTCTTTTTTAAGTATTCTTTAAAATATATTTATTTCATGAGTTCTCCTTCTTAATTTCTCTTAAGGTTTATTATAATATGTACAATATATGAATACACTCATACATAAATGAATATAGATATATATGGAAAAAAGAAAGAAAACACATGCTCAAAAATGTATTACTAACAGTTCTTGATTTGAAAAGTTCAAAGACACCTACTGAAATGAACAGCCTCAGGAGCTCCGCCACTACAGCCCACTCCACATTGGGAATAGAAGAGGCTTGTACAAAGATTTACTCTCTCAACTCTCCTTTCATACCTTCTCTATACTCCATAAAAGACTGTTCAGTGTTAAGGCTTCCACAGATAGCATTTCAGGGTAAGTTTAAAACAGGAGTATGTTTAAGATATTAAAAAACAAGTAATTACTAAATTAAAATAAAAATTAAGCACAACAGCTACTTCTGAACAAAATTTAATTTCTGTAGTAAAACGTGGTTAATCCTATCACAATCTGAAGCTCTTTTCCACATGCAATCTAGCAAAGGTTTTTATGCTAATGAACTCAACAAATACTGTACAAAACTTTAACTGTATCAAAGCAACTCCATCTCCTTTGTCTTCCCAATATCCCCACATTACTAACCATCGATAAGGAAACACTGCTTTGAAAAATTAACATCACAGCCTTTGCTCCTCTGGGAGCTGGGAGGTTACCAAGTCATAAATAGCGCAAGCATGTTTCTTCCCCAAATCAGAAATTTGATCAATTCAAAATTTACCATATGAACAGTAAAGAGATCCTGGCGATTCAACATTGGCAGAAAGTAGGACCAGGCAGTGTTCTTGCTGCGTTTAGCATAGTCAAAGAAAATGCTAACCCGCTGGTGATTTTCCTAAAAAAGAAAAGGAATGATATCACTAATCAGAATGCATTTTACTACCATGCACTGCTTCTCAACCTTTCATTCTGTGTCCCATCAGTCAGTGTGTTTTCTTCCTCCAGTTGTTATTATGGGTCAGAGGTGGTGAGAGGGGGCAGGCATAGACACTTTAAAAATAAAATCACCTTTGGGGGGGTACCTAGGTGGCTCAATCAGTTAAACAGTTAAGCGCCCGACTCTTGATTTCGGCTCAGGTCATGATCTCAGGGTCATGAGATCAAGCCCTGCATTGGGCTCCATGTTCAGTGGGTAGTCTGCTTGAGATTCCCTCTCCCTTTCCCTCTCCCCCTCTCCCCACCCCCACCCCAGCGCACACATGTGCAGAGGTGCATGCTCTCTCTCTCAAATAAATAAATAAATCTTTAAAAATATAACATAAAATAAGATCACCTTTAATTATTATGATTAGCTTTAAATCAGGTGAGCC
This sequence comes from Ursus maritimus, assembly GCF_017311325.1. NCBI lineage: Eukaryota > Metazoa > Chordata > Mammalia > Carnivora > Ursidae > Ursus > Ursus maritimus. Next base: position 6,731,671 of record NW_024427107.1, read on the forward strand.
AAGCTAGCAGATCCCAACCCTACAGGGAGTAGCAATCTAAGTTACATTTCATCTGAGCCTGCACCTCTGACCTGCCCTTCCCAGTGTTTTTTCCACACAAATAAAATCAGATTACTCCTAGAATATTATGATAGAAAAATCAGTGCAGATAAAGACAGTAAAAAACATCATATAACACTAGCAGAAAGACACAGGATTTGAGGAACAATTAATTCTTAGCTCAAAACATGCATATTCTACTTCTTACCTAAATTTTACCTGCATTTCACTGGCTCAAATACACTTTCTGATTCACTAAATGAATATGGTTCTAAGTAGCAGTATTTGGTAAAAGCACAAAAAAAACACATAAACAATAATTTTCAGATCAACATTTAATTCTTTTAAATACATTGTTTTTAATCTTGGTCTTTGCTAACACTTACCTATTTGAGGAAGAGACTAACATCTCCATAAGTAATGAATCATTATAGTTCAGAATAAGAATTGCAAGTTACGATGATTTTATCAAAGGACTCAAAATTTGGATAGGTCTTCGTTTACTCCATTGGTGGGTTATTTCCCAAGTTTAAACTGTAATTATCATTGCACATAAAAACAAAGTACACTACATACAGAAAGAACAAAAAATATTTTTACATTTTAAGTAAGTTTAAAATTCATCTTCCTTGGGGTGCCTGGGTGGCTCAGTCAGTTAAGTCTCTAACTCTTGATTTCAGCTCAGGTCATGATTTCAGGCTCATGAGATCGAGCCCCACATGGGGTACCCCACTCAGCAGGGAGTCTGCATGAGATTCTCGCTCTCCCTCTGTCCCTCTGCCCCTCCCCCTGCTCTCTCTCACTCGCTCTCTCATTCTTAAATAAGTAAATAAAATATTTTTAAAAATACTCATCTTCCTTGACTTTGTGGTTTCAATTCTTGCTTAAAACGTATCTTCCAGAGGAGGAGTTAAGATGGCAGAGTAGCAGGGGGACCCTGAGCTAGCCTCATACCTCAAACACAGCTGGATCAACATCAAATCATTTTGATCTGAGGATTAAGAAAACAATCTGCACAACTGAAGGGACAGAACGTGCCAGATGCGAGTTCAGAGAGGTGAACTTGGGGAGAGAAAAACCATGGTGCCCTGAAGGGGAGGGATCCATTTTACTGGAGGGAAGTCAGGGAGAGGGAGAGAGCAGTGTGTAGGGTTCGCACAAGATGCTGCAGTGTAGGGATCCCCTGGGTTGCACTGGGAGAGAACACTCCCCTTCCTGCAGCACACTTGGAAGAGGGTATGTATTGCCTCTCCAAGGAGAAAAGGCCCACCAGGCACCACTCAGCGGCCATTCAACAGCCAAGGACAGAGGTGTACATAGAGGACAGATAACCTGGTCTGCAGCTTTTCCTGGTGCACCACAACAGACTCCAGCCACCCAGCATAAGCCATGTGACTGCTTTTCTGGGACAGAATAGAACAAGGCACACCAGAAGGCTCTCCACTGGAGGTTAGAGAGAGGGTCCGAGCCTTCCCGGCCCTTTAAGATTTGGAGTTTTGAATCCCAGCCCCTGGCCAGGGATAAAACATGGGAGAAGTGTGATGCCAGGTGCCTGGGCACAGATAGGTTGAGCTCAGGGGTCTGACGAAAGGCTGGGACACACGAGGGGAGATTGTTCACTATACTGTGAGGACTTCCTGAACAATGGTGGCTGCAAGTTCCCCTTCTAGGGGACGAGAGGGCAGGGTAGCACCATCTTCCACATGCACACATACATACACACACACACACACACACACATATATACACACCCTGCCCAAGCACCGTAGAACTTCAGAGAGAAACACTGTGCATCCAATGGTGGAGGAGTCCCCTACACCAAACACCACCCTCCTGCGCCCAGCAAGGGCATCCTTACAAGGGCAAGTTTGACTATGAGCCAGCCCAGCAGGCCCTTTCCTCAGAAGACCAACACAGGCCCCCCATGTGTGCCAAGTCTACTGATCATAGAGTGCTCCAAAGCATCAACTTCAGTTTTGGTGGGAAAAGGACGAGGCTTTCTTTTTATTATATATATTTTTTTTTTACTTATTTTACTTTTTATTTTTTTTTCTTCATTTTTTTTTCTTTGATATCAGGTTCAGTTTCTTGTTCATTTGCTGGTTTGTTTCTTTCCTTTTCTCATTTTTTGGATCAGGCATTTTTTTTTTTAATTTTCCTTTTTTCCTTCTTTCTTTCTTATTCTTTGGAATCAGCCTTATAGTATTATTTGTCTGTTTGCTTTTTTATTCCCTTTCCTCTTCTCTTTTCTTGATTCAGGACTTTTTTTTTTTAAATCAGGCTTATCTTTTTTTTTTTTAATGTTTTTTTATTATATTATGTTAGTTACCATACAGTACATCCCCGGTTTCCGATGTAAAGTTCGATGACTCATTAGTATAACACCCAGTGCACCATGCAATACGTGCCCTCCTTACTACCCATCACCAGTCTATCCCATTCCCCCAACCCCCTCCCCTCTGACACCCTCAGTTTGTTTCTCATAGTCCATAGTCTCTCATGCTTCATTCCCCCTTCTGATTGCCCCCCCTTTCTTTATCCCTTTCTTCCCCTACCGATCTTCCTAGTTCTTAAATTCCATAGATGAGAGAAATCATATGATAATTGTCTTTCTATGCTTGAATTATTTCACTTAGCATTATCACCTCCAGTGCCGTCCATGTTGCAGCAAATGTTGAGAACTCGTTCTTTCTGATAGCTGAATGATATTCCATTGTGTATATGGACCACAACTTCTTAATCCAGTCATCTGTTGAAGGGCATCTCAGTTCCTTCCACGATTCGGCTATTGTGGACAATGCTGCTATGAACATTGGGGTGCATATGGCCCTTCTCTTCACTACGTCTGTATCTTTGGGGTAAATACCCAGTATTGCAATGGCTGGGTCAAAGGGTAGCTCAATTTTTAACTCCCCCTCAAAAAGGAGAATTACAGACCGATCCCCCTAATGAATATGGACGCCAAAATCCTCAACAAGATACTTGCTAATAGAATCCAACAGTACATTAAAAGGATTATCCATCACGATCAAGTGGGATTCATCCCTGGGATGCAAGCGTGGTTCAATATTCGCAAATCAATCAGCGTGATACATCATATCAACAAGAAAAGACTCAGGAACCATATGATCCTCTCAATCGATGCAGAAAAAGCATTTGACAAAATACAGCATCCTTTCCTGATTAAAACCCTTCAGAGTGTAGGGATAGAGGGTACATTCCTCAATCTCATAAAAACCATCTATGAAAAGCCTACAGCAAATATCATTCTCAATGGGGAAAAGCTGGAAGCCTTTCCCTTAAGATCAGGAACACGACAAGGATGCCCACTCTCGCCACTATTATTCAACATAGTACTAGAAGTCCTTGCAACAGCAATCAGACGACAAAAAGGGATCAAAGGTATCCAAATTGGCAAAGAAGAAGTCAAAATGTCTCTCTTTGCAGATGACATGATACTCTATATGGGAAACCCAAAAGAATCCACTCCCAAACTATTAGAAGTTATAGAGCAATTCAGTAATGTGGCGGGATACAAAATCAATGCTCAGAAATCAGTTGCATTTCTATACAGGAATAATGAGACTGAAGAAAGAGAAATTAGGGAATCCATCCCATTTACAATAGCACCAAAAACCATACGTTACCTTGGAATTAACTTAACCAGAGACGTAAAGGATCTATATTCTAGAAACTATAAATCACTCTTGAAAGACATTGAGGAAGACACAAAAAGATGGAAAAATATTCCATGCTCATGGATCGGAAGAATTAACATAGTTAAAATGTCCATGCTACCCAGAGCAATCTACACTTTCAATGCTATCCCGATCAAAATACCAAGGACATTTTTCAAAGAACTGGAACAAACAGTCCTTAAATTTGTATGGAAACAGAAAAGGCCCCGAATCTCCAAGGAACTGATGTGTAGAAAAAACAAAGCTGGGGGCATCACAATGCCGGATTTCGAGCTATACTACAAAGCTGTGATCACAAAGACAGCATGGTACTGGCACAAAAACAGACACATAGACCAATGGAACAGAATAGAGAACCCAGAAATGGGCCCTTGGCTCTTTGGGCAACTAATCTTTGATAAAGCAGGAAAAAACATCTGGTGGAAAAAAGACAGTCTCTTCAATAAATGGTGCTGGGAAAACTGGACAGCTACACGCAAAAGAAAGATCAAGAAGAAATCACAGCCAGGGATATGCTTAAAACAGATATAAACAATATATCCAAACAAGAATTTAGAACAACAGTCATAAGGATACTAGCAGGGTTTGAAAGAAGCATAGAAGACACCAGAGAAACCCTGGCTGCAGCGATAAAAGACCTAAAAACAAGTCAGGTGGTAATAAAAAATGCTATAACTGAGATGCGAAACCAACTTATGTAATCACAATGAGGATGGAAGAAGATCGAACAGGTGATACAGAAGATAAAATTAAGGAAAATAATAAACCTGAAAAGAAAAGGGGAAAAAAACTATGAAGTCACAAATACAGACTTAGGGAACTCAGAGATTCCTCAAAGCACAATAATATCTATATTACAGGAGTCCCAGAAGAAGGAGAACAGGAAAAAGGGACAGAAGGTTTCTTTGAAGAAATTATGGCTGAGAACTTCCCTAATCTGAGGAACGAAACAGGCATTCAAGCCCAAGAGGCACAGAGCACTCCCCTCAAAAACAGGTCAACACCAAGACATATCATGGTGGAACTTGCAAAATACAAAGATAAAGAGAGAATTCTGAAAGCAGTAAGGGATAAAAGGTCCTTAACCTACAAGGTTAGACATATAAGGTTGCAGAGACCTATCCACAGAAATCTGGCAGGCCAGATAACAGTGGCATGATATATTCAATGCGCTGAATGGGAAAAGTATGCAGCCAAGAATACTTTATCCAGCAAGGCTGTCATTCAGAAAGGAGAGATAAAGAGTTTCCAAGATAAGCAAAAACTAAAGGAGTTCATGAACACTAAACCAGCTCTGCAAGAAATATTAAAGGCGGCCCTTTGAGTAGGCAAGAGAGACCAAAAGCAATAAAGACTAAAAAGGAACAGAGACAATCCACAGGAACAGCAACTTTACAGGTGGCACTAAATTCATATCTATCAATAACTACTCTGAATGTAAATTGACTCAATGCTCCAATCAAAAGACACAGGGTATCAGAATGGAGTAAAAAAAAAAAAAAGACCCATCGAAATGCTGCTTATGAGAGACTCATTTTACACCCAAAGATACCTCCAGGTTACAGTGAGAGGGTGAAGAACAATCTATCATGCTAATGGACATCAAGAGAAAGCTGGGCTAGCCATACTTTCAGCAGACAAACTAGATTTTAAATCAAAGACTATACCAAGAGATGAAGAAGAGCACTATATCATAATAAAGGGTTCTATCCATCAAGAAGATCTAACAATTGTAAATATTTATGCTGCCAACCTGGGAGCAGCCAAATATATAAATTAATAAAAAACAAAGAAACTCATTGACAACAATATAATAATAGTAGGGGACTTTAACACCCCACTCACAGCAATGGCCATATCATCTAAGCAGAAAATCAACAAGGAATCAATGGCTTTCAATGGCACACTGGACCAGAGAGACTTAACAGATATATTCCGGGCATTTCATTATAAAGCAGCAGAATACACATTCTTCTTGAGTGCACATGGAACATTCTCCAGGACAGATCACATAATGGGTCACATATCAGGCCTCAACCAGTAAAAAAAGACTGAGATCATGCCATGCATATTTTCAGACCACAACACTAAGAAACTTGAAGTCAACCACAAGAAAAAGTTTGGAAACGACTACAAATACATGGAGGTTCAAGTACAACCTACTAAAGAATGAATGGGTTAACCAGAAAATTAAAGAAGAAATACAAAAAACACATGGAAGCAAATGAAAATGAAAACACAACAGTTCAAAACCTTTAGGACGCAGCAAAGGCAGTCATAAGAGGAAGGTATATAGCAATGCAGGCCTTCCTCAAGAAGCAAGAAAAGTCTCAAATACACAACCTAACCTTACACCTAAAGGAGCTGGAAAAAGAACAGGAAATAAAGCCTAAAACCAGCAGAAGAAGAGAAATAATTAAGATGAAAGCAGAAATCAATGATATATACAAATCAAAAAAACAGTAGAACAGATCAATGAAACCAGGAACTTGTTTCTTTGAAAGAATTAACAAAATTGATAAACCCTTAGCCAGACTTATCAAAAAGAAAAGAGAAAGGACCCAAATAAATAAAATCATGAATGAGGAGCGATCACAACCAACAGCACAGAAATGCAAACAATTTTAAGAGAATATTATGAGCAATTATATGACAACAAATAAGGCAATCTGGAAAAAAAATGGATAAATTCTTAGAAACATAAAAACTACCAAAACTGAAACAGGAAGAAATAGAAAATTTGAACAGACCCATACCCAGAAATTGAATCAGTAATCAAAATTCTCCCAAAAAACAAGAGTCCAGGACCAGATGGCTTCCCAGGGAAATTCTATCAAACAATGAAAGAATTAATAGCTATTCTTCTGAAGCTATTCCAAAAACAGAAATGGAAGGAAAACTTCTGAACTCCTTCTATGAGGCCAGCATTACCTTGATTCCAAAACCAGACAAAGACCCCACTAAGAAAGAATTATAGACCAATTTCCCTGATGAACATGGATGCAAAAATCCTCAACAAGAGACTAGCTAATTGAACCCAACAGTACATTAAAAGAATTATTCACCAGGCTCAAGTGGGATTTATTCCTGAGCTGCAGGGGTGGTTCAGTATTTGCAAATCAATCAAAATGATATACCACATTAATAAAAGAAAGGATAAGAACCATATGATCCCCTCAATAGAGAGAGAAAAAGCATCTGACAAACTACAACATCCTTTCTTGAAAAAAAAACCCTCAAGAAAGTAGAGATAGAAGGAGAATACCTCAACATCATAAAGGCCGTATACAAAAGACCCACAGTGAGTATCATCCTCAATGGGGAAAATCTGAGAGCTTTCCCCTAAGGTCAGGAACACGACAGGGATGTCCACTCTCACCACTGTTGTTCAACATAGTACTGGAAGACCTAGCCACAGCAATCAGACAACAAAAAGAAATAAAAGGCATCCAAATCAGTAAGAAAGAGGTCAAAATTCCACTCTTGACAGACAACATGATATTCTAAGTAGAAAACCCAAAAAGACTCCACCAAAAAACTGTTAGAACTGATACATGAATTCAGCAAAGTTGCAGGATATAAAATAAACATACAGAAATCTGTTAATTTCTACACACCAATAATGAAGCAGCAGAAAGAGAAATCAAGGAATCAATCCCATTTACAACTGTGCCAAAAACCAAAAGACACCTAGAAATAAACCTAACCAAAGAGGTAAAAGATCTGTATGCTGAAAACTATAGGACACTTATGAAAGAAACTGAAGAAGACACAAAAAAATGGAAAAACATTCCATGCTCATGGATTAGAAGAACAAATAACATTAAAATGTCCATACTACCCAAAGCAATCTACCAATTCAATGCAATCCTGATCAAAATAACACCAGCATTTTTCGCAGAACTAGAACAAACAACCCTAAAATTTGTGTGGAACCACAAAAGACCCCAAATAGCCAAAGTAATGTTGAAAAAGAAAAGGAAAGCAGGAAACAACACAATCCCAGACTTCAAGCTATATTATAAAGCTGTAATCATCAAGACAGTATGGTACTGGCACAAAAACAGATACATAGATCAATGCAACAGAACAGAGAACTCAGAAATGGACCTGCAACTATATGATCAACTAATCTTGACAAACAGGACAGAATATCCTATGGAAAAAAGACAGTCTCTTCAATAAATGGTGTTAGGAAAACTGGACAATAACATGCAGAAGAATGAATCTGAACCACTTTCTTACACCATACACAAAAATAAACTCAAAATGGATGAAAGACCTAAATGTGAGACAGGAAACCATCAAAATCCTAGAGGAGAAAATGGGCAGAAACCTCTGTGACCTTGGCCACACATCTAGACATGTCTCCAAAGGCAAAGGAAACAAAAGCAAAAATGAACCATCGGGACCTCATCAAGATAAAAAGCTTCTGCATAGCAAAGCAAAAAGTCAACAAAACTAAAAGGCAACCTAAGGAATGGGAGAAGATATTTGCAAATGACATATCAGATAAAGGGCCAGTATCCAGAATCTATAAAGAACATACCAAAATCAACACCCAAAAAAACAAATAATCCAGTTAAGAAATGGACAGAAGACATGAACCAGGCATTTCTCCAAAGAAGACATACAAATGGCCAACAGACACATAAAAAAAAAGTGCTCAACATCACTCATCAAGGAAACACGAATCAAAACCACAATAAGATACCACCTCACACCTGTCAGAATGGCTAAAATCAACAACTCAGGAAATAGGAGATGTTGGTGAGGATGTGGAGAAAAGGGGAACCCTTTTGCACTGTTGGTGGGGATACAAACTGGTGCAGCCACTCTGGAAAACTACAGAGGTGGCTCAAAAAGTTAAAAATAGAGCTACCCTATAATCCAGCAATTGCACTACTAGGTATTTATCCAAGGGATACAAAAATGCTGATTCAAAGGGGCACATGCACCCTAATGTTTATAGCAGCATTATCAACAACAGCCAAATTATGGAGAGAGCCCAAATGTTTATTCACTGATGAATGGATAAAGAATATGTGATAAATACATGCAATGGAATATCACTCAGCCATCAAAAAGAATGAAATCTTGCCATTTGCAACAATGTGAATGGAATTAGAGTGTATTATACTAAGCGAAATAAGTCAGTCAGAGAAAGACAAATATCACATGACTTCACTCATATGTGGAATTTAAGAAACAAAACAGATGAACATAGGGAAAGGGAGGGAAAGGTAAGATAAAAACAGAGGAGGAGACAAACCATAAGAGATTCTTAACTACAGAGAACAAACTTAGGGTTGCTGGAGGGGAGGTGGATGGGGAGATGGGCTAGATGAGTGATGGGCATTAAGGAGGACACTTTTTGGGATGAGCACTGGATGTTATATGTAAGTGATGAGTCACTAAGTCCTACTCCTGAAACCAATACTACACCATATGTTAACTAACTTGAATTTGAATAACACAAACAAAAAAAACTTATCTTCCACCCATCACTGTTCCAGGTACTCAAGTTATAAACCTTTAAGAGAATAAGGATTAAGCCCTTCTTCTCAAAGGCATTTAAAAACTGCTGTTGAGATCCGAGCACCAAAAAAATCTTAATGTTCAAAATTATGTACCCAAAACTAAACAGGTGAGAAAAAACAAGCAATTCTGTCCAAAGCTGTTCTATCCAGAAGTGTTAAGAATGAAATGACTGAATCACAAACAGGAAAACATTTGTAATTACGGTATTTTTAAAATAGCACAAGAAATCAAATGGTAAAGGTATGTGCAAATTTCTCAATGTAACCAAAAGTTTACCAATAAAATCAACTGTTAAAATGTATTTAGGGGCGCCTGGGTGGCCCAGTCGTTAAGCATCCGCCTTCGGCTCAGGTCATGATCCCAGGGTCCTGGGATCGAGCCCCGCATCAGGCTCCCTGCTCAGCGGGAAGCCTGCTTCTTCCTCTCCCACTCCCCCTGCTGGTGTTCCCTCTCGCTGTGTCTTTTTCCATCCAATAAATAAATAAAATCTTTAAAATAAAATAAAATAAAATAAAACAAAATAAAATGTATTTAATCAATAGCTGAGGATAATGTCAGCTACCTAAATCTGAATCCCTCCACAGATCCTTCATTAAAAAAAAAGGTCAACAAGGAGAAATGTTCAACGTTAGATCCATCTTGATTGGCAAAAATGTGAAAGGCCGACAAAAATGTGAAAGTCCGACAATGCCCTCTGTTGGCAAGACTGCAGAGACACAGGCATTCTCATATGTTGGCAGGACTGCAAAATGGAATTACATGGCAACATCTTAACAAAACTATGTATGTAGTTCTCTTTTACCCAGCAATCTTATTTCTAGGCATTTACAATGAAGTACCCTCCCGGCCATAGGAAAATACATTTGCACAAGGTTATTCTTGGCTTCATTATCTCTAATTACAAAATATCAGAACTACTTTTTGGCCAATATCTTAGTGAGGCTGCTCCCCGGATGCCACCCAAGGACAATGAGAAGAAAGATGCCAGAAAGTCAGCCAAGAAAGACAAAGACTCAGTGAGCAAATCTGAAGGCGAAGCCGAAAAGTGGTCCTAGGGAAAGTTCAGCACATGCTCAATAAGCTTGTCTTGTTTGACAAAGCCACATATGACGAACTTTGTAAAGATGCTCCCAACTATATAAAAGTTATAACCCCACTTGTTGCCTGAGGCTGAAATTCATGGTTCCCTGGCCAGGGAAGTCTTTCAGGAGCTCCTTTTAAAGGACTTATGAACTGGTTTCAAAACAGAGCTCCAGTAATTTACACTAGGAACACCAAATGTGGAGATGTTCCAGCTGTTGGTGAAGATGAATGATCAGGCCCAACCCAATAAACATTTTGAAAAATAAAATTTTATTAAGCCAAAATAAATATGTACATGAACCAAACTCAATGTCTATCACATCAGAGACTGATTAACTATAGTACATCCACTAAAAGAGTACTTTGCTGTGAGGAGCCTGGCTGGCTCAGTCAGTGGAGTGTGCAATTCTTGATCTTAGGGTTATAAGTTCAAGCCCCACACTGGGTGTAGAGATTACTTAAAAATAAAAACTGAATCATGGAAGTTTACATCAAAAACTAGGGATGTACTGTATGGTGACTAACATAATATAATATAAAAATAAAAATAAATAAAATAAAAAATATATATATAAAATCTAAAAAAAAAGCACTTTGTTGCTATCAAAAACAAATATGGGAGATATCTCTGAATGGATATGGAATGATTTCTGGCATATTCTGTTAGGTGAGATGAGCAAAATATAAGAGATTATATTTAGAACGTGTTTTTTATAAGAGAAGGACATAAGAAAATACACGTATTTTCTTACATATGTATCTGCCTATTTATGCAGGGAAAAAATACAGGAAGGATAAACCAGAAATCGATGATACTGGTTACTTAACAAGAGTTAGGTGGGAATGCAAGGAATAGGGATGAGGGTTTGGTGACATTTCTCTGAGTATATCTTTTCTGTATAGTTTTGACTTCTGGAAGCATATTAGTGTTTCACATAATCAAAAACAATAAAATAAAATCTGTAAGAATGAGAAAAATAAGTAGAATACCAAAAAACACAAATCAATCTAACTGTATTTCAAGAAAAATGATATAACCACTCTGAAAGAAACTTGAACACAATACACTGCCAACATACTCTCAGCTTAAAGAAAAAGTACCGCAAAATAATACTGAACTCTAAGTAAAGGGCTCATTTTTCACAGTTGTATGGGTCAGCCATTCTGAAACTCCTTTCCTTATGCTTTCGGGTGGAACAAACAAGTAAATATACAAAGGATAAGAGGAACTCACGATCTCACTATCACAGAAGAGAGTTACAAATATGGAAAAGGGAGACTAGAATGAACTCTGGTGTTCAGCTGAAATGAGAATGGGCATAATGTGAACTCATGGTTTCTAATTTACAGATATATGTATAAAAAGTGAGGGTATTTGTGGGGCACTGGGTGGCTCCATCAGTTAAGCATCTGTCTTTGGCTCAGGTCATGATCCCAAGGTCCAGGAATCAAGTCCCTCATTCTTGCTCGGCAGAGAGCCTGCTTTTCCCTCTCCTCCCCACTCCTGCTCTCTCTCGCTATCTCTGCCTCTCAAATAAAATCTTTTTAAGAAATGAGGATATTTGTGTGTTCATGCATATGTATGTTGTGTGTATGTATATACATATAAATAAAACCAAAGTCTGCATGCCAATTTAAGCCTGCTCATTCTAGGTACAATCCTATACAGTAATCAGGATAACCAAGGCATTCCCCATTTTTCTTAACTTTACTAAAGGAACAAAGTGCTGAGAGAGACCACAGTCATTCTCAAACAGGCCTGTATCAGCCCAGGCTAGATACCGATCCTTACTCATATTATAAAATCACTACATTCCTATAAATAACATGAGGGCCCCTAGGTAGACAGCCTTACTTACCCTCTGTACCTTCAATAACAATCAGTACAATGACTGGCACATAGTAGGCCATCAATAAATGTTTTTTCCTTTTAAACTGACAGAACAATTCTCCACATAAGGAGCCAGACTGACACTGTTCTTCAAGTCCTGAGACGTGCAGTCAGGCACTGGACTTAGCAGCCAGATGCCCTGTCTCAAAGAAAACCTCTCTGTATGCCAACAATTTAAATCTAGATTATACTCTGGTGTAAAATACAAAACTGTGACTAAGGGAGGCCCCTCTGTGTTCAGGGACAGTAAAACAGTAAACAGAAACTTTATGCAACTGGAAAAGTCTCAGATGGTAAGCAAAATGTTCTCCAAAAAGACAAGACTTTTGAGGACAAGCACCTTTCCTACATTCAGCACTGAAGCCCCAGTGCTTGGCACTGGCCTGGAACATAGCAGGGGCACTGAAATCTGTTGAATGAAAGAGAAAAAAGCCACATCGCCTGTAAGTACAAAGAGCATCCATTTTTCAATGATTCACCCAACGCTGCTGGTATTCGACACAGAACTCCTGAGTTATTATGGGAAAAAATATAGATTGATTACTAGACATCCTGAAAAACAACAAAAATAGCCTGTGTGGGGGCATTCCCATCTTTAACACTATTAGCAATTACAACTCTAAAAGAGAACCCGTGGTATAAGTGAAACCATACAAAAATATTGTTACTGTGCAGAATATAAAATAATGAAGTCAGCAAATGTATTAAGTAAAGAATATACCTACCTGCAGCATATCATCCACCATAGTTAGTATGTACTGAACTGTCTGTTCTTTGGAGATATGAGTCATCAAATTTATAAACGTTTTAGCACACTGGAAAAGAATGAAAGTAATGTTAACTTATTTTCAACTACAAACACAACATTTTAATGGAATTTCAGTAAAATATTATTTCTCTTGCACAAATTATAATACAAATGCTATTAACCAACAGATTTCAATTACAGAAAATGTATACCTTTTACAAATACTGTGATGAAGTATGGGAGGAACATACTATGACTTGCATTAGATTTTTGATCATTTTTAGTGATAAATTTCAAAGTGTTTACTACTTTTAAATAGACCTGGGCAACTATAACTCTTGACTGCCCATGATAACATAAAGATTAAGTTATATAAACAACAAAAAATTATCATTGATTTTGATTTGGGTTTTATTTTTGTTTTGTTTTTGCATTTGCTGGGAAGAAGAACACTACAGCAACAAGGGTACTAGGGATTAGAATCAGAAGGCCATGACCTGTGTCCATTCTACAACTTATCAACTATGTGATAATTTCCGGACTTCAACAAAAACTGGAGCCAACAGTATGTTTCCTCACAAATTTCCCAGGATTGTTGTAAGAATCAGACTGAGTTGCATACAGGCTCCTTCAGGCCATCAGGACCCCACATCAGAAAATCTGATGGACAGTAGGATTGCATCATATTCTGGTGAAAATACAAAGTGGGAAAAATTTTCTTAAAAAAAAAAAGCAACTTTAAAAACAATGTATATTGTTTTCGAAACTTAATTTCCCTTCCAGGAATCTATTCTAGAAAGATTTTCAGAAATGCAGAAAGGATAGAGGAATAAACATACCCAATAGAACATTTTTCCAAAATGAACAAAGAGAACTGGAAATTATTCAAAAGTCTTCCAACAAAAAAGGATTTTTAGCTAAATTATGATGCATACCTACAATGGAATATCACAACATCATTAAAAATTTTTTCTAGAAATTTTAATGACACAGGGAAGTGTTGATGACATAATGTTTATATCCATCACCTGACTGCCTTCAGTTTGGAGCATCTCTTGCTTCTCTTCAGGACTTCTTTTCATTTCAAACCTTTGAATGAATTCACAATCTTCAGCAGAAATCATCTGCCCCCTAGAAAGTAAGAGTAAGTTGGATTTTTTCAATAAGAGTTGAATCACCCCACTGTGAGCAAGGGATACAGGAATTCCCCATCTTTCTCCTCTCTCCCTGGTAGTTAAGCACTAAGGTGGGCACACAGGCCCTGGCATCAGACAGACCTGACTGCAAGCTTAGCTCCACAACATACTAATCATGCAACCTCTCTGGACCTGAGTTAATTTATCTGCAAGATGGGAATAATATCCACATTGCCATTAGAGGCTGATTTGAGGATATTAGATAATTCATATAAGGTGGTTAGCACAGTGCCTAGCCCGTAGGAAGCACTCAATAACTGACACCTTTTAGCACTGTCCGAAGTCTCACCCTATCCCCCTCCCAGCCAAACAATTCGCCTGGCTTTCTACTCCAATCAAACCAAAGCCACTTTTTATGAACTTCTACAATCATTACCTCTGGCATATTCTCATATTCCCTCTGGACTCAGAAAAATATGATCCTCCTCTCCTCTGAAAAAATAACCTTTCCATCCTGACCCACTGTCCTCCCAGCAATCATCCCACACTTTCCTGTTTTCCTCTTACTTTTTTCAGAGGTCCCTTCTTCAATGGCTCTTTGCTCCTCAAGGCTTTTCTCCAAGCTCAATCCTTGGAATCTTGCTTTTCTCTCCCACATTCTTTCCTTCAGTGAGAGTCAAACCAGGAGAGTCTAGTCTTCTCTCTCTGTCAAACTATCTTCCACCTCTTACCATTTTCACAAATAGAGCATCATCACAACTGAACCACCATCACCTTCCCTTCCAACCCAGTTTGACCTCACAACTGACTCGCTCCACTCATCAATGACTCAGGCCCTGTCTGATGCTTCCTTGTAAAAAGACCTGTCAGCAAAACAGCCTTGCTAGTCTCTGTGACATTGGACACTTCAGGACATACACCAATCTTTTCAGACTATCAGTATGGTGGGGGAAGCTGCCGTCATTCTTATATCAGTTCTACACAGTTTTAAGCACTGTAATGTTGTTTTCATATATGCTCCTTTTTTTAACATAGCTTTTTTTTTTTGTAAACTATTCTCATGGATTGGATTTTTCCAACAATCCTTTCTTCCTCAAACTGAGGAAGAGTTCCAACTCCAGTTGTGAAACTTTGGCAGGTCGCTACCCCTCTGAGCAATGTTTGCCACACCAGTAAAATGGCAATTATAATACTACCTGCCCTGCTCCACTGAGCAGTTGTGAAAAACTACAAGAAAAAGCACCTGATGGATGTAAGCATGAAGTAAATGCAAGTTTAAAAATTTAAAATGTCTTATAATATGCTTTGTCATTCAAATAGCATCCATATTTTTTAAAAAACTGTCCTTCCCCACCCTCTGCCCCCAAATTTGTTGAGAGACTAGTGTTCTACAAAAGCCCAACCATGGAAACGATGAATTTGAAGCAGGTTTCCCCATATGCATAGTTACAGGAATGTAGTCCTTTTTCAGGTCTGTCTTGCATTGGGTTCCTGGTGGCAGGCCTTGACATGGATATTGGCGTACAGGCAATCTATGTAGGCAGTGCTCCCAGGAGAGACCAAGGATGGAGGGAGGAACACAGGACATGGAAGGTAAAGAGCCCAGCCCAGATTCAGGCAAAGTCCTGAAGAGAACAGGTTTCTGCGCATACAGGAGAGTCTGGGAAGGTGAGGTCCTCAGAGATATGTCCTCCCCAAGACAATGGAACTGAACTTTCATTCTTCCTGATACTCCTTTCCCACAATCCCACCTTCCTCCAAAGAAAATCTTGACTTGCAGGTATTCAACATCTCAGTGTTTTACTTTACCCCTTCTGGGTTTTGTATATACTATTACTACATATTAAACTATTTTACATCCTGTTAACTTGCTTCTGGATTTTGTAATCTGCTGTCATTCTTGTATCAGTTCTACACTGTAATGTTGTTTTCATATATGCTCCTTTTTTTAACATAGCTTTTTTTTTATAAACTATTCTCATGCATTGTATTTTTCCAACAATCCTTTCCTTACCAACCCAAAAGGGAATAAGTCTTTATATTTCTAGAGCTCTAAGGCAGGTGACAATGTGACCATTTCTTGACACTCTCTTCCTGAGCTTCCAGATTTTTCCTGTCCTCCTCAGGCCACTCATTACTGCTCTTTACAGTCTCCTTATCTCCTACCTTGTGCCTCAGGTTCTATGGGAGGCTCTCTCCATTTGCACTCCCTGAATACTCCCTGAGCGCTCCCCGCTAGCCTCTACGCAGGTAGCTCACAGTCTGAACTCCGGCCCAGGCCACCCTCCTGCCGTCCTCACTCATACATGGGGACCTCTCCTCCCACAGAGCAAGCACACAGGCCCTCCAGACCCTCCAGGGTCAGAACTGAGATCACTAACATATATCCCTACACACACTCCGCTGCAGCCTAGTTAATGGGATAATGAAAGGGGAAAAAAAAAAAAGGCACTTTGCCCTGTTTTCTTTGTGGTTAAGCACTTTACATGCCAGGCAGGAAAAAATGCACTCTGTACCCTGGGATAGATCAACAAGGTCATCCTGTTCAGCTCTGGCCCCAAAATAAATATAGTCTTTTTCATAAACCTGAAGCTCCTAGCTAAAACCATTTCAGTCCCAAATTTTGCTATGTTGATGTATAAAAGCATATGTAGATATGTAGATAGGATAAGCATGTGAAAAAATTGTGGTTTTCTACCATGACTAAAGTATACAATGAAGGTTACACTTGATAACCTTATCGTTCTACAGCTTTCTTTTCCATTTAAATAACTGTGGTTTTTATTTGGTAAGCCAAATAAAAGTTTGAGTTTCTTGCATTTGTTGTAAGTTTGAGTTTCTTGCATTTGTTGTAAGTAACCTTTTTCTTTTCTTGCTTGAATTCTTTAGTCTCTGAATCTTTCTTTGAGTTTCTTGCATTTGTTCTAAGTAACCTTTTTCTTTTATTGCTTGAATTCTTTAGTCTCTGAAGTTTGAGTTTCTTGCATTTGTTGTAAGTAACCTTTTTCTTTTCTTGCTTGAATTCTTTAGTTTCTGAATCTTTCTTTGACAGTCCCATAACCTAGCAAGTTAGGGACTCTGGTCTCTTTTCTAATGATCTGCAACCACTCAGGCACCAGTCCTAACAATCCTTCACCTAGCATCAGTCTCCTCCTGACTTCCCTGCCTCTGGAGTAACTCAGGCCTAAGGTAACAATCCACCAAAGGGTTTCCCTGTTCCGATCCACCCATCCTCCACATCCCTCTTACCTACCAGCAGCCAGCTTTCTCAAGCACACATCTGACCGCGTTACTCCTTTCCTATGAGTCAGACTGTGAATTTGAATGGCAGTTCTACCTAGCACCTAGGTAGAGGTTTTCAGGAAAAATCTTCTTAATCAACTGTCTAATTAAAACCTGTATCAACATGTACATGTTACTTAACCTATCTGCACAGCTATCTACTCTTCTTTAAAATAAGGACAGAAAAACAGATCCTAGTATTACCATGAAAGTAACATGAAACAGTACATGACTTACCAAGTACATTACTCCTTTCCCAAACACTGTCTCCACTGCCCAACATCTACTCTACCCATTCATGATCTAATCAGCCAAGATCAACCATCAGTGTGTCAAGCACCTTTAAGAACAGGTGACACAGCACTGAATTAAACATCCCTCTTTGAGCCTGCATTGCAGTGGGGAGAACAAAAAACACACAAACACAAAAATAAATAATTTTTTAAACACACACACACACATACCATAATACCAGGACACTAAATGCTATGAAAAAACACCTGAAGCTGGGTAAGGTGCTAGAAAATGCCAACAGAGGAAAGAATATATTCTAGGTGGATTACAGTGAAAGCCTTTCTTATTTTTTTATTAAGATTTATTTAATTATTTTAGAGACACAGAATGTACAGGCAGGGGGAGCAGAGGCAGAGAGAGAGGGAAAGCAGACTCCCCACTGAGCAGGGAGCCTAACATAGGGCTTGCTCTCAAGACCCTGAGGTCATGACCTGAGCCAAAACCAAGAGTCGGAGGCTTAACCAACTAAGCCACCCAGGCGCCCCACAGTGAAGGCCTTTCTGAAGCTACCTGTGCAGACACCTGCATGAAGTGAGTTAATGAGCCAAGCGATCTAGGGAGGAACTTCCAGACACAGGTATAAGTCCAAGGACAGTGGGGCAGCAGTAGCTTGAAAGAGCAAGAAAAGCACAGTTGCTGGATGTTTGTGAGCAGGGTGGCATAATCTGATTTATATTTTCAAAATGACTGTCACAGCACTGTAAAGAATTATTCTTCAATTCCACTTCTGAATATTTATTCTCAGGAAAACAAACACTAATTCAAAAAGATATGTGCACCCCAATGTTTACTGCTGCATTATTTACAATAGCCAAGATATGGAAGTAACCTAAGACAAATGGATAAGGACAATGTGGTATATACACAATGGAATATCATGCAGCCATAAAAATGGATGAGATCTTGCCATTTGGGACAACATGGATGGATCTAGAGGGTAATATGCTAAGGGAAATAAGTCAGATAGGTAAATAAAATACTGCACATTTCCCTTATGTGTGGAATTCAAAAAACAAAAACAAAACAGAAACACATTCACAGATACAGAGAACAAGCGGTGATTATGAGAAAGGAGTGGTGTGAGGGGAAGGACAAAGTAGGTGAAGGGGATTAAGAGGTACAAACCTCCAGTTATAAAATAAGTAAGTCACAGGGATGAAAAGTAGAGCATAGAGAATACAGTCAACAATATTGTACTAATTTTGTGTGGTGACAGATGGTAGCTAGACCCACCAAGATCATTTCATAATGTATAAAAATATCCAATCACTATGTTGTACACCTGAAACTAACATAACATTGTAGTCAATTAAATCAATTTCTTAATTTAAAAAAGAAGAAGAAAACATCAAAGCAAATTGAACCCCCCCCCTTAAAAAAAAGAGAGCATGTGGGAGATAATGACAGCTTACACAGGGCAGTGAAAGTGGAGCTAGAGAAAAAGTGGTCAGATCTGGGATGGGTTTTGATGCAGAGCTAAAAGAATCTGTCTGGATATGGTTAGTAAGGGAAGAGAAGTGTCAAAATGGCTAACAGGTTTCGGCCTTCAAAGCCAGTGAAGGAAAGTGCCACAAACTGGCCTGCAGCAGGCCGGAGGGAGCCCCACCCAACTACCCAAAGCTCCCCCAGCGCTGCATGTTCTTCCACATCTCTGTTCCCCCACCCCCACAGTTTCCTTCACCACAGCCCACAGCTCCTCTGCTTGGACAACTCCCACAAGTATCTTCGTGTATTCTGTGAAGTCATTCTCAATGCTCCCAGATAATTATTCGTTCCCTGCTTTTGTTATTTGAGAAAACTTCACATGTATCTCCATTTTAATGCTTCACACATTTTATTATTGAATTTTTTATTTAAAGGTCTGTTTCCTCATTAGACCTTAAACTCCAGAGGAAGAATGTTATTTTACGATTCTTGTATCCTCAGGATAGTTTTACTAGATTCCAGCTTGACTGAAATATAGCCACGCCCATTCATTTACGTACTGTCCAGTTCAATTACTAAAAAAAAGTTTAGTCAAACATACATACATTTTTCAAACACTGGATTTTCATAATAACATGTTAGTTTGTAAAGGATAGAGAATATTGGCCTTTTGACATTAGAGAACTTTTCCAATGGTTTTATTTTTATCAGAATAAGATGTGATACAAGATTCTCTGAGAATTCATGTGTCATGGCCACCCCCAACGATTTGTAAGTTCTTTTAGGGCAAGTACATTTCACACCCACCGGTGTCCCCACAACAGCAGGCATACAGTAATATTTGGTGAACATTTATGAACAGATATACAGAGTAGAAAGGTTTTATAAAGAAATGCATGAGATGGACAACAAAAGGACAGAAATAGGAATGAGACTACAACTTAGTAGTACAGAGGCCTTGGAAAAGGAGGAAAAGAAAAGAAAGCAATTAAAAATCTCCATGGAATTAAAAATTTTCCAAATGCCCATGCTACGGAACTTCTGCAGTCAACCAGTGCCTTATGATCAATAACAATATCATTCTATTTAGGTTATAAACAAAGTCTAGCTTTATAAACATGAAACTCCTTGTCCTCTAGTCTAAACACACTCTGGACTAAAATTAGGAAACAGAGCTCAAAATCTTAATTTCACAGGAGTTTTAGGGGCGCCTGGGTGGCACAGCGGTTAAGCGTCTGCCTTCGGCTCAGGGAGTGATCCCAGCGTTATGGGATCAAGCCCCACATCAGGCTCTTCTGCTATGAGCCTGCTTCTTCCTCTCCCACTCCCCCTGCTTGTGTTCCCTCTCTCGCTGGCTGTCTCTATCTCTGTCAAATAAATAAATAAAATCTTTTAAAAATAATAATAATAATAATTTCACAGGAGCTTTAAACAATTAGACAGATATAGATGAACACAGAAAACATCAGAAAGTCTCTCCTCTTGCCCTTGAGTCCATGACCACATAACAATCCAGTCCGCTAAAGGAGGAATCCAGAGTCATCCTAGATTCTTTCTCACTCTCATACATTAAATCGATCACTAAGACTTTCTCAAATCTACCCAATTCTATCCATTCCAACAATCTGAATACTGCTACAGTCTCAACCCTAGCTCTAGGTTTATTTCCACAAATCCACCCTCTACATTATCAATAGAACAATCCAACCAAAAGGCAATCTGACATCTAACCCGCACTTACAAACAGCAATTTTAAAACTGCTCCTGGAGGAGCCTTCACAATTGGCTCCTGGCTGCCTCTCCACGCTCAGCCCTCCCCACTGCCTGCCTCCAAAACATGTTTTATTCCCCACCCAACATGCTGCTTTTACCTCCCTACCTTTGAACATCCCCTCCATGAACACCTCCTGGAGGTAGGATTAGCTTTCCTTTTTCTGTCCACCCATCATTCCCCTGTGTACCTTTCTACTAGCTCAGTTAACATACTAAACTTAAATGATCTGTTTATATATTTGACTTCCTTACCAGATTATAAGTTTATCTTTTGAAGCCTCAAAGCCTAGAAAAATGCCTCACACTTGAAAGGCAGGCAATAAATGTTTAATGAGTGACTACATTAACAGAAATAAATGCATAATTTTTGTACACTGCATGTCCCTCTTACAGCAAAGCAAACTAAATATAAAACTAAAGATTCCTCAATTTGCTTTTCAAAATGTATATGCAAATCTTAACTGAATTTCCTTAATAAGTCACTCAAAAATAACCAAAACAAACAGATAGGAAGTAAAGTCAATATGATAAAATACGGGCAAGAATAAATAAACCTCTACTTTACAGATAAATACAGAATACCAACATGCTAAATCTTAATGCATACAAGAAAGAAGGGGAAAGACCCAAAATTTATTGAGCATGTATTCAACATACTAATGCTTGTATTCGACTGTGTCAATACTTAAGGTACACTATTTGAGCTACAACTCTAAGATATCTATCCCCATTTCACATTTACTTCGATGAACCTCAGAGCAGTTAAGAGATTCATCTAAAATTACCAATCTAGTAGACAGAAGAACCAGAATTCAAACCCAGGTCTTGAAATTCAAACATCTATACTTTTTACTAGTTGTAGGAGCCATTCTGCAACACGTCTGTCCCCACATTGATCACCAAGGCACAACGAGCCAGTCTGGAAGGCTTTGCCCATTATCCCCTTTCCCTGCTACAGATCCCATGAACACGCCTCCCACATTTCCCACTCATTCAAAAAGTACAGCTTTCCAAAAGAGAAGATCAAAACTGCTCTGAGCGGCTCTGCTCCCCTGCTGGAGCCTCAAGCTGTTTCCAGCACTCCCTATGTCAGGTAAGAATTCTAAGGAGGAAGTGTTTTCTTCCATATTTATTAGCATTTTTCCAGTATTTCTCTCATAGAAGCATGACCATGAAAAAGTCTGATGCAAAAGCACATGATTATCCATGATTCACAGCAAATCGGTACTTACTGAAGATAGGACTGCCAGTTCACTTTGTTTGCACGAACCTCTGCAGCCTTTGCAGCAATAATGTTCGTTGGAACAGCAGCATCTACGGCACCTCGGATATCCATTTTGGTCATCTAAATTTTATGATGTTGGATGTTTTTCAACAGATCTTCAATTCTGATGCAAGGTGAAACCAGAATACCAGATGTTATCATTTTTTAACAACTACTACTATCATCTGCTATTATAATTAGTATCATCATCACCTTACTCTCCCCAGACATTCAACTCAAATATTGAATATCCTAAGTATTCAATATTAATATCATTATATTTCAGATCTTGCCCAATTACACACCACCCCATAAAAGTGTTCCCTAAAGGTTTTTTACATTTTCAGGACAAGTTTTTTAATTATTGACACTAACCTTGCAGCAAGATTTTTAAAGTAACTCTTTCAGATACTGACATCAGAAGTCATGCTTAAATAAAATAGGCATACAATTTAAATGTATACAACTGGGATCAACTTTCTTCTGACAGAAAAAAGCAACTTGTATAGTAGAGATAAGACCAATTATTTTATTTAAATTTACTAAGCATCATTTTGAAGTGACATATACAAAAAACCTACAAGTGCCTTCTAAAATTACTCATTCAAATTAAAAACCCCAAAGTGGGAATGTCGTTTCTTCAAAGACAGAGCTTTCTTTTTTCAACCAAAGTTCACGGTATTTTCATAATCAATTCTGGAAGAAAGTTTTGGAACAAATACCAATTTAATTAGGTACAACCGATAATGGGAGTCTGGTATGACAACAAGAACCCACAATAATGTATTTTACGTAATTCTCACTTCTAAATTTACTGGTAAACGCTTAAGCCTGATTTTGTCTCAATACAAAATACATAGGTTCCGGTTCACAAAACATAGGTTCACTGCCATAGCCACAAAGAAACTAAAACCATACCCAAAATTCTATTGCAAACCCAATGACCTTAGTCAGTTTGGAACTTAATCTCTACATCTGAGAGTTTGCTGCCTAAACAAGCAAAAGCAATACACACAGGTACGGCAGAGATAAAACTGGCTCTGTCCGGGTCAGGCTGGAACCCTGGTACACCGAGCGGATTCAGGTCCAGAGGCCTCTCCTGGGGTAGGTGAAGGTGCCTCATTACCATCATCTAAATCCTTAAACAACTCGAATCTTCAGCAGGGCGTGGCCCAATCCTGGGGAAAGTATACTTTTTCCCTGTCCTCCTCTCCCCTGCCCGCCCCTCACATTCCCTGCTCCTGCCGGGGAGGAGCTCCAGTTCCGTAAACCTACTTGAGGCCTGGAAGGAAAGAAATCTGGAGACCCGGGCGGGTGGAGGGCTGGAGGGGCCTGCGCGGCAGAAACCAGCACGCACGAGGGAAGCTGGGGAAGCCGCAGGGGTCGCCTCCCTCGGGCTTGGTCAGGGGACAAAACAACGCGAGAGCGGCCTTACTTCGCAAAGCCTGGGGACTCCACAACTCACCCGAAGGCGGCAGGGAGGATGCAGCGGTCCAGGCCGTCGGGGCCACAGCCCGGCTGGGGCGCCGAGTCACCGTCGAGTCAGCGTCTCCTGCCCGGTACAGAGGCCTGAGCGGCGGAGTGAGCCACGAACCCCGGAAAGTGCAGAGATTCCCGCACCCAGGAGACGTTGAAGGCGGCACAGGCAGAAGGAAGCAGGAGCGGCCGCAGTAGAATGACAGGAGGGTGGGTCACGTGACCAGAGGCACATGACAACCCGGAAGCCGGAAGCTGGGAAGATCCAAAACGCTCGCGGAGCCCCGTTGGGCTCGGAAGGGTCTTATATACGGCGGGGAGGTGGAGTTCAGGCGGCCCGCTACAGAGACCCCGGAGAGACACAGAATTTAAGCCCAGGCTGGCCCGTCAGGAGGGAGGAGAGCAGGATGGGCACGTGGGGACCACGACCCCGAAACCCACAGCCCCGCTTGGGGGCAGCCGAGGTCCCCAGCCCAAGGCAGAGTCGGGCCAAAATTTGTTTATCTCAACCATCGTTCTTTTGAAATATTTGATTTAATGTTTTTAAATAGATTGACTTTCATGTGGACTTAACAGCTCAATGAAATAGGCGTTCTTTTTGGGATTTTAAGTATGAAATTGATCCTGAAAGGTGGCTCACAAAAGTTATCCTCAGATTGCAGGTTTAGCAAATTATGTTTCATGTAGTATTTGCAGTTATATTTTTTAAAGTTTTTGTATTTAAAGAAAATGCAAATTTGACAACCCTGACTTGAGCCCAAGATTGCCCCAGTCCAGGCCTCAACTATCCTCCTTGTCTTAAGATAGTAATGAGTAATACTACTCAGTACTACAACTAGTGGGCCGTCAGGTATATGTAATAGCATATTTTTGCTAATCAGCACTGAAAGGATTTATAAGTAGAACCAACACATTTCTAATAAAAATGTTACATTTTGGTCAAGTTTTAAACACTATGAGTAAACACACAGTATATAATTATTTTTCTATTGCTGTTTTAACAAATTACCACAAATTTACCGGCTTAAACGAACACAAATTTATTCTTTTATAGTTCTTTAAGTCAGAAGCCTGACCTCAGTCTCAATCCATTTCCCTGTCTTCTCCAGTTTCTAGAAGCTGCATGTATTCCTTGGCTCACGTCCCCCTTCCTCCATCTTCAAAGTCAGCAACATCTCTGGGGGTGTGCACACTTGCCCTTTTCTTTTCCCTTTCCCTCTCTCTGTGGACACTCTCTCTCTCTGGACAGCTGAGAAGGGTTCTCTGACTTTATAGACATGTGATTAGATTGGGTCCCCCTGGATAATTCAAGCAACTCTCCCCATCTCAAGGTCCTTAACCTTAACCACATACATAACCTTGTTTCCCTTTTGCCATGTAAGTTAACATATTTACAGGTTCCAGAGGTTAGAACATAGATATCTTTAGGGGAACATTATTCTGCCTACCACAAATACAGAGGGAAGGAGCCACACTAGTGTAACTGGTTGAGTAAACATACAGAGGGGCCCTACCTGATATCTACATTATATTTCTAAAGTAAATTTTTTTTAAATCTCGACCTAATACTGCAAAATGATAACTTTTTTTAAGATTTATTTATTTGTCAGAGAGAGAGCGCACAAGCAGGGGGAGTGGCAGGCAGAGGGAGCAGCAGACTCCCTGCTGAGCGAGGAGCCAGATGTGGAACACTATCCCAGGACCTGGGAATCATGACCTGAGCCAAAGGCAGATGCTTAACCAACTGAGCCCCAGGCATCCCAAAATGTTAACCTTTTTAAATCTAGATAATGTACGTGGGTATTCCTTATGTTGTTTTTTTTCTCTGAAATTTTCTTTTAATAAATTTGATGCTATGTATTGAATCCACATATATGTAAAATTCTAGACTAATTAATGTAGAACTTGCTTAACTAAGAAAATTGTGGAATTAGAATAAGAAAATACTGCAGATACTAACCACAATAATAGCTTAGTAAAAAAATTCATTGTTAACAACGCTATAGGTCACAAAACTGTTTCTTTTAACTATAATATTTTAAACTTCATATATGTTTCAGAGTTTCTGGGAATGGGAAAATAACCCCCTCAAGGGTGGGACTTTTGGGCTTACAGCAATGACTAGGGACGGAGTGTTGCTGGCATTTGGTGCACAGGATCTAAAGATGGTAAGTGTTAGGGAGGGATACCAGCACAGTACCACACACAAGGCATTTTCTAGCCAAAAATGGCAGTCTTGCTCCTATGGAGAAAGGGGGATGATGACTACCTCTATCTGATCAATCTGTCATTCCAAATATGAAGACATATTCTAGGCTGTGGTGGGAACACATGGCCTTACCATTACAGAATGACATCATTGTGGCGCATCTGAACACTAAGAGGCACTGCCAAAAAGAATAGCATAAGTATCTACTCAAACATTACATGTGCACACACCACAACCAAACAATCAAATTTCCAGGAATCTCTGCTAGGAAACTCTCAGCATGAGTGTGTAAAGATAACTATACAACAATTTTCAGTGTAATGTTTTATTATAATAGCAAAAAAAATAGAAAACTCTATTTGTCAGGTCAGGTTGCCATAACAACACAGATTGCGTGGCTTAAACAACAGGACTTTATTTCTCTCAGTTTTAGAGGTTGGAAGTCCAAGGTCAGCGTGCTGGCCATTTTAGTTAGTGATGAGGTCCCCTCCTGGCTTGTAGATAGCCACCTTCTCACTGTGCTCTTACACGGTGGGGAGAGACAGAGAGAGTGCACACACTTATAATTCACAAGGTATTGGTTATTTTTTTATTAAATGCCAGAACTGTTGAACTTTACCTTGTTGGGTATGGAAATATTTTTTTATTCCTATAAATATTCCTGAGTTTTGTTCCAGAACATATTTATATTACCCATGGTATAATCATTTTGGGTCTTTCTTTTAAGCTTTGTTAGGCAGAGCTAAAGCAATGTGTCATCTAGAATTAATTTTCCCCAATACTGAAGCAAAACTCTCTGAGTTCTGAGTACCTAATACCTTTTGAGTTTTAAGTGTTCCCACTCAGGCCTTTGAGAACAGGCGCTAAACCCAACCTTTTATAAGCTACAAGGATTGTTTCTTCTATCCTTTGTGTGGTTCTTCCCCAGCCTCGACTAGTCTCCTTACACAAGTACAATGATCAGTACTCAGCTGAACATTCAAGAAGGACCCTGTGAAGATCCCCAAAGGCTCACTCTATGCAGCTCTTCTTCACCAGTACTCTGCCCTAGGAACTCTACATTCCATGGCCTCCTCTCCAAACCCTCTGCTCCATCTCCTCACCTCAGGGGGGCCATCATTCCACACTTGGGTGTGGAATCCCTAAGCCAGAACCTGAAAACTTTCTCAAACCAATAAGCCAGGGCATCCATAGGGCTCACTTCATTTGTTTCCTGTCTCTTGGGGATTGGTGCCCTTCATTGCTGACATCCAATGTCTTGAGTACTGTTTTGTTTTGTTTTTTTCATATACTTAGTCAAGTTTTCTAGTTGCTTTAGTTAGAAGAGTAAATTCATCCAGTCATTCTGCCTTGGCCAGAAACAAAAGTATGGGTGTTTCCTTTTGAAAGGAAATATAAAAGAAAAAGCTTTCACAGAAAGAGGAGAAGCATAAAGTAATCATGTACAAATAAATTCCCAAAGGCTGAAACAGAGGTAATGTTATTTTATTATATCAGAAAAACATTTCCTGCTTAATTTCCACCCCAAGAGGTAAATGATAAGTTAAGCTTTCATCAAAATGTATTCAGTTTCTTTCTTCTTAAAATGGCCCTCCTTTGAAAAGCATTTGACAAAGTACAACATACATTCATAATAAAATCCGTCAGCAAAGTAAGTCTAGACAGAACATATCTCAACATAATAAAGGTCATATATGAGAAACCCACAGCAAACATCATACTCAATGAGGAAAAAGTGGGAGCTTCCCCTTAAGGTCAGAAATAAGACAAGGATATCCACTCTCGCCACTTTTATTCAACATAGTACTGGAAGTCCTGGTCACAGCAGGCAGACAACAAGAAGAAATAAAAAGCATCCAAATCAGTAAGGAAGAAGTCAAACTTTCACTATTTGCAGATGACATGTTACTCTATGTAGAGCACCCAAAAGACTCCACCAAAAAACTACTAGAAGTGATAAATTCAGTAAAGTTGCAAGTACAAAATCAATATGCAGAAATCTGTTGCATTTCTATATACTAATAATGAAGCAGCAGAAAGAGAAATTAAAAAAACAATCCCATTTACAATTGCACCAAAAATAACAAGTTATCTAGGAATAAACCTAACCAAATAGGTGAAAGACCTGTACTCTGAACATTATAAAACATTGATAAAAGAAATTGAAGATCAGACAAGGAAGTGTTCATGAATTGGCAGAACAAATATTGTTAAAATGTCCATACTCCCAAAGCAATCTACACATTTAACGCAATCCTTATCAAAATACCAACAGCATTTTTCACAGAGCTAAAACAAACAATCCTAAAATTTGTATGGAACCACAAAAGACCCCGAATAACCAAAGAAATCTTGACGAAGTAGAACAAAGCTGGAGGCATCACAATTCCACACTTCAAGTTATATTACAAAGCTGTAGTAATCAAAACACTATGGTACCAGCACAAAAACAGACACATAGATCCATGCAACAAAATAGAAAACCCAGAAATAAACCCACAATTATATGGTCAATTAATTTTCAACAAAGCAGGAAAGAATATCCAATGGGAAAAAGGCAGTCTCTTCACCAAATGGTGTTGGGAAAACTGGACAGCAACAAGCAGAAGAATGAAATTAGACCACTTTCTTACCCTGCACACAAAAATAATCTCAAAACATATTAAAGACCTGAAACCATACAAATCCGAGAAGACAGCACAGACAGTAATGTCTTTGACATCAGCTGTAACAACATTTTTCTAGATATATCTCCTAAGGCAAGGGAAATAAAAGCAAAAATCAACTATTTGGACTACCTCAAAATAAAAACCTTCTGCACAACAAAGGAAATAGCCAACAAAACTAAAAGGCAACCTAGGGAATGGGAGAAGATATTTGCAAATGACATACCTGATAAAGGGTTAGTATCTAAAATCTATAAAGAACTCCTCAAACTCAACACCCAAAAAAACAAATAGTCCTATTAAAAATTGGGCAGAAGACATGAACAGATATTTCTCCAAAGAAAACATCCAGATGGCCAATAGACACATGAAAAGATGCTCAACATCATTCATCATCAGGGAAATGAAAACCAAAACTACAATGAGATATCACTTCACACCTGTCAGAATTGCTAAAATCAACAACACAAGAGATAACAGTTGTTGGTGAGGATGTGGAGAAAGGGGAATCCTCTTACACTGTTGGTGGGAATGCAAACTGGTGCAGCCACTGTGGAAAACAGTATGGCGTTTCCTCAAAAAGTTAAAAACAGAACTACCCTACATTCCAGCAATCACACTACTGGGTGTGTGTTTTTTACCCCCAAAAAACAAAAACACTAATTCAAAGGAATACATGCACCCGAATATTTATAACGGCTTTATTTACAATGGCCAAGATATGGAAGGAATCCAAGTGTCCATCCATAGATGAATGGTTAAAGAAGATGTGAGACACACACACACACACACACACACACACACACACAGAGGAATATTATTCAGCCATAAAAAATGAAATCTTGCCATTTGCAACAACATTTATGGAGCCAGAAAGTATAATGGTAAGCAAAATAAGTCAGAGAAAGATAAATACCATATGATTTCCCTCATATGCGGAATTTAAGAAACAAAACAAATAAGCAAAGGCAAAAAAAAAAAAAGAAGACCAGAGAGAGAGAGACAAACCAAGAAGCAGGCTCTTAACTCTAGAGGATAAACTGATGGTTGCCAGAGGGGAGGTGGGCAGGGGAATGGGTGAAATAGGTGATGGGGATTAAGGAGTGCACTTGTGATGAGCACTGGGTGTTATACTGAAGTGTCAAATTACTACGTTATACACCTGAAACTAATATAACACTGTATGTTAACTAAACTGGAATTTAAATAGATAGATGATAGAAAGAAAGAGAAAGAAAGAAAGAAAGAAAGAAAGAAAGAAAGAAAGAAAGAAAGAAAGAAAGAAAGAAAGAAAAAATTTTAAATACCTAAACACCAATAAAAATATGACCCTCCTTTGGTCCTCCAACATCCTGAGTTTTCTCATGTTATCATTATCTTTATTCCTCACTTATAGGGAAACTAGTTTCCACTATTGAGATATAAAATATGAACTCAGTGCCTCTGATAGTAGAAGAAATCCTCTTGCAATTCATGTCATGGTGGGTGCCTAAAGGATAAAGACTGGATGGGGAATTCTGGAATTTAAGCAATGTAATATTATAAGTCATGAGATGTCAAGAATTTCTGAGAAAAATAAGGATTGAACTATACATCAGAAAAAAACAAATATCAAAATCCTCCCTTCTTATCACTTTTGTTAATAACTTAGCTATGGGATGTAGGTTGCTATGTGAATGAAGATGAACTAGGATAAAATTGTAATGTATTCTGTACTGTGCCCAGAGCTTCATATATAATATCCATGTAAAGTTTCTTTTTGTAAGTCTGTTTGAAAGCAGGACATAACCTATTCCCTCATAATGCCTATCAGCAAAATATATTTGAGCAAAACTGATCTCTGTTTTCTGAAGGCAGTCCTGGAAGTCTAGATACAATAGACCTGTTGGTGCTGGTCACATGGACATGTTGAGTTTGAAATTCATACGGAATACCCAGGTGGAAGTGTCAAGGAATCAGTTAAACTGATCTTTCTAGAGTTCAGGATGGAGTCTGGACTGGAGATATGATGTGGGTATCATCAGCGTGGAAAACAAAATTCCAGTCTTGAGAAGGGATGCAGTCAGCCAAGAGCAGGAATTGAAGAAAGCTAAGGGCACAATCCTGAGGACATACTACTTATGGACCAGGAAGAGGAAAAAGAATAACAAAAAGAAGTTTCCAGATAGGTATGGGGGAAAAAATCTATGGAAGACTAACAATATTAAGGGGACAGAAAGTTTCAAAGCAGAGGCACTGGCTTACTGTGTCAGATGCTATAGGCAGGTCACATGGAGGACAGAAAAGGGACCAAAATATTCCGTTACTAGAAGGTGACTCCTGGTACTGGTGACAGAAGTTTCAGGGCAAACTGAAAGATGATTACAGTTTTATAGAACTTGTTTTTAAAGATTTTATTCATCTGAGAGGGAGAGAGCAGGGGGAGGAGGACGGGAGGAGGAGGGGAGAAGGAGGCTCCCCACTGAGCAGGGAGCCTGACGTGGGACTCGATCCCAGGATCATGACCTGAGCTGAAGGCTGATGCTTAACTGACGGAGCCACCCAGGCATCCCAAGTTTTATAGAACTTTTTAAAAGCTGAAGTAAACATGATCAAAGAGCCACTCATTTAACTTGTCTGATATAATTAAATTCCAATAACCAATCTTTTAACTTCTCTTTTATATTTCAAGGAGCTATATGGACTATTATCTCCCTAAAATTTTATGAAGATGACTTCTCACTACCACGAATTGAATTTACTTATTCACATGGATGGAACTGGAAGGGATTGTGCTAAGTGAAGTAAGTCAAGCAGAGAAAGACAATTATCCTATGGTTTCCCTCATATGTGGAACATAAGCAATAGCACAGAGGACCATAGGGGAAGGGAGGGAAATCTGAAGGGGGAGAAATCAGAGAGGGAGACAAGCCATGAGAGACTGGGCCCCGGGAAACAAACTGAGGGTTTCAGAGGGGAGAAGGGTGAGGGGATGGGTTACAGGGTGATGGGTATTAAGGAAGGCACGTGTTGTGATGAGCACTGGGTGTTATATGCAACTAATGAATCATTAAACACTACATCAAAAACTAATGATGTACTATACAGTGGCTAAATGAACATAATAATAATTTTAAAAAACTTACTTATTCACAGGCTAGGTTTCAAAGTAAACCAAGTGGAGAAATCAAGAAATTTTTCATTTTATTCATGCAGAATTTTTTTCCTGAGGCTCAGATAAACAGGGTTTGCCTTCACCCACCCTAACACACGTCTCCTCATTATCCTGTTCTCTGATGATGAAAAGAGGCCCAGGAATCAGGGCCAAATGCATGTCTTCATCTTCAAAATACTTTTTAAATATCATACTTCAAGATATCACAAAAATGAATGTTTAATGCCATTTTACAAGAAGGAGTTGAATGTTGTCGGTAGACCTAGGAATTATTCAAACTGCAGCATATACTGTGGAGATACCTATATATATATATATATATATATATATAGGTCAGAGTAGAGAGAATAATAAGCAGAACTCTCACCATGGGTAATTCTCATATTTCAATGAATTAACAAAAAATCAAACTTGATAAAAATCAAGTAATTCCATTTAAACTAGTTTGATTATAGGGGCGCCTGGGTGGCACAGCGGTTGAGCGTCTGCCTTCGGCTCAGGGCGTGATCCCAGCGTTATGGGATCGAGCCCCACATCAGGCTCCTCTGCTATGAGCCTGCTTCTTCCTCTCCCACTCCCCCTGCTTGTGTTCCCTCTCTCGCTGGCTGTCTCTCTCTCTGTCAAATTAATAAGTAAAATCTTTTAAAAAAAAGAAGAATAAAATTTCTTTCTATCTCCTCTCAGCTTTACAATGAAGAAAACTAGTGTTTTCAACTATTTGTAAAAATGACAGCTTATTATATCCTTTGTTTATATGAGTTAATCAAACATACTTCATTATAATCAAACTACTTTATTTTTTTTAAAGATTTTACTTATTAATTTGACAGAGAGAGAGACAGCCAGCGAGAGAGGGAACACAAGCAGGGGGAGTGGGAGAGGAAGAAGCAGGCTCCCGGCGGAGGAGCCTGATGTGGGGCTCCATCCCAGCATGCCAGGATCACGCCCTGAGCCGAAGGCAGATGCTTAACGACTGTGCCACCCAGGCGCCCCCAGAAAGAAATTTTATTCTGTCATAACTTTCTTGTAAGTTGAATCTGAAAATTTAAAGTTTCATATCAATGTGTCAAGAGTACAGATGCTGAGAAGAAGAAATTAAAAAGAATTAAGAGATTGAATTTATTTTTTTCTGGGAGAAAATACATTAAAAACTCAGACGTAACAAGTTAAACCACTGGTATAACATTGATTTATGTAGCTATTGCTACGGGCTGATTGTGTCCTTCCCCCCAGATATCATATGATGAAGTCTCCCAATCCCCAGTACCTCAGAATGTGACAGTATTTGGACGTAGGGTCTTTAAAAAGGTTTTTGAAAATGAGGTAGCCTCATTAAGTCAAAATGAGGCCCTTGGGGTGGGCCCTAATGCAATAAAACTGGTGTCCTTATAAAAAAGAAGAGATTAGGATATAAACATTAATGAAGAATATGCACCGTCTCCCTATTGCCCATAGAACAAAATCCAGACTTCCCGGTATAGCATTCAGTGCTCCCTGCAATATGGACCCAACACCATTACTTCCCTTGGCCTCTAATCCAGCTGTTATCACAAGCTTATTAGACCAGATGAGTTTTGTGTTCTCTCCTTCACTCCACCTCTCTCCTTGTACCANNNGCCCTCTTGGCTCTCCTCTGCTAATCACCCATACCCATCAATCAAGGCCCAGCCCATGACCTACCTATAACTCTATCTGTACCATTCAGTTGCTACTTAATCTAAAACTGAAGTTTTAAAGTTTTAAGTCAGATTGCATACTGACTTTTAATAGCTCTTTCTCCAAATATACCTTTCTTTAAAAACAGAAAATTATTAGACCTAAATTTCCACTGATGCTATCCACATTGTCGATGCTTCCTCCCCTAGTAATTTTCTCCTTTTTAATCATTTCCTATATTTCTAGACCTGTGCTCTCAATGTAAACTGGGGGATAATATTGTCTTCAAGGTGACAAAATGGTCCTTGAGGTTGAGAAAACTGTAGACATTACGATGGTCTGTGACCCATAATGACTCAACCCTACCTGCCAAAATGTTCTTAGTATTTAACTTCTCTTGTCAGGGAGAAACCAAATTCACCTTAAAATTTAGGGTTTTTTTCTCCTCTGGATTGGGCAAAAATGAAGAAAACATTGAGAAATGCTGCTTCAGACGAAGAAAAGGATTTCTGACTGTACTAGTTTGCCAGGACCGCTGTACCAAACTTGTCACAAACATGAGGGCTGGCTTAAAAACCCCAGAAGTTTCAGAAATGTATTCTTTCTCAGTTCTGGAGGGCAGAGGTCTAAAATCAAGGTAACAGCAGGACTACGCTTCTCCCAGGATTCTGGGATAGAATCCAATCCTTGCCTCTTACAGCTTCCAGTGCCTGTAACATTCCAATCTCTCCCTCCACGGTCATGATGCTGCTTCCACCTCCGTGCCTTATGAGGACCTTGTCATTGGATTTATGGACCACCTGGATGACTAAAAATGATCTGCTCATATCAAGATCCTTAACTTATTTACATCTGCAAATACCTCTTCCAAATAAGGAAACATTCACAGATTCCTAGGATTTGATGTGGACATATCTTTTAGGGACCACCAATCAGTCACTACCCTGAAAAATAGAGATCCTAATTATAAGGAGACAAAGGGTAGGAAAAGTGTTGCCTGGACGGCTGCCTGACTCCCTGATTTGTTACGAGCGCGTGTGTCAGCCAGTCGGTCCTCAGCAGTTTGTAACATAATACGCTATTGTTAAAGGAGGCCCTTAGACCCAGATGGCTGTAATGTCTGGGTAGCCTACATAAGCAAACCAAAACCTAAGCCAGAGTCAATTCCTGTAAATGTGCTTGTATCCCAGAAAACAAAATTTAAGAGCAACCAATCACAGGGCGCCTGGGTGGCTCAGCTGGTTGAACGTCTTGCCTTCGGCTGGGTCATGATCCCAGGGTCCTCGGACCGAGTCCCGTGTTGGGCTCCCTGCTCAGCTGGGAGTCTGCTTCTCCCTCTTCTTCTGCCCCTGCCTCTCCCCCCAGCCTGCGCTCACTCTCTCTCTCTCTCTCTCAAAATAAATAAATAAAATCTTTAAAAAAAAAAAAAGGCAATGAATCACGAACAGCCAACTAGGTTTTCTTTTTCTTTTTTTTTTAAGATTTTATTTATTTATTTGACAGAGAGAGAAACAGCCAGCGAGAGAGGGAACACAAGCAGGGGGAGTGGGAGAGGAAGAAGCAGGATCCCAGGGGAGGAGCCTGATGTGGGGCTCGATCCCAGAATGCCAGGATCACGCCCGAGCGGAAGGCAGATACTTAACGACTGACCCGCCCAGGTGCCCCTAGGTTTTCTTAAATGAGGCACCTGCTTAACCTGTGGCCAAATAATTCCCTTGCTTTGCTTCTGCATCTGCTCTGCAAAAGCCTTTTCCCCAACTACTGTTCGCAGAGTGCTCCTAACCACTTTTGGTTTGGCACTGCCTGATGTGAATTTATGTCCAATTTTCAACATAGAATCTCTCGAATAAACTCTTCAAAGTTTTAATATGGCTTAGCTTGTCTTTTAAAAGTTCTGGTGTCAGAAACAGGATCCAGAGGAGACCTTTGACAGCTCTCGAGGAGCAATCGGGCAAAAGCACCTGCTGAGCCCACTGTGCCCACCTCTTTCTTTGAGGGTGCAGAAAGTTCCTTTCAGATCTGAGCTCTGCAGCTTTTGCACTGTGAGCTCTCCAGCTTTGTTTGAGCATTTCTTTTTCCAGACTGGGCCCAGAGTTGGAGTTGGTCTGAGTTAAACTGGTCTAGGTACATTGTGAGGCCTCCAGTAGCTAAAATTCTGTATTAATGGAAAAAGACAAGAGAGCAAAACAAAACGGGTTCCTCTAAGTCAAAGAGTCTGGGACTCCTCCAGCTAGGATTCTGCCTGAGTATACATAGGAAAATTATGAGCCCAGAACCTGTGTTTGTCTGAACAAGTGGATGAAAATTACCAAAGATAATCTTGAATTACATTGGCCACACTGGGGAACTTTTAATTTAGATAAGCTTATCCATTTATAAAGTGCCCTAGAGAAAAAGGCACCCCAAATTTTCCAAAAATAATGGGATACATCTTTTGATTGGTATGCAGAAACTTCTAAGAGGCTAAACGAATTAAAAATGGCTTCCTAGAAATTTCTTTAAAAAGCAAATGAAAAAATCATAAATCATCTCCATAAATATCAGTAAAAAGCTTTAGGCATCAGAGCAAGTAATCTTAACTTATTCCAACCTCCAGAAACACAATTTGGATCCAACGGTTCTTTTAGAAACTAGTGGTTTTGTATTATAATACTTGTCTCATGACTAAAATTTAAAAAGTGTCTGCTATATGTTAATTTATGTCTATAGACGTGTTATAGATGTATCACTTTTCTATGTCCAGATGGTACTGGCAAAATTAATTTGTAGAACTCTATTTAATTGGCTTAAAGAAAAATAAATTAAGTATTTACATAAATTAAGTATTCTCTCAGAAATATAGAAACTAACCCAAAAGTTTTTCAAGTTCACATGATCTGGCATAATCTGGGTAAAAGCTAGTCTAAATTTGGTTGTTTTAATTAAAGCATTCATGTCTTCAGAGTTATCAACATTAAAATATAATGCAGACGTACAACTTCAATTCTACTTAGGTTTACTAGTCAAATAAGCTGATATTACAGCTGTTAGAAAATGCTGCAGCAAGAAAAATAACTTGAGATGATGGATAGCTATTTAACATTTTGTGAAATTTTCAGGAGTAATCTCCACGTCATTTTAAGGACAAGTACATTGAATAGATGAAAGTAAAAGCTTATAAATGGACTTTTCAACAATAATTATGTTTTATGTTATGTCTACTTAAAGTAGTATCTCTCAAGAGCCTAAATACCAGGGCACCTGGGTGGCTCAGTTGGGTAAGCGTCTGCCTTTGGCTCAGGTCATGATCCCAGGGTCCTGGGATGGAGCCCCATATCAGGCTCTCCGCTCAGCAGGGAGCCTGCTTCTCCCTTTTCCTGTGCCTACCACTCTGGCTACTTATGTGCTCTCTCTCTGTGTCAAATAAATAAGTAAATAACTGAAGTCTTAAATACATGCTTGTACATCAGATGGTCTCACCTGAGCTGGGAAAAAGAGAAACAAGATGAACAAGGAAATGAATAGCAAAAATCTTTCACAAACTAACATCATAACCTATGAGTTTCACAGCAAAACAAATCAACCCTTAGAGTGACTGAGGGTGGCACTAATACCAATTTTTTGGTCAATCCATCATGTACAAGAAGATGGCCAAAAGGGGAAATTGTTAAAGTAACCTAGGAGGCCATTAGACTGAGCTCCCTCTAATGCCTTGGTAGACCGTGTAACCCAGAGTCAATTCCTGTAAATGCACTTGTACCATAGACAAGGACACTAAACAATCACAAACAGCCACCTAGACTTTTCCAGATTAGTCAACCACCCAATCTGTAGCCAATCAAATCATTTCCTTGCTCTGCTTCCACATCTGTTCTTACAAGCCTTTTCCCAAGCTCGTTTCAAGCACTTTCAGTTTGGTGCCGCCTGTTTCAAATTGATAGTAACTCAAATCAATGCTTGAAAAATGTTAATGTGCCTCAGTTTACCTTTTAACATTATGAACTGAATGTGTTTCCCTCAAAATCCATGTGTTGACGTTGTAAACCTCAGTATGATGATATTTAGAAATGGGGCCTTCAGGAGGTAATTAGGGTTAGATGAGGTCATAGAGATGCCCTCATCATGGGATTAGTGTCTCTATAAGAAGAGACACCAGACACCAAGGAAAGCCATCTGAGGACACAGCGAGAAGGTGGCTATCTACAAGCCAGGAAGAGGGCTCTCACCAGAACCCGACCACGGCAGCACCCTGTTCTCAGACATCTAGCTTCCAGAAAGGTAAGAAAATAAATTTCTGTTGGTTAAGCCACACAGTCTATGGTATTTTGATATGGGAGCCCAAGCTGACTAATACACAATACAAATGAAGCCGCTTAATCCCACCGCCAGAACAAAGCATGATTACACATCATTGACAACGACTAAAACTCCTGTGAGCAGACAAATCACAAGAGCAAACATGTTTAATTCCTCTCTCTCTCATTCCGTCGGAGACATGTTCACTTAATGTCCCCAACATGGCAGGCACCCCAATTTTGGGGGGTGGGGTCTATTCTTCGGAGTTGTGAGAGTCCGTTGAGGAGCCCAGATGCAATGATCTCAGTAAGTGCAATGACAGAGGTACGTCTCAAACTGCTCCAGGCACCTAGAAGAGGCAGGTGGTGCTGCTGCTCACAGAGAGGAGAGAGAGGTCCGGCGGGTCCACCTTAGAACTGACACTGGTGCCCGTCCTAAGCAACGCAGGCACATTAAGAAACAGACAGAGGGCATTCCGGCAAAAGAGAGAAAGCATGATTCACAGATTCTGAGCCAGTCCCTTTCCTTCTTTCTACCCTTGACCCCCTTGAAAATGTTGTCATTTTTAAGATGAAGCAGTTCGCTTCGTGGCAAGATGCAGAGCATGTTTCTCTGCCTCGCTGAGCAAAGCTGGTGACCAGGTGTGCTCTGCACAGCATCTTCCCTGCACCACCCCAGCCCCAGACCTGTCACTATGAGGCACGTGTCAGCAGGTTCCATGAGCAATCCTCTTTACAGAGAGGCACAAAGCCATGAAAAAAAAATCAGGAACAATGCAGTGATGGAGAGAGGCTAGTCCTCAGGTCACCCGGGATGGTCTTCTCCAAGCATCACCAGGGATCTATTTGGCATCAGGGAGAAGAGAAGAGGCAGGCATCCCTCATGATCTGTCCCTCACATTATCTCTTCAATACATCTACCTCAAATTGCCAATTGTCAGTTACAGCATATGCAAGATATCCTCTGAGCTGCTTTGTAATCCCTTGACAATTGAGCTCTAGATTTGCAATTTGGAAATGACATGAGGGAAATATAAAACTACAGCAACAGGAGAAAAATAATAGTAATAATTCATACGTTCTTTAAATTAAGTCAATATCCCATATGTTTAACTTTCTTTCCACTAGAATAGGATCATGTTATACGTTTAGAGAAAGTATACCACTTAGAAGTGATCAGAAGTAGAAAAAATACGAAAATTTTTTCATAGAAGCCTAAAACATAATAAACGTTATGAACATCATCATTTCCAATCTTTTCTTTCCAAATGTGGGTTAAACTTATATTTGCCCATAGAGATAGAGGAGTTCCAGTCAAAGGAAATCCTATTCTAAAAGATGATTTAACATGAAACACTAATTGCCCCTAGTGAACATTAGGCTACCAGCCTACCTTCAGTTGGGTGAGGACTTTGAGAAATTTTTGCAGCTCACTGAATAAACTGTTAGTTTAATGGAATAATGGTTTTTCCATTGTCTTTCATACAATAGGCATTTGTAGGAAGCTGACCTTCTTTGGCCTAACAGTAACTCAGAGTATTGACACCATGACACCTTTACAAAGTCCTCTAACTATCCTAACAGCCTCTGTGTTGGTATTACCAAAGCAGATCTAATATCAATCACACAGGATTTCACTTACTTGCAATACCGGTGCCCTAAATTCTTACGGCAACCAAGCTTCAGGATTTTCCACGTAGGTCAGTTTTATTATACTGCTCTATTGGCCCCATAATGACAATCTCCCACAATTGGAAAATTTAAAAATATGGTCACTGCGGTAGCAGCTTCTAAAGTGGCTCAAGTAATCCCACCTCCCAGTTATTCCTGCCCTTCTGTGATCCTCTCTCCCGAGCATGGGCTTGACATACTGACCTTCTTCTAAGACACAGCATACAGCAAAGGAAAGGGGATGTCACTTCTGACGTCAGGTTACAAGAGACTGTGACTTCCATCTTGCTTGCATTTGTTGCGTTGTTCTCACTTATTCGCACTGGTGAAGCAAGCTGCCAGGTGGTAAACTGCCCCTCGCACAGCCTGATGTGGCAGAAGCTGAGGGTGGACTCCAGTCAGCGACCAGCAAGGAATTGGTGCCCTTAGTTCACTTGCGTTCAAGGAACTAAGTTTTGGCAACAGCCGTGTGAGTGAGCCTCAAAGTGGAGCCTTCCTCAGTGAAGCCTTGAGATGACTACAGCTCCAGCTGACACCTTGACTCAGCAGAGACCTTGAGCCAAAGGATCAGCAAAACTGCAGTCAGCTCCTATTACTGTCAGACAATAAATGTTATCTTAAACCGCTAAGTTGTGGAACACTTGTCATGCAACAATAAATAACTAATACAGTCACAGCAGCCAAAATAATAATAATAGCTAGCATGTAGCAAGAGTTTATTCTGTGTTGAGCACTCCAATAAGCCTTTCATCAATCCTGCAGGTGAAAGGAAACAGATCAAGCTAACTTAAACAAATAGTAATAATATCCTCAAAATAAAATTTTTTTATTTGGAAGTTATTGGATCATGTAAATGAAGAGTCTAGGATTAGATCTTCAGGTACAGTGAATTGCTCAAATGATGTCAGGAATGTCTTTCTTTCTGCCTGCCTCTCTATTCTGGTTCTCAGTGAGCTGATTTCATTCTTAAGGAGGCTCTGTGCAAGTATTGGCAAAGATAGACACCAGTGGCAGCAGGTTTATATTCTACTGGTTAGTAACCCTAGTGGGAAAAAAGCAGTACTGCTTTTCTGATAGCTTTAGCAAAATTCCTAGGGTTGACCCTAATTGAACAAGTCACACACTTGACCTGGAGCAGTTACTGTGTGTGGGCAGTAGGATGGAATTCACTAACTTGCCAAGTTGTTCACAGACCTGGAGCTGGATGCAGAGTGAGCCCTAAGCAAATCACAAGGGTTGAGGATGGGATAGATGTATTTTCCTGAAGAAAACTGGAGTTTTGTTATTAGAAATAAGGACAAAAATGGTGGACAAGAAAAAAAAAGTCCACTCCATGCCACCTCTTGTGAGCTCAGTGTACACACACACACACACACACAAGCACAATTCCCTTTTTCCATATATACACTTGCAAAAACATTCCCACTGAACATATTCTAAATGACATTTAAAATGTATTCACTCAGGGCGCCTGGGTGGTTCAGTCGGTTAAGTATCTGCCTTCGGCTCAGGTCATGATCCCAGGGTCCTGGGATAGAGCCCCACATCGCATTACATCGGACTCCCTGCTCAGCAGGGAGACTGCTTCTCCCTCTGCTTGATGCTTTCCCTGCTTGTGCTTCCTTTCTCTCTCTCTCTCTCTCAAATAAAATAAAATCGTTTAGAAAATGTTTTCACTCATTCTAAAGGAAGACAACCCAGAATCTTTTCTAGTCACTGCATCTAGCTGAAAGTCAAGGGTCATTTGGTGATTTGCACTCCTTGCAGTCTGGTTCGTGCATGGGTCCTCAAAGCTATCAATCCATGGTTAAGTGGTGCTTTTACCACAAACACTTCCAACACACAGTGATGAAGGAAAAACAGTTTGGATCCATGACATACAGCAAAGACTGCCTATCCTACCAGTAGAACAAATGCAGTGATCCACAATGTGAGCTATGACCAGGTGAGCAGTCTTGGACAGCTCCTTTATCTTACTCTTCCATGACTGTCCAAGATGGGCCCCTGTAAGAATTTCCCTCCCTGGACCTGCATACCCTCAGCCTCATTTGCACGAGGGAAGAGTGTTGGCTGGGCTCCTCCAGGCTTAGGGATTTTCTGTTCATCCTCATTAACACTTACTCAATCGGCTGTCAATCCACCAGCTTTCTGCCATTCTCAGGAGTAGAAACCAAGTCAGGGTCGTATAGATTAATAGTCCACTAACCTCCCTTCTCCCACCACACTCTGATCTGATTATGCTTCCTAGACACAAGTCCTTCAGTTCTGCCTGTTATACTCACCCTTTAGGAGATGTTCTTACTTGAGATAATGCAAAATAAATACATATTTGCCAATAAGTACTTAACTCAACTTTGACAGATCAT
This sequence comes from Ursus maritimus, assembly GCF_017311325.1. NCBI lineage: Eukaryota > Metazoa > Chordata > Mammalia > Carnivora > Ursidae > Ursus > Ursus maritimus. The sequence goes on from NW_024427107.1 coordinate 6,773,317, forward strand.
AAAATTTTTTTTTCATGCAGATTCCCCTTACTGTAATCTCCAGGAAACTTGGTTTACCCAGAATATCAGGGAAGGCCAATCAATGCTACTATGTCACTATACACACACACACACACACACACACACACGCACCTCAAATATGAAAAAATAATTTCTGCTAGGATCCCTCAGGAACTAAGTGTGCAGTGTTTTATTAGCAGATCTAGATAAAATTATCAACATATTAAATTTAAGAAGATGAAAGAATTTTTATAGAAATGGTTGTTAACTAGAAAGAAGTTTCCAAACATGAGAATTTTTGCAAGCATGGGGACAGTGCTAGGGAGAACTTAACAAACATTTGAATGAAACGTTTCCTCCAAGGTTTGGCACAAAAATAGAGGGTGCAAAAATGAAAACCGGAGCAAGAGAAAAAGGTTGGTGGACCTAAATGACATCATTAAAGAAAAAGAGAAACAAGAATGATTTGGTTTGCAGAGTGGCTCAGAACACTGTGCTCTGGCCCTAGGATATGAAGACACGGAGGCTGGTCCCAACCGTACTACTGTATATATAGCCCCACATCTCCTAATATCTCATGCAAGCTTCCCCATTCACAAAATGCACAGAGACAAAATGGGCAGGAGGACAAAATAATCTCCTGGCTCTAAAGATTGCACAGGTCAATTTGAGAATACCAATACCACCTATTCCGTTTTCATTCAGAGTCTAGAACCAGGTCCTGGGACCCCTAGACCAATGATAGTTCAACCATATCTTCACAACCATATCTTAACTGTCAAGAGATTTATTTATGGCCCCTCTCCAAAACATTTGGTTACTTGAAGAAGTTGCCTCTCTTTTTTATAGAAAGTTTAACAGCACTATTGAGATATAATTCACATACCATACAATTCACCCACTAACATACACAACTAAATGGTTTTTAGTATATTCACCAGGTTCTGAAACCATCACTGAAATCAGTTTTATAATTTTTGTCACCCCAAAAAGAAACATTTTATTCATTGGTAGTCACTCCCCATCTCTTCCCAAACCCTCCTGCCCTAGGCAACCGCTAATCTACTTTCTGTATCTCAACATTTGCCTATTCTGGGCATTTTCTTACAAATAGAATCATACACTGTGTGGTCTTTTGTGACTGGCTTCTCTCAGCATGTTTTTAAGGTTATTCATGTTGTTGCATGTATCAGCACTTCATTCCTTTTTATTGCTGAATAATATTCCATTGTACAGATACCCTTCACTTTGTCTGTTCACCAGTTGTTGGGCATGTGGGTTGGTTCCAGTTACTGGACATTTGTGTGCAAGCCTTTAGATGTGAACACATGTTTCACTTCTCTTGCTTCAGTAGACATCTAGGAGGAAATTGCTGGATCTTACGGCAACTATGTTGAACATTTTGAGGAACTGCCAAACTGTTTTCCAAAGTGGTTGCAACATTTTACATTTCCACCGGCAATGTATGAGAGTCCCAGTTTCTCCACATACTCACTAACATTTGTCTTTGTCTGTCTTTTTAATTGAAGCCAACTTATTGAATGTAAAATCATTGTGATTTTGACTTGCTTTCCCCTAATGGCTGATGATGCTGAGCATATTTTCATGGGCTTATTGGCCATTAGTATATCTTCTTTGGAGAAATGTCTATTTAGACACATAACCTATTTTCAGTTAAATTTTGTTTTGTTTTGTTAGTTGTAAGAACTCTTTACATATTCTGGATATCATTCTCTTACCATGTATATATGATTTGCAATATTTTCTCTTGTTTTGTGGGTTATCTTTTCACTTTCTTGATGAGGTTTTTCGAAAATCAGAATTTTTCATTTTGCTGAAGTCCAGTTTACCTGTTTTTTCTTTTGTCCCTTGTGCTTTTGGTATTGTATGTAAGAAGGCTTTGTCTAATCCAAGATCACAAAGATTTACCCCTACATTTTCTTCTAACAGTTTTATAGTTTCAGCTCTTACATATAAGTCTACAATTCATTTTGAGTTAATTTTTTATGTGGTGTGAGGTAGAAGTTCACTTAATTTTTCTGCCTGTAGTTATCCAGTTGTTTCAGCACCATTTATTTGTTGAAAAGACAATTCTTTCCTCTGTTGAATTATTTTGGCACCTTGCCAAAAATCAACTGACCATAAATGTATGGATTTATTTATGGACTTTCAATTCTATTCTGTTGATCTATATGTCTATCTTTATGCCAGTACCACAATATTAATTATTGTGGTTTTATAATAAGCTTTAAAATTGAGAAATGTGAATCTTCCAACTTTGTTCTTCTTTTTATGAGATTGTTTTGGATATTTTGGGTCCCTTACAATCTCATATGAATTTTAGAATCAACCTATCAATTTCTGCAAAAAAGAAAAAAAAAAGAAAGCTGAAAGAAAAGAAAAAAGGAAGCTGAGATGTTGATAGGGATTGTGTCTGTTTTGTATACCAATTCTGGAGGCCTGGGGTCATTTTACAAAAGGAAACTTCTCCAGTTCATAATCCCTAGTAATACACACCTGACATCTTTACCTCTGTGCACCCCCAGACCCAGCAAGGGCTACTTAAGCATTAGGTATCCCTTGAGAGAAAGGTATTATGTCCTACTTTTTTCCACTCTGTTTAATCATCTTTGTTTCTAAGGCACTTCACAAATGTGAAGTACGATGTTAGAAGCCAACTCTTGGCTGAATCATTACATGACTAGTTACTTCATAAGAAAAATCACTTTAATTCTACATGATATTAATTAAGTTGTAATAATCCTTGGGCTTAAGTTTGGGTATGAGTTTAGCACACATTTCTAGCCACAAAGCTGACTGCTGCTAAAATGACCTTTTAAGAAACCTACATAGATTAAGCAGACCACCTGCCTCTTGTTTGCATAGCCCAAGATTACCAAGTACTAGTCCCTGTCGTGCACAACTAATGCAGAATTTTGCAGAACAATCTATTCCCTTTATCATTATATCCTAAGTAATATATCACTTAATATCATTTCTTTCAATTTTGTTTTAGGATTAAATTGGAATTAGGAGTTCATTGCTGCCTGTAGGGGGCAGTCGTAACATACCTAGACATTCAAAATAGGAGGCTCAACCTGGAATAGAACACTAGTGGATAAGCCGCTGATCCACAAAACAGATAATCCTTTTGCTTCAGATAGTGTAACTTTCTAGGGAGGTCCCCAGCTGACTGACAGATGGCCCAACATCAGCCAAACAAAGAGAAATAGAGTGGACCCTGGGCTAGTGTTGTTAAAATCAAGCTGCAGGACTCATTTGGAACTTTATTGTAAAAACATGCCCACTCCTTCCCAAGACAACCAAAAGTGCCTCCAGAAACATTTCTCCAGGCCATCTATGTGGAAGCAGTTTCTGCCCCCGCCTAGGGCTGAGGGATATAAAGCAAACATTCACCAAACCATGGAAAATGAAGGCAGCACCAAGGCTGTGCGTGATGTCAAGGTAAGACAATCTTCACGATCCACGATCCTTTCTTGACAAGGAAAAGGTTTATCCGGAAAGAATATAAAACCATAAGCAAGCTTTCATACTGTTTCTCACTTTATCTTACCGAGGATTTATCAAAATGTTTTCAAGCTGACCCTAAGAGAAAAACCAGAACCTTGATAATAATTACTAGATCTGTCCAGTTTTCTCCAACCTAAACAGCTTCCCCTTCCTAAGACAAATGCTTATTTATTTATTGTTTATTTGTTTGTTTCAGGAGGTAATGTTTTAAAAAGCAGGAAACACATCCATAGATTTTTCCGACTATTGATGTTTTGTAGTTATCGTGGCTTGGATGTTTTCCTCTGAAATAAAAATTATATCCCATATAGTAATGAAAGAAAAATTGTAGACTGCTTTCTACAAAAATTGCCCAAGAAAAAAACTGACAAAATAATACAGGAACATAAGAACATTAAGAAGCTAAGGGGTGTTTTTCCTAAATTCATAGTTTCCTACAGTGAATTTTCTAAGCATGAATTTCTACCCATAGATAACACTATTTCCCTGAAGAGTGACAATGTCCCCGCTCAGTGTTGTTTCTTTGCAGTTTAAGTCTGTAAATCCTCTTAACTATGAATAGAATCATCTCTTAAAAGGTTATTCAGAGTGGAGGGGGATGGGCATGTGTTAATGCCGACCAATAACCAGAGCTCAGAAATAAACACTGCAATCATACTGCAGCAAACCTGTCCAAATACTTTATCCAAATACTTTAACACCAAAAAATTGATCTGTCCTTGTGCCATGGCTCATATCCTGATAATTATCATGTTTTATTGTCAGACATCTCATTTTAACTAATTGGCACAGGAAGAAGAAAAATGTAGAAATGTACTGACCTTCACTTTTGAGCTTTCAGACAGATGTGAACAAATAAAATGCGATATCCCACAGCTCCTATTATTACCTGAGCACTAGGTCTTTAGGAAACTAAAATGAAATGGATATACTGGCTGGAAGTCCTTAATTAGCGGTCATCTAAACCTAAGTGTAGGGAACCCATGCAAAAGAGGTTTCTGAAAGGTAGAATTTGGAGGCTACTCTGAGGAAACAGACAGCAACAACAACATAGGTATGTTTTATGTGTGCATATAGATATTATGTGCACACACATATAATTTCAAAGTTCTAACTGTATTGAGGGGTATGCTTTAAGCAGGCAAATGCATCAGAAAAGTTTTTATGAATCAGCAGTACATCCTTCCACAGCATCCTGGAATGAAATGCACTGCCAACACTGGGCAGTCCTACCTACGAGCCTGACCTCAGTCGCCCAGCTAAACAGGTTCCAGCCTGTATAGCAGCAAGTGTGAGCAGTCAGGAGTGATCCAGCTGGGTTGCTACTAGCCTCTCCGCTCAGTTTTGCCGTCTCAAAAAATCTTTTTATGTTGCATCTGAATATAGATACACATATAGGTGAACATGTCCCTCTTCTAACACATATAACTCAATTCATTTTAATTCTACAAGTAGCACAGCCTCCTTACTATCTGCAAAACCTGGGCTATGTTTTGAGAAGGAAAAAGATATGCTCCTTCCTCTTTGCAGACTTACAACATATTGGGAAAGACAAACATATGAACATATTATCAAATTATCATATTATCAGCATGACTCGTGTCAATAGTAGAGGATATCTGTGTAATTACATTCTTTTGATCAGGAGCGCAGTAAGAAGTTAGGGATGGTGTATGACCGGTAGGAGTAAAACAACTGAAAGGGCCTAATGAAAGAGTGAAAGAGATGAAATTTAAGGTAGACGTGAAATAACGTCTAGAAATATAGAAAAGTAGACAGGGAGAGCATGGGCTAGAACGTGTCTAGATGTCCAGAGGCCAGTGATAAAAACCTTCAAAAATCCTCAACCTCAGCCTCATACATTATACAGAAATTAACTCAAAATGCATCAGGGGCTTATAAAATGTACAACTGTAAAAAAAAAAAAACTATAAAACTTTCAGGAAAAAAATTTTAAATCTTTGTGACCTAAGGCTAAGCAGAGCTCTTAGACACCAAAAGTATAGTCCACAAAGGAAAAATTAAGTTGAACCTCAAAATATCAAAAAAAAAAATATTTGCTTTGCCAAAAACCCTTCTAAGAGGATAAAAAGACAACTACTGACTTTGAGAAAATATTTGCAAACTCCATGTCTGACAAAGGCCTTGCATTTAGAATAACATCAAGAAGTCACAAAACTCAAGAATAAATTAACAAACAATCCAACTAGAATACCAGGCAAAGAAAATGAACAAGAGTTCCATCAAAGAGCATATACAGATGGCAAATAAATACATGAAAAGATAATCAACATCAAAGCCATTAGGAAAACACAAACTAAAAACACAATAAAATATCACTACACACCTATCAGAATGGCTAAAATGAAAATCAGTGAGGGGTGCTTCGGTGGCTCAGTCAGTCAGATGTCCAACTCTTGATCCCAGCTCAGGTCTTGATTTCAGGGTCATGAGTTTGAACCCTGCATTGGACTCCACTTAAAAAAAAATTGACAAAAACCTAGTGCTGGTAAGGATATAGAGAAACTAGATCACCCATACATTCCTAGTAAGAATGCACAATGGTACAACCCATCAGGAAAACAATTTGGCAGTGTCTTACAAAACCAAACATGCAAGGATCCTGTGGCCCAGCTATTTCACTATTGGGCATTTATCCCAGAGAAACGAGAACCCACGTTCACACAAAATCTGTACGCCAACATTCACAGCAGCTTCATTCACAACAACCAAAAACAGAAACAACCCAAAAGCCCTTCAAGGGATGAGTGAAGAACTATGGTACATTCATACTGTGGAATACTATGAAATAACAAAAAAGAATCAACTGTTGATATACAAAAGGAATGAGCTATTGATACATGGCCCTTGGATAAATCTCAAGGGAATTATGCAGAGTGAAAAAATAATAATCTCAGAAAACCAAATACTGTGTGGTTCCATTTATGTAACATTCTTGAGATAAAATTATAGAGATAGAGAACAGCTTCGTAGTTGCCAAAGATTAGGATGCAGAGAGGGTGGTGGGTGTAACTACAAAGGGGTGGAATGGTGGGACAGTTCTTTATCTTGATTTCAGTGGTGGCTACACAAACCTACAGATGTGAGAAAATTCCTTAGAACTATACACACACACACACACGAGTGCTTGTAAAACTCGGGGAATGTAAATCAGCTCTAGGAATCGTATCAATGTCAGTTTCCTGGCTCTGATACTGTACAAGAGTTATGCAGTTTCCATTAGGAAAACTGAGCCAAATGTACCTGGGACCACCTTGCACCTTCTCTTTTGGAACTTACGATGAATCTATAATTATCTCAAAATAAAAAGTTAAAAGAAAACAAAGGCAGTCAGACTGATGATACCAACACAGTGTTGCCTACATTTATTGTTGCAGTTCCTCCAGTTCTTTCATTTGGATCCTTCACCAGTTTTGCTGGGTCAGTAGCACTCGTGTCATGAGACCTGTGTTAGAGATGAGAAAACAACTTTGGAAATATTGTTGGTTACATGTGTGAAGTCATCTGAGTGGTGGTTTGAACCTAGGGGGTTTTTTTGGAACTGATTTTATTACTAATTCAATAGCTTCTGATAGTGATTTAGAAAGTAGGCTATAATTTCATAGGCTTGAAGCCAGACTTATAGTGTTTCCCCTGTGCATTCAGCCCAAAATACCCCAACATGGGCCACTAATTTATTACAAAATAAATTAATATCCCCGTCCACGTAATCACACACCCATCTCCAGCAGAATTTCTTTCTCCATCAGGATTTTTGCTTCCTTTCATTCAGGGCAAGGAGTGCAAGTGGGAGGCAGGGTATCCCCCGGGCCAATCACTCTTCCTAAGTGACAGACATGAGAAAAAGAGAAAGCATTCAAGCCACACTTACAAGAAGTAAAATCCATCTATCAATATAGATTTATATGTATATGTGTCAATGCATTCTTCTTCGGTAATAAACACGGTCAGAGCTTAGACAAGAAAGTTGTTTCCACAAAATCACTTTTTTTTTACCCGGAGATTGACTCTCATGCCCTATGGACTAAGCCAGCCAGGTGCCCCTCCACAGAATTATTTTTCGTATCATTCCAACATCAATGCGCCTCTAAGAGCACAGGCTTCTAAGTGCCCCCGTTCCAGACGTGTGATCCCTCAAGCAGCTGATCAAAGCACTTGTTTTGAGACGTTATGCACTAAGAGGAGAAAAATAAATGTCAAGGCCCAAAAAGGTAGCTACAAAGACAATGGAGTTTTGTGTGATGAAAAGGATACCGAAAAGAAGAAAAAAAAAATCTTAGTAAAAAGGAATTATGCTTCTGGTATCCAATACCTTAACATTAACATATTCGGAAGAGAAAATGATTTGTCTTGCCTCCATTTGTGAAAGTAAGTTCAATAAGAAGGATAAAATCGGTTCTTATTTTTTTGAAGTCCCTCTGAAGAGAATTCTGTAATAATTAGTTTAACACCTGAGATGTTCACAAACCTCTTCAGAAAAAGGTTCATTTGGAAGTTCGCTGTGATTATATCTTCCACAGTTAGCATGCAAATGTTAATTGGCAATCCTCTAGCACCTGCTCTAGGGTGCTCAGATGAGGCAAACGGAGTGTAGCTATCTTTTATTACTGTGTTGTTGTCCACTCTTTTTTTGTTTCTTAAGTTCCACCTATGAGTGAAATCACATGGTATCTGTCTTTCTCTGCCTGACTTATCTCGCTTAGCATGATACTTCTTAACTTCCAGGGTACTGTGGCGTGGCCACAGAGAGTCCTAATTATGCAAGGGCAGGACGCTACCACTTGAGTGGAAAACCCACATAGTGCTTCTTCTCTTACCTTATAATTTGCTGAAGCTCTAAATAACTGAAGACAATTGATTTATGGCAAGAGAGCTTTGAAGAAAAAAACATTATGTCCCAAGAATTATTCATAACCAAGTGTCACTGCAGCCCCATGTCTGTCTATATCACTGCTGGGAGATTCTCCCTCCTGAGCCAGAGTGTTTTCTGCTGCTACGGGTGGCTTTGGCTCTAGGTTGACTGTACTACCATGGCATACTCCTTAGAAAATAGAGGCAGTATTTTAATAATATATACCTGTGTTATATTCATTACAATATTCAAGCAGATGTCGCATTTCTGAAGTTACTGAGGTGTCACCAAAAAGAAAAGTAAGTTTTAATGGAGATAAGACATGCAGTCATTGATTTAAAAAGGGAGAGAGGGAGGGAGATTTAAGAGCCGACTAAGACCTTCAAAATAGAAAAGTATATTTAAGAAAGTCGGTCACAACACAGAGGAGAAAGATAAAGAAATTAAAATGATGAAAACATAATAGATAGGAAGGTCCTATCTTGGAAATTCACTTTCAGGACAGATAAAGGGAATAGATGTTAGTGGGATCTGAGTAGATGAAACAACAATCATCAAGTTTTCTTTAAACATAATTTTATATTTCCGATGTAATAAAGATTTCAGACAATACTCTAAGAAGACATATGTAGTACAAGCAAGTTTAATGAAAATAGAACTAACCCTAGAAATATCCTCATAGAATGTTCAAATGTTCGAATTTCAAAAATTAAGAGAGGAAAAAATAAGATTACCTATAAAGAAACAAGAAGGACCTTTACCTTACAATTCTCTGACTAAATAACTGAAGACAACTGAATTATAGTAAGAAAGCTTTGAAGAAAAAAACTTTATGTCCCAAGAATTATTCATAAGCAAGTGTCATTCATGCCCTAACTCAAGAGAAAGACATTGTAAGATATGCAAGTATACAGATTATGACACAGCCACACGTATAAGTCACATGAAAATATGTTTCAGAGCAATGAAAAATATGGAAGTCACAGTTGGCAAGGATTGACAGTAATTATTGAAACAGTCGCTCAGATGGAGCTATTAGACATAAAAAGAGACTGCAAAATGTGATTATTCGTTAAAAGTTTGGTTATATTATAAAAAGAAAGGAGATATGAATGAGGGAAGGGGCTAACAACTCCAAATTAAATTCACAGACACACAGAGAGGAAGGGAGAAGAGGAGAAACAACAGTCCTATTCCTCATGTCCGGTAAAAGGAAGTCAGAAGAAACTGTGGTTATGCTTTTTTTTTTTTTAAGTCCCAAAGAGGCAAGCGGAAATGCTTTCAGAAGAAATGACATATGACCTTCGACTTCCTTTAAAATAACAGGGGAAGTGGGGAGTAAGGAGGAGTAAGAGATGAAGCAGAATTGGCAATATGTTGATACTGAGTGATGGATATGAGAGTTCGTGAGTGTATTTGCTCTGGGTTTTTTTTTTATTTGAAAATTAACATAATAAAACTATTTTTTTAATCACAAAGACTGGAGCTTAGAATTTACCCTTTGAAATTAAACAACAAATAGACACATAAATACATAAATACAACTTCCCATATATCTATTTATACCACAGTGGGAGCTATTAGCACACACTTCACACATTCACTGGATAGCACAACTGACCTTGACCTTTCAGAAAAACCTTTAAAAATGGCAAAAGATACTAAATAATAATAATAATAATTAAGTAAAAATAAAAAATAAAAATGGCAAAAGATCCTGTCTGTAAGTATTAAAAACATACTGCAAAAGTCCTGGTTGGCCTCATTATATGGTTTCGGCTTTTTTTCATAAATCTTATAATGCTCAGATTTTAAATTATTGGTTAGGAAAAAATATATCTAAGTCTCATTTCCCCTATTCAAAAGATCTCACAAAGCCATGTTGTTGGCTTTCATGTCGAAATCAAGCCAGCCTTGGGGCACATGGCTGGCTCAGTCAAAAGAGCATGCAACTCTTGATCTCAGGGTTGTGAGTTTGAGCCCCACATTGGGTGTAGAGATTACTAAAAAAATAAATAAATAAACTTAAAAAAAATCAAGCCAGCCTTTACAAAATCATTAAAAAACTGCAAATATCTTAGGAAATTTACATTAAAGTTTTGCTTTCTTAGAAGGCAAAGATGTAGATGAACTTTACTGGGAGCATTTGATAGTAAACTTGTTGTTATAAGTTCTGTATGACCGATGTATTTCCATTCTGTGGGTAAAAGCAATTCAGATTAGGCTTGTGTCATGTGGGAGTTTATTTCAGAAATGTCCGTAGAATGGTTTCATAGTTACTGCATATAAAATGACTGAAAAAAGACATTTTAAAATGAAGCACATATGCTGACAGGTAATATTTAGTTTAAACCCTGCAGTGACTATTGGAATATATTTCAAATATTCAAGAATGAAACCCAAATTGCAAACTACATAAGTAATTTCATTTGACATCAATGATGTAACCAAATATGTTTTTCCATAAGAATATATTGTGCTTACATAATTTTGAATTCTCAGCACTAAAAATTCTAGGGATTCATTTTCAAGTGATAGAGCATTCCAAGGACTTTTATTTGAAATAAGACTAAAATATCATAAGCATAGTCTCAACACATTTTGGTAGCTGCCCATTCAAACGGTGTATGACCAGAAGATAAAAGGAAACAGTAGGGGGGCGCCTGGGTGGCACAGCGGTTAAGCTTCTGCCTTGGACTCAGGGCGTGATCCCGGCGTTGTGGGATCGAGCCCCACGTCGGGCTCCTCTGCTATGAGCCTGCTTCTTCCTCTCCCACTCCCCCTGCTTGTGTTCCCTCTCTCACTGGCTGTCTCTATCTCTGTCAAATAAATAAATAAATTCTTTAAAAAAAAAAAAAAAAGGAAACAGCAGGAAGGCAGGAGCCTGGCAGCTCGGAAACCTGAGCCTAGGAGTCTATGGAAGGTGCTAGAAAGCCAGCTCAGCATCAAAAAGCAGTCTCTCATCTTTGCATCTCCATGTCCTCATTTCCAACTCCCAAGAGATAGAATCTGGCCCAGTATGGGTCTGGTATCTACCCCTGGATCAATCTGTTCCGGTCCTTCTGTAGGCTGAGAGACAATCCTAGAGGAGTTGACCAGCACATTTTGAGTGACTGCAACTTTGAACCAGTGTATGGCCTCCCAAAGTAACCATGACGCTTGAAGAAGATGGTGCTAATTTGGATGTTTGAGATCTGGCATTTTTGTATCTATCACTTGCAAGCTTTATAATCACATTTCAGAGATAAATCCACACATCTCCTCCATTTATCCCCAATTTAGCAAAGATCTGTGGGTGGGCCCCACAGCAAATTAAGTCTGGAGTCACCAGACAAACCCCCTCCTCCACCAGACACGGGAGACCGTGAGGTTTTTGTGTGATCTGCTGTGCTTCCTTTAGTCAGTCCGGGTCATCCAGTAACCCAGACACACTGCTACATGAATATTTTTACCTATAAACTATCATTAAAAGTTGCCTGAGGTTGTGTAAGAATAGTTGAGCAGAAATGACCAAATGGAATGAATAAAACATTACTAGAAAGAAATGATCAAAGCATTTGATATTACCAATTTCACACATTTCTCCATTCTGTAATAAATCTGCTCTCTCTGCTTCTGCAAGTTAGAGTGAACCCCATTTATTTAAGACTTTCATCTGTGACCATTTGCCCAGAATGTCACATGTTCTGAAGGGTATATTTTTTGAAGTTTTCAGTTGAGGAGAGAGCTTTACCACCATGAGCATCACCCAAGGAGGACATGCACTTGATTATATAGATCTTCTGTTACAGAACAAGTTTGCTAGATTGAAAAATAAGCATATGATTAGCAAATAAGAGCCAGCTACTATTGCTTCCTTTTTCCCATGTTTGTCTTCTCTTTAAAAATAGCTACAAACTGACTATTTTTAACAACTTGCTGGTGTCATTAAGGTCAGTAAGCTTCCCCTTTCCCAGAATGGCAATTTTGGAAAAGAAAGACGGGCATCTTCCATCATTTGTTGGCCCCTAAGGGATCCCAGGCTTTGGGGGACCAATCATTGTCTTCTGTGCATTCTTCGCAACATTTGAAACAGGAAGGTGGAGATGTGGAGGGTATGAGGGACAGAAAGCAGAAGATCTCCCAGGCACCATGTCCATTAGCCTGGGCCACCCTGGGAGATTACAGAAGTTTGCCACCCTCGCTCTTTCCCCTACCCCTCACCTTAAACCTTTCCTCCACATTTCCAAGCATCCCCAAGGCACCCCATTTCTCATTCTGGCCTGGTCTCTCCCATTAGAAAAAAAATCAGGTTCAAATTCATTTGCACTTAGATGTAAACGAATTCATAGATTGTTCCTGCTCACGAAATCTACAAGGAATGGTAATAGTAGATCCACAGGGGTGAACTTGCAGTAGTGTAATCTGAGGCATATAGAAGCTGAGCAGAAGAGAGACCTGGTGTTTGGGGCTATTTCTGGCCACTTCTCAGAAGCCATACTCCGGCCTGGTCCAAATCCCAGTCGCATCTGGCACTGGCTTCTGCTGCTGATTACAGAGAAGCTGCAGCATTCCTGGCGTCCTCCTGGCACTTTTAAAACCTCCTCTTTTTCTGTGCAGTCTTGGCCAAAGGCCAGGTTATAACTCTGCTTGGCTCATCCATCAGAAATGAGCTGGTTTTTAGATACATGAAACCACAAAGGAGCGGAGAAAAATTGAATACCTTTGGATTTTAGAAAATCAGGGCAGCAGAGAGCTCATGACATTTTCAAATTCCTTCTCACTGAGTCAAGATTCAGCACTCAGCAGCGCCCTCACCTTATGGCACACAGCCCTTCACCTCATGCCCAGCTGCAAAAACCATTTTGAGGATCCCAAGAGCAAGACAGGGCTCTTGGGTCCTAATACTTTGTAACAGCAAGACCCAAGGGAGTGAAAGAATGGTAAATGCTGACATCTGGTGGACAGCACAGCATTGCAGGATCTCAGACTAGTAAAACTTGCAGCTCAGTTGTAACTGATGGAAGTCTGATTACTTGAAGACATTCTTTATCCCAGCTGAAGAAGTTCAGTTACATGCATCTTTTTGGTGTACGCAGGCACAAAACAGGCAGTATGATGACATAAAAGTAATGTCTTTGTACTGGCAAGAACTGGTTTTTGGATTCAGGTCCAAGTCGGGCTTAATTCTGTCTTGGTTTTATCATGTATAAAATTAAGAAAAAAATACCTCTTGTGCGTAATTTTATTAGTTTTTTTTTTTAATCAGATACTTTGACTTTAAAAAAACAATCTGTATCCATGGGTCCAGGCTTCCCACTGGTCCTGCGCTGCTGTCCTAGAGAACCCACGTTTTGATTTGCACCCAGTTTCCCACACAATAGTTAATCTAATTATTCCCATCTACAGATGGAGCCTCACTCGTACTGGGCACATACTAAGAGCCCAGTCAATACTGATTTGCCAATTGATTAATAGATAGAAATGTATTATTTTCCTACTTTGTTCCCACCACATGGGTGAAATATTGAGTTTTCTCTGCCTCTTTAAGCTAAGGCCGTTGTTAGATTCTTTCTTCAGCCAAATGTCTCAAGTGTCATGAAGGAAATTAATGATAGTTATGGATCCTGAATGGTCTCAAAATATGAAATTTCAAGTCCGTGCCAACTTCCAGCTTCCTCAAGAAAAATACCCCTTTTAAAATGCAAAGCAAAGCAGTCCAATTCAGTGGAGTCCAACTCAAAGAAATCAATGAGGGCTAACAAGTTCTCCCGGCAGCCAAGCCAGAGGAGAGAGAAAGCCTTAGGACAGGGTCCTGTGCAGCCTGAGTGAGACTCACACAAAGCCTGGTTTATTAGGAACCACTGGAAAAGCTACAAAGCCCATGCAGCCTTCCTGAGCCCTGTGACAAATTTCCACTTTGGACGGAACAATGTCTTCCCTTGTTCTTGCCATCTTGCTTGTTGATTTTTGTGCTCCACCAGTGTGAAATGGGTGGATCCGGCTTGGGACCATGGGGATAAATGGAGGGCAGGCTCCTCTAGGAAGACCTGCCTGTGTTCCCTTTCACATCACACCTTCTCTGAACAGCCATTTTAACAAACCTCATGCCTAGGAGGCTTGCACATGGAATTGAGGCAGCTGCTACTCCACTGTCTCTCTTGTCTATTGCAATTTAAGATTTGAGATGCATTGTTTAGAAGTTAAAAATCATGTCTTTTGAAAAATCTTTTTATTATGGGGCACCTGGAAGGCTCAGTGAGTTGGGCTGCTGCTTTCGGCTCAGGTCATGATCCCAGGGAGCCTCCTTCTCCCTCTGTCCCTCCCCCGACTCATGCTCTCTCTCTCTCTCAAATAAATAAATAAAATCTTTTTTAAAAATCTTTTTGTTACAACAAATGTCAAATACACATAAAAGCAGAGAAAACAGCATAGTAAATAATAGCATAATAGAACTCGATGTACACATTACCCAGCTTCAACAATTATCAAATCCAGATAACGTCATGTCTACGTTCATTCATTTAAGAAATACTGATTGAACACACATTATCTCAGTACTGCTTTAGGTTTTGGAGACACGGGTCTGTATAAGAGCAAAGTCCTGACCCTCACAAACTATCACAATTCAGTGCAGGAAATGCTGTGATAAGAGAAAGAGTACGGGCAGCTAACCCAAACTGGGAGAGCTTCCTGGAGGAACCAAGTCTCTAAGCTGAGACTTGAAGGCTCAGTAAGAGACTGCGCTGGGAGGGAAGAGGTGCAGATTATGAATGGGTAATGATTCAGCANGAGAATGTATACAAAGAGCCAGGAATGAACATGAACAAGGGGATTTTAGGAACTGAGGAACCTTAATATAGTTGGAACTCTGAGTACAAATTAATAGTGGGAAAGAAAAGTGAATAAGAGTATAGATCAAATAGCAAAAGGTCTACATGTTACATCCGGGCCTACCCAGAAATGAGTCAGTGAATGGTTAGAGGGAGGGGAGTAACATGATCGCACTTGCCTTTTAGAGAGATCACTCCTTCTGCAGGGTGGGGGACAGGTTAGAGTGCACTGAGGCGCTGTGCAAGCTCCGAGGTGGAAACTGTTGAGGAGGATGCTATAATTGAATTAAGCGAGCTGGGGAAGTCGCAGCGGGAATGTTGATAAGTGCTTGCCTGGGGAGGCATGCTGGTCTCCAGAGCTCCCTCTGGATTCTGCTCTGCTTCTCTGCTCTAAAGTACAGGGTTAGTGTGTGTGTGTGTGTGTGTGTGTGTGTGTGTGTACGCACGTGCATATGCACACTCACATACACATGCACGTTTCCATGTGTTGGGGAAGGAGTCCCAAGAGAGAACAATGGAAAGTGATTATGTATCAGAGAATAGGCCCCACACTGAACCCAGAAATCAGCTCTTTGGAAGCTGTACCTAGAGACCCTCTCCACTAAATCCATCTGTGCAGAAAAGGAAACTGCAGCCCACTTATCCAGAGTCGCAAGGGACAAGGCCGGTAGGGCCTCCACCTCCTGACTCTGCCACCCCTTCCTCCTTCTGCGGCTTTTCCACTGCTCTGTGCTTTTGCCAACCTTCTCCCTTCTTCCCTCTAGGCACCCCAGGGGAAAAACAGAGCCCCCAGAAAATGTTAGGATTCAAATGACAGCAGTGCTGGAAACTTTTATAAACGGATGACTTAAGATAAAGAAGACCTCTGATTATGTGAGCAGCGCCGTCCCCTGCATTTCTCACGCTTGCGTTGTTCAAGCTTCTGTTTGCTTCCATCGGCTCTTGGGATTTCGATGACAGGGTTTTTCATTCCTCATAGTTACTGACACCAATCCTTGAAAACCCTTAGGATGAAACATTACAATATGAACCCTTGTTGACCTGTTCTATATCTTCTTAGGAGAAACTGCATATGAAGTGAAAAATAAAGGTATGATTTACAATTATATTAGACTCTGTCAATCATTGTGCAAAGTTTAGCTGCACTAAGATTAGAAGCGTTCTTGAAAAAAATAAATAATTAAATAGGGACTTTATAAATTATACAGAGTTTCGACTACATTATATTTCATTTCAGAATAACAATATTCTGCACTCCGTGGATTTAACTTACCAAAGGTGTGTGACACCATGTGAGGCAGATTCTCTTAGAGCCTTCACTTTGGTGGGTATTCTTTACTATATCTAAAATGTTAGGGGCTTCTCTGTTACGGCTTAAAATACTGTTCTTTAGTTTTAGGTAAATCAGGCTATTATAAAGCTATACTGTCCTTTTAGGACCTCAGAGAAGTAACTGTATTACTAAGGAAAGCATAGAATGAACAGCCATGTGGTTAACTGACCCAGCGTCTATAGAGTTGAAGTCAGGCATTCAATCTCCAAGGGCAGTTTGGAAGCAAGCTAGTCGTGGAATTCTCATTACTTGCTGGGTGGAAGAAGGAAGGGAAATTGGAATTTTGGTCTAAAAGAAATAATGTGGTCAAAGGCACTTAACTACATTTAGCAGCCATCAGAGGCATTCGGAGATATGAATCAACAGTATCGCTGTCCTTGTTTACTGTCACTGTCAATCCTCGTTACTGACATCAGTAAATAATAACCACGTCTCCTGGATATGGGTCAAGAAGCACACAGTCAGAAAGTACCGCTTGGTGGCCCAGTTCTGTTTCTTGCCAGCCTAACAGAAATCATCTGAGCTCACTGGTCTGTAGCTTCCTCACTAAATAAGGAAGGGGGTGGTGAGTAGTGAGATGCATGTATGAGAACATTTTGTAAGTGTTTGCACATCGGGGTAAAATATGTCAAAAATATGATAAAAATAAGAATGCAAAATATAGTAGGGATTTTACGTTAAATTTGTAAGTTAGAGTACTGCTTACTATACCCCAGGCATAGCTTGCTTGGATATATACATATACATACTTAAATACATATAGGTATTTTTTAATTGTAAGAATCCATTATTTTTTAAAATATGGTAGTTTGGACAAATGCAATTTTTATAGAGCTGGATATCCCAGAAAAACATCCCTAAGCTTCAAAAATTCATTCTGAATTTTTCTTTTCAATTTTCTGATATTTTACGTAATAATAATTCCCTTCATGATCTCTAGAGATATAGAATAGTATGGAAGAAAGAGCACAGATTTCAGTTCATTTTAGTTTCCTTTTCTTTCTCAGCCTTTTTAATGAGCCAGCAGACAAGAAATATGGTGGAGAAGGCCCATATGGATCTTAAAATCTTAGGACTTTGGTACATGGACCTTTTTTTATTCTTACCATTTAAAAATGTGCTAGTTAATTTATATTTTTTAACTGGAATATTCAAAATCAGACTAGTCCAGCCTTACACTTGTGATCTAATACAATTGTTGTATTCTACACAGGCAGAATGGACCCTCCCACACACACACCATAAATTTGGTTCAGTTGTCCAGACCAATGAGGACACACAAATACCAAGAGAGTAGAGAGAGGTGTATTACTCCCATAATGAGGTCCTCTGAGGAGAGCAAGGTAGGATGCTTGTTAACAGGTACAAAAATGGCTGGAGAGAACAGAAGGAGAGCAGCTTGGGATTTTATGGTGGGGCTGGAATTGAGGGTTCTCCTTTGCAAAAGCCAAGACTTGCATGGCTTGAACTTCCTGCAGGTGCCAAAGGAGAAAGCATCTAGGCGGTCCTATCAGTTTGCCCGGATGGGGCAGAAGGGAAAGGAGAGTAGTGGGGACTGAAAACTGTCAACAGTCAAGCATGAAAGAAGAAAGAAAGAAAGAAAGAAAGAAAGAAAGAAAGAAAGAAAGAAAGAAAGAAAGAAAGAAAGAAAGAAAGGAAGGAAAGCGCCAACTCTTTATTACAGACTCTATTACAACAATACAGAGCCTAATAGTGTATACAATATAGTAAGTCTCCATCTGGCCTGTCGCCAACCTCTACTCCCCGATCCACCCAAGGCAACCACTCTTCGGTCTTACCAGCTTCTTTGTATCCTCCTAGAGATACTCTATGCATATACAAATATATGTACACAGGTGCATGCGCACACAAGATTCATTCCTTTTGTTAACAACTGAAGGGTAGAAACTTGATAGTCCACGATTTGTTTTAATTCCTTCAAACTTTTTCGGTTGTTTTCTGGATAAATGTCTTTGGCCAACTTATTTCACTTGAGTCTCAATATGGTCTTCTGTAAAATGGAGAGGAGATCAATACCTGCTTGCAGGGTTACAAAAAAGAAATAAATGACATAACATCTAACCAGAGTCTGGAACATAATAGATGATGTCCCTTTTGTTTTATTCCCTTCTTCCCTGGCTGCTCCCTTTCAGTCTCATTTAAAACTTCCTCTCCCTTTACTGCCTCTGAAACATTGGAAGTTCCCTAAGTTTTCATCCTTGGTCCTTTTCTCTTCTCACTGGACTTGTTCTCCTTGGCTGATCTGGGCAGCATCAAAGGCTCTGAGACAGCTTATGGACTGATGACTCCACTCAGGCTCTGTCTCCTGCAGTCCACGCATGATTTTACAAAAGTCCACTGACCATCTAGATTTATGTGTCTAACAGGCACTTCAAAATTAGCAATTGTCTTTACCTTTGCCCAAACTCTTCTTCTCCTAAGTTCTTTATCTCAGTAAAAATGGGTACCATCAACCACCAGGTTTTGAACTAGCAACATGGGAGGCATAACCCTTGACCTTGCTCTTGTCCACATTTCACACCTCTAATTGATCAGCACATTTTGATCACAATATTCAAAGGTATCTCTTGATCTGTTCATTTAGTTATCCCCACTCCATTTAACATTTTTCTAGATCAAATCACTATCATCTCCCCAAAAATTATTGCAGCAGCATGTTTCCTGGTCTCTCTTTCCAGTCATCCCTGCCTCTAAGTAACATCAGAGGACAGAGAGATCTTTCTAAAATACAAACCTGATCCTATTAATTCCCTGATGAAGTTTTGTCAGTGGCTCCCCATTTCCATGTGGATGTGGTTCAAACTCCTTAAATTGATTCAATCTAGTTCTATTTTTTCATCTTTTTCTAGGAATCTTACCCAATTCCAATAGCTTTAAATACCATTTTATGCTAATAACTCCTAAATGTACAGCTCCTGGACTCCCACCCAGACCTCTACCCTGAGCTCAAAGCTCTTTTACAGCAACCTATTTAGCAGCTCTCTTTGAATGACTCATAGGCATCTAGGAAATGTGTTTACCAAGATTCTTGATTTCCCTCCTCATCTTTCTCATTCCAGCCAGCCACCCAACCACTCATCTCAGAACACCTGGGTATTATCTTTGATTCCCTTTTTCTCAGTCTGCACATCCAATCCATCTGAAGTGCCATTAATTCTCTCTAAAACATATCTCAGTCTGTCCATTGCTCTATATTTTATCCCCATTACTGTCCAAGTCATCATCTTGTCTCACTTGGACCATTCCAAAGCCTCCTGTTTTCACTATTCTCATGTGCACCCCTTCCAACTCACTCCAACACAAAGCACCAAAAGAGTCTTTTAAAAATAAAAATCAGATCATGTCACTTTCTTGCTTAAAATCTTTCAGTGACTTCTGATTGCTTTTAAAATAAAGTCCAAAATCCTTGCCATGACTTACTTGCCTTCTTCAGTCTCCATAGATTACTATCCCCTCTTTCACCACACTATAAGAGCAGATCATTTTCTTCCTCACTCACTTTGAATCCAGAGTATCCAGAACAGTGCCTGATACTTAAGAGACACGTGATAAATGTTTGTTGAAAGAATGAAGAAATGAGTGGCCTACAAGACCTTTCTTGGACCCTGCTTCAGCTGTTCTTTCTACCTCTACATACTACAATCTATGTCCCACTACATTCTAGAATAGAATGGGAGTTGGCAATGTCTATCTTGCAAACATTGTTAGCTAGTGGCAGCAAAAATCAAAGTGGGGGAACCCCAAGAGATTCTGGCAGAATCAGGAGCGATTTACTCAGCTGTTTTTCCCCACCAGGTGGACAGTCTCAGGCTCCTCTGAGCTCACACCGTGAAGAGTTTTAATGTTTTTTTTTTTAAACTGTGGGGAAATATAAACAGCATAAAATAAATTACCATTTTAACCATTTTTAAGTATATCATTCAGTGACATTAAATACACTCACAAGGTTGTAGAACCATCACCACTGTCTATTTCCAGAACTCTTCTATCAACCAGTATACTCTACATCCATTAAACGGTAACTCTCCATTCTTCTCTCCCACCAGCCCCTGGTAACCACTGTTCTACTTTCTAACTGCATGAGTTTGCCTATTTTTGATACCTCATGTAAGTGGAATCATATATTTGTCCTTTTGCATCCAGCTTCTTTCACTTAGCAAGTTTTCAAGGTTCATCCATGTTGTAGCATGCACCAGAATTCCATTGCTTTTTGAGTGATTAATATTTGAGCTTGTTTTGTATTCATTTGCCCTACAAATATTTATTGAGCACTTTGTTAAGGGCCAAGCAGTGTTCTAGACACTAACAATGAACAAAAGAGAAAAAGTGACTACTTTCATCATACAAACAAAGAAGTAAATACATTGTATGCCAAATAGTAAAAAGTGCTATGCAAAACCAATATTTCAAGAATAGCAGTATAAGAAGAGGAGATCTTCATGGTAGGATGGGAACATTCATGCTGTTCCTTGAGGGCTAATGTAAGGACTTTGGATTTTACTCTGAAATAAGAAGCCAATAGAAAGTTTGAAGTTGCAGAGTGACATATAGCCTGACCTACATTTTAAAGAAAAATCCTGGCTTCAATTTTAAGGGAAAATGAGGCAAAGGGGAAGTAGAAACACCAGGAGGAGGATAATTCAATAGTACAGGTATAGACCTGTACCAGAGAATATTAGTCAAGGTTCTCTAGAGAACCAAAACCTATAGGATATGTATGTGATAGGTAAATGATGAGAGAGAGAGAAGCAGGAAGGGGAGAGAAGGAGCGGTGGGGAGAGGGAGAAGGAGATTTATCTTAAGGAATTGACTCATTCAATTGCATTGGCCGGCAAGTCTCAAATCTGTAGGGCAAGCCAGCAGGTTGGAAATTCAGGTTAGAATTGGTGTTTCAGTCTTGATCTAAAATCTGCAGGGTAGATCAACAGGCTGGAAAATGAGACAGGTTTCTATGTCAGTCTTATAGCTGGATTTCTTCAGAGGGAGAATCTGTTCCATGCTTCTTCCTTATTTCTGATGGTTTGCTGGCAATCTCCGGCACTCCGTGGCCTGTGGGTATATCACCTCCATCTCTGCTTTCATTTTGACACGGCAGTCTCCTGGTGCGTGTCTCTATGTCCAAATTTCTCCTTTTTGTTAAAATTTTTTTATTGTGTTGTTAGTCACCATACAGGACATCCTTTGTTTTTCATGTAGTGTTCCATGATTCATTGTTTGCGTGTAACACCCAGCGCTCCATGCAATACGTGCCCTCCTTAATACCCATTCCCAGGCTAGCCCATTCCCCCACACCCTTCCCCCTGACACCCTCAATTTGTTTCCCAGAGTCGATAGTCTCTCATGGTTCATCTCCCCCTCTGATTTTCCGCCTTTCATTTTTCCCTTCCTTCTCCTAATGTCCTCCCTGCTATTCCTTATGTTCCAGAAATAAGTGAAACCATATGATTATTGTCTTACTATGCTTGACTTACTTCACTTAGTATAATCTCCTCCAGTTCCAACCATGTTGATGCAAATGTTGGGTATTCATCCTTTCCGATGGCTAAGTAATATCCCATTGTATATAGGGACCACATCTTCTTTATCCATTCATCTGTTGAAGGGCACCTCGGCTCCTTCCACAGTTTGGCTATTGTGGACATTGCTGCTATGAACACTGGGGTGCATGTGCCCCTTTTCACTATGTCTGTATCTTTGGGATAAATACCAAGTAGTGTGATTGCTGGCATATTTCTCCTTTTTATAAGGACGCCAGTCATATGGGATTAGGGGCTCACACTATTCTAATATGACTCTTCTTTACTAACTATACCTGCTACCATCCTATTTTTAAATAAGGCCATATTCTGAAGTATTGGGGGTTAGGACTTCAACATATGATTTTGGGGGAGACTCACTTCAGCTTATAACACAGAGTGATTGCTGTGAATATAAGAAGAAGGGATACTCCAGTGTTTTTGACCTGAATAAAAATGATCAAGTTGCCATTCACTGAGATGGAGGAGAAAGTTTGGAAGGGAAAATCAAGAGTTCAGTGTTGCATATAATTCAAATAAATATATGTATATATATTCAAATAAAAATCCACCACCTATCTTAAGCTCCTCACTCAGTTAACAACACCAGCAGGAAGGTAGAGGGCCCAGTTTTCTCTGAAAGAACTGAGCAGACAGAACCTGAAGTGTTTCCCTTCCCCAGACATACATGTCACCTAAGTAGCCCTTATTTCTGGTCCCCTCCACTTCCGTTCCTAGCCCCACCTTCCTCAGTATCAATGCTCCATTATGTAACATCGACTTATAACACCCCCATATAAGTCCTAGGCATAGATCCATTTAAAAAGTTATTAAAAGAATGGATGAAGTCAGAACTAATTATGAGCTACAGAGATATTCTTTTTAACAGTTGTACTTTCACTAAGAACATTGAGATTTGAAGTGAATCCTAATAGAAACAAGTTATTAATAGTTTGGTTGGCCTCGAATTAATATTAACCTGTGACTCTAATATCCATGATCTATCTTATATCTTGCCACTTTCCAATCTGCATGCTTTATAGTCAGCACTAGCAAAAACTTGCTGTTAGAGTTTTAAATCACTGCCAATTCAATTCTTAGATCCAAGTGGAGGAATTGTTTCTCCAAATAATAGAAAATAAAAATGTATAATAAGGCTAAACCAAAGCAAACGGATTTTTTTTTTAAAAAAGAGTCCAGGAAAAAATAGGTCATCTCATAAAATTAAATCTAATTTTAAATTTTATTCTGTGATTTTAATTCTAAAGGCTCTCAGTAATTTTTGGTTAAAAGTAGTTTAATCCTGCCATGGATGTTTCTTTTATGAAATGATGCTATTTAGGGGTGAATGAAAATTTTCAATTTGTGTTTTAAAAGGATGAGATTTTGTGTATATTTATTTGGGTGTGGTGATTATCTCCTCTGCATGGTTCAGTAGCCAATATGTTTAATTAGGGAAGGGGATATTTGATCTTTATAAAGTATTCCCTAAGTCTTCTGGATTTCTAAGGATCAGTGCTTTCAGGAATACACATTCCAAGATGATTCTGTTTTGTGGCTAATGTTAGTGAAACCCTCAGACTGTCATCTAGAATCTGGCCTAAAAGGAAGACAGGGATCTCTGGAGCACTGTGAGCAGCTGAAGGTCTTTCCTCAGATAACTTTTCTCAGATGGAATTTTGTGGCTACCCTGATACTCCCAGAGCTCTGTCCTTGCCAGGAGGGCCAGAAGAAGTCAGATTTCAGCACCCTGCACCATCATGCTTCACACCCCTGCATGTTAGGGAAGCCTGTGGTCCCTGACCAGACTTGCTCTGACTGCAGAGTGTGTCCAGACACCGGCCAGAATTGGAAAGCAGGCTGCTGATCCTGAGAGAAAAGACCAATCTAGGGAAGGGTAAAAGCTGAATGTCTCCAAAGGATCAGTGGAGCTAGGGCTTTGTGTTTCTGGGGTTTGAGACTTTTATTCTGCCTGAACATTTCCACTATTTTCCTCACAAGCGTCTCTGTCTTGAAGCAAAGGACCGAAGCAAAATGCTTAATGAAGCGTGCCTGGGGAAGGGGCGTGCAAGTGACTTGGGAAGAAGGACTTGGGAGAGAAGAGAGAAGGGTCAGGTTACAGGTTCACACATTCTCACAAAACTTTTTGAAAATATGAGCTGGAGACGCAAATTCTGGGACCCACGGAAGTCCCATGAAGCTTCCTTCGGGCCCCTGGGAGTGGGGTATGCATCGCAGAAGTGTGCCTGTTGCTCGTTTTCAGCCATTTAAGCTTTGCTCAAGCCCTCGCATGAAGGCTGGTCGGGAAAGGTCGCGCTTGGGCTTAGTCAAGCTCTGGGTCGCCAGGGGCTGAACCGGTTCTTTCTTGACTTCCTTTGCATGGGGTCCTTCAGGCCCCGGTGCTCGCATCCCCTTAGGTTTCTGCTGCCATCCAGCAGCGCGCTCAGGGCAGACGCGGCCGCGGCCGCTGGCCAACCATCACCGGCAGGTGCGCACGAAGCTAGCTGCCACCCGCCCAAGCCCAGCTGCCCGCGGCATCCGAGCTCGATTGGCGCCGGCGGGGGACCCACCCCAACCCCAGACCAAGAGCCTGGTCCCCTGCCCTCCTCCCCGGCAAGACTAAAGCTGGGCACCAAGGCCGGCTCTGAGCGTTTTCCAAATCTCTCATCCCCACCCCCCCCACCCCCCCACCCCCCGCCTCGAGAGCTGTTGGCACTTCTCCAGAAGCCTCCCTGGCTCTCAGCTCCAACCCCTAAAATAAACTCATGGTGCCAGAAAGCGGGGGAGGGGAGAGAAGCATCTGAACGTGGAGAATGAAAATACTAGGAGAAAGACCCCATTCTCCAGGAAAAGGTAATAAGGGGAAGCGAAACAGTGTGAACTTACTCGGAAATGCAAACCAACCTCCACTCTTTCCCCGAGCGCATACAAACGACCGAAAGACAAATCAGCCAACACGTTCGGCGACTTCCCAGAAAGGGCCTCATGAATGAGAATGGGTTGCTAGGTTTCCTCCCTCCCTCCCGACAATCGCTTCCCACAAGACTTCCACCGCCCAAAGAAAACATGCCGGGCCTGGCAACAGCAGAGCCGGGGAACCCAGCCAAGCCCACGGAGGCCTCCCGTGGCCGCTCCCGCCTTCAGGACCCTGGAGAGCGGCCGCCGCGCCCTTGGGACTCGCGTCCCGCCCGGCTCGCCAAGCCCCCTCCCGCGCCTTGCCACCCTGTCACTTTTATTCGCTGCTTCCCGCCTCCACCTTTAATTTTCTTGGCAACCACCACTCTTGTTTTTCACAAACAGATTAAATTGTCTTTTTGTTTTGCTTGAGGGGGATGTTTGGATTGGCTGAGTTAGGTTCTGGATTGTAGCTTCTCTTAATGTTAGTGGACCAAGAAGCTCTAAGAGCTCAAAAATGAGAGCCTGACAAGGCAGGTGACCTTAAGAAGCAACTGAGTTGAATTCATTTACTCTATAAATGAAGCAGATAAATTCAAAGAATAAAGAGACTTTCCCAAGGTTAGCTGTGGATTTGGTTGCGAGGCTCAGTCTAGAACCCTGGGCTTCTGACTTCTAAATTAATGCTACCCTCTACTTTCAAAGAAAATAGTAACAATAATTTTACCTTTACACTGGCCGTTTATATATCCTAAGCAACAAGTGGAAGGTGGAAAGGCCTGTGTTCCTGAGAATAAGATGGATGCATAGAGTGTGAAAGGGGCCCTGCATAGTGTGCATTCCTGAGACCCAACACAGTCCTGATATCCCGCCCACACCAACCAGCACAACCAAAGTCAAATCAGCCAGTCCCTTCTTCCACCCAGCCTGGGTCTGGGATTGCTCAATCTTCTGACACTAATCAATTCCCCCCTAGACACCTCTCACAACAGAACCTAGTAACCAAGTCCAACTTCAGTGCCTCAGCAGGGAGAGCTCTAGGCACTTTAGAAGGTGGGAAAGGTCAGAGGGAAAGTGGGAGAAGAGCAAGAGTTCCAAAAGTGAACTAGGAGATGTTCATTCACTAGGAAATCCTAAAGAACCAAGACATATGAATACAGATGCTTCTACACACTGCATCTCAGATTTAAGGTGCACATGAACCCCCTGGGAATGTTAACATTCAGATTCTGGTGCCATGGTTCAGGACAGGGTCCCAGATTCTGTTGTTATTAACTGCTGGTTGTTATTAAAGCTGCTGGTCCAAGAACCTCAATAAGTAGCATAGAGTTAGAAAGGAGAGAGGGGAGGAGGGAGGAAAGGAGAGAAAGAGGAAGGAGAATCCATCCAAAGGCCTTTCCTTTTGCTTTCACCTACCTTCTCTTGCACCCCGAAAGTACAGTCTCAAAATGCTGTAGTATGATACTAAATGCCCATTTTCTTCAGCCTGTAGCTACACCCAACAGTAATGGTGCGTTGGTTTTGTTTCTCTCCTCCTATCTCTTACCCTTCCTGCCGCCGGCCCTGCACAGCTCCCAGACTCGCCCGCTGCCCCGAAGCTGTTCAGCCTCCTTTCTAGCACGCTCTCTGGCCTCGCGCGATTCTTCTCTCACCTTCTCCGACGACCCCCTTCTGGGGCTCCCCAGCGGCTTCCGGACTTCTCCCTCCTGCTTCCCGCTAGCTCCCTGCCAGCGGCCGGGCTCTCGAGGGGGCAGGGGGAGCGGCCAAGCCGCCTCTCGCTCCTGCTGGGGGCAGCTCTGGCACTGCCCAGACGACCCCCGGGGGGACGCCTGCCCAGGGAAGAGGACGCCTGCACTGAGCAGAGCTTGTCCATGCTCGTGAGTACAGTTTTCCACCACGCCCCACCCCCGGCCTCACCCAGACATCAGCAGCCCCTGCTCCTTCCTAACCTCGACTGACCCACTCCACCACGGACCAGCAGGGGCTCCGGCCCGCAAGGGGAGCTGGAGGGGGTGAGGGAGGGGCCGAGAGTTTTGATGGGAAGGTCAAGAGAGGCTTGAGTTAGTTCAAGGAAAAGGCGCCGGCGCCTCTCCTGACACCCCCTTTCCGCAGTAGACCCTCGAAGCTAGTTTTTCCTGGACCATTTCCTTCCAGTGTCAATGGAAACTGTGGAAGCGGGAGTCCTCGCCCTTCCTGAATCTGCTTCTCAAACTCTCGTTCTCAACGTGTCGATCAACCCCCTTCCTGCAAGCCCCCCCCCCCAAAGCGCCTCCGCCCCCTCCTCGCACTCCCACTCCCCTGCCCTCTCAGCATCTGCAGGCTCTGGAGGACGGGGAGGAAATGACGTGATGTTATTTTTGAATCAGGTCAGCTTCCAGCTTCAGTTTAGCCCCCCAAGCTCCCGCGCCGGGCTCGGGCGGTCGGTCTCCGTCTCGTTCCCGAGGGCACACGGCCGGGTCTATAGGGACACGCGGTGTTCTGTGCCCGCGGAGCTGGAGGGCAGCGTTTTTCCGCTCCACCCCCGGGTCTCTCCCTACCCCTGGACTTCGGAACCCCTGGGGACGGAAGGAAGCAGCCAAGGGTCTCAGCGGGATCCGGAATCCGGAGTTAGCCACCCCCCCGCCCCCACCCCCAACCTGGTGGGGCCACCAGCTCCGGCGGCAGGAAGAGGGCGTGGAGCTCCTTTCCAGTGAGGGACCAGCAGAGGCAGTACCGGGGTGGGACGGGTGCAGAGCTCGGAGAAGCACCCGGGTAAAGAGAGAAGGTAGGGGGCTGCTCTCCAGAGGCTGGGTAGTCCACAGCGCGACTCTCCAGGGAGAGAGCACGCCCTCCGCGCGCGGCGCAACCCCTCCCCCCCCAGCACACTCACACTTGTACTTCCCTCCGCCCCCCCTTCATTCACAAGGTCTGAGCACGCATTCCCGCACAGCCGAGTCTTGCTCAGCCCCCGCGCGCCAAAGCGGAGGGAGCGCGAGGGGGTCTTGCAGACTCTCCACGCTCGCCTGGCTTAGCGCCCACGCTCTGGATTCTGCCTAATTCCGGGCTGGAGGAGGGGGCTAAAGTTCCGCCGCGGATTAGGTCCTGCTTGGAGCCGGGAGCGACCCCCCAGCCCCCGCCGCAGTGGAGCGCGCCGCCGCAGGAGGGAGGCGAGACCGGGATAGCCCCGCAGGGGAGGCGGGAGTGAGGGGGCGGGGAGGAGGCAGAGCTGAGGGAGCTTGAGAGAGGGAGAAGAAGGTGAGAGGAAAGACCGAGAGCTAGAAGAGGAAAACCGGGGAAAGCGATCGCGGGCGTAGTAAGGCCACGAGTTGGTATTGTAATAAAAAAAAAAAAAAGGGACACGCGGGACGCATGCGCACGGCCGACGGAGGCGAGCTGGCCGGAGCTTCCCCTCCCGCTTGCCCGGTGGACGGTGAAATCGTGAGTACCCCGCATCCTCAACCCCCTGCCCCTTTTCCCCTCTCGGACTCACTCTAAAGCCTCGGGCTGGGAAGTGGCCGGGGCCAACCGCGGCGCGCACGCAGGTCAAGACCTGGAGCTCTGGCCGTCGCCGCGATGGCGGGAGCGGGTGCAGGTCGGTCTCCTCATCCGCGGGTCCAGCCCCGTAGGTCAGTCAGTGCGTATTGTGGGGGTGTATGGGCTTAGGGTGTGACTGGGTCTCAAGAGGGGCGTCCAGCCACCACGATCAGTTTCTGCCGGGTCCAGCAGGAGGTCCGCACGATTCAACCTCTGTGGCCTGGGGTAAGTGAGTGGGTAGGGGATGCGAGAGCCTAGCCCTTAAAGCCTAAAATGCGTACTGACCCCCGTAATAGATTTGGGGAACTCCAGGCGGTGGAAACGTCGGTATTCTCACCCGGCCGGGCGCCGGAGGCGGGCAGTTTGAGCGCAGGTAGGAAGGAAGAGGAGACACTC
This sequence comes from Ursus maritimus, assembly GCF_017311325.1. Lineage (NCBI taxonomy): Eukaryota > Metazoa > Chordata > Mammalia > Carnivora > Ursidae > Ursus > Ursus maritimus. The sequence continues at coordinate 6,802,207 of NW_024427107.1, forward strand.
CCTAAATCGCAGAACCTCCCTTTAAGAAAAGCGCAACTCAGGCGGGGGACCCGGAAAGTGCCTGCTCACGCACCCTGGAGGGTCTGACTCGTTGTCCTCTTTTACGCTGTTGAAAACCTAATGGACTGAACTGTCGCCCACCCTTGGCCCGCGCCAAGGAGGTTAAGGTGTAGGCGCCGGGGGTGTTTTTCCTAACAAACCCGGGCGATTGAGTCTTCCGCACTCTCGGAGCTGCGCTCGGTAAGTTGGAACGTGTCGCGGCGGCCAGACTGCGGAGACTGGAAGGGGTCGTGGGCGCGCGGGGGACCTAGGAGGGGCGTCGCGCCAGCGGGAAGGGATGGGGGGACCTTTTGGAGTGGGTGTGCGTGGAGACTCCCTTCCCCCAGCTGTGGGGAGTGGGCGGGGAGGGGCCTAGGAGCGAGCCGGAGCGGGTGGGCGTTTGCGGGCGGGGTCTGTGTGCTCCGCGTCCCGGGAGGTGGGCGGAAAACGGTGGGCACTGGGACGTCTCAGCTCTGCGACCTGCCCACCCGGCGTGGGTGGTGAGTGGGCGGGGAAGGGCCCTGCGGGAGGCGGCGCTCGGAGACAGGAGTGGGTTTCCCGGACTCACCAGTTTCCGAGGAAAATCCGGGCAAGCGGCCAGGGACCCCAGCGACCCCAGCGGCGGGCGGGACGCGGCGGTGGAGAGTGCTCGAAACCCGCGACGCGGGCGCGGGCTGGGAGCCCGGGGTGCCTCTGCGGCACCCTCGCGGCCAGTGGCGGACAGTTAGAGGAGTGAAAGTGAATGCAGTTTCTATCCAGGAGTAGGAGAGCGCTAGAGGGGAACTCTCTCCTCCCTTCTTTTCCTTCTCTGAATCCGGGGGAGACCACCATGGCTCTTTCAGACCCCGACTATGCCAACCAGGCGGACTAGCTGTAGTTCGCTGGGCGTCCCAACAGTGGCCCGTGCCTGCGGTGCGGGCGGGACTCCTCTCGCCCACCGCGTTGGAAAAGCAGTCACTCGCCCGCTGGGCTCCTTCTTGCCTCTGGATTGTGGGGAGAGCAGGGAGCTTCCTGCCCCAATCTCCAGCCATCCCACTTGGGTCTGTCCCCCTCCTCTGGGGGCCCCAGTGTGGCTTGGCTTCGTTTTACTTCTAGTGATTGCAGTTTATGGAATTGACTAAACAAAAGTCCGAGTTCAAGAAACGAACTGACTTCCTCCCTAGACTTGGGGAGGACATTTGTAATGAAATGATTCCACCTGTAAATTCTTGTTTTTGTTCAATACCTAATTTTTGCTAATAACCTCTACTGGGCCTCATCCTATCTACTTTCTGCTCATTAAATGGCTTCTATTTCGCGTATCAGTAACGCATATGAGAGGCAGTATTGCCTGATAGGTCAGAGTCCTGCGTTCTGTAACTGCCTGGATTCAAATCCCAGCCTGGCTGTGTGACCTCAGGCAAGTAACTTAACGTTCTGGCGCCTTTGTTTTATCATCTGTAAAATGAGGATAAGAAAAAAAATACCTACTTGATTGGGTAGCTGCCAGCATTCAGTAAATTAATACAATAGAGCTGTCACATATCAAACAAAAGCTGGTAGTACTATTACTATATTTATGCAAAATTGGCTAAGAAGCTTTCAAAATACTGTATAATAAGATCAGGAACAAAGTGCATTTTTTGGTATGCTATAAAGAGTATATATAATAAAATAAAATATGTTCATCACTAAAATTAGAAAAACAGTAAATATTTTCTAGGTTGATATGTAAATTTTAAATACAGTGCGTTTCTACAGCATGTGGACCCTTTTTATTTCAAACAGGTATGATAAAAAATACACACTAGGTCATGGTATATACAGAAAATTCAAAGTCTGTATTAAAATACTGCACTAGGTCAGTTGTATTTAAGAGAAGCTGCAAGTTTACCTTGGAAGCTAGAAATGCTATCTTCTATAAGATGATTGTAAACATTTCAGCCAAAATACTCTTATAATATCAAGAATAGAGAAAGATGGGGCACCTGGCTGGTTCAGACATTTGATCTCTGGGTTGTGAGTTAGAGCCCCAAGATGGGCACAGAGATCACTTTAAAAATAAAGAAAGAAGTACATAGAATGATAAAAGTCAGATTCCTTCACTTTACAGCTGAGGAAATATTCAGAGAGGGTAGAGGTCCCTACTGGAGATCTCCAGCTAAATAGGGCCCCAAATAGGATTAGAGTTAGGTCTTCTGACTAGCCACCCAAGGCTCTTATACATCACATTGATATGTTTCTGTTTACTACAGGTTTATGAACCTTTAACAAATAGGAAACTAGAAGTCATTACATAAGGGAAAATATACAAGCATGTGTTATATACAACGCAAGAAAGACCAGACAGTCATTTGGCTGCTGTCCCACAGCTTCATTGGCCTGGCACCGCAGGAGGTAGGACTTACCTAAAGTAGGCTAAGGTCACAGATCAAGCTAGAGGCAGAGCCAGCGCTGGAATTCAGGGTCCCAATGGAGTACACATTTGGTTGCATATTCTATTAATCCCTTGTAGCAGTTCTTCCTTAGAAATAACTTTTGAGCTTTTCTTAAATTCTTAAAGTCTTCTTTCTGCTGACTTAAAGAGAGCTTTTTAGGAAAGGCCTTCAAAATTACATAAAAGGAGATTTTGATATTCCAGATTTTGTGGACAAGCAAGAGTGAAGGGGGGGGCTTTCTTATTTTAATGCAGTGGCTTGGTAAGTAATGGTTTCTATTCCAGGCACTTGAACATAAATTCCTAAAATCCTACCGTTCTTTCATTTCTGCATACGGCAGTGTAATGACATTCACCTTCCAGCAGGTAGCTTCAAGGTCCAGCCCTCACACGAGCAGTTTAGGAATTGTATGGCAGAGCCTTTCAAGTGAGTTATTTAGGATTATAGGAATGATGTGTCCTCCAAAGAGAGCACTTCTAGGAACCGTTCTTGCCTCCTTGAAGAAGGAAACCATGGTTCTCTCCAGTGCATGAACTGGATATCTTACCCTTGACTTTGCACCTCTATATACCTACCGCGTGTTTTTAGACAGAAATACCGGGCATTAAGTAGGGAGTGACTTTGTAGCAATATCCCAAGCCAGTTCAGCAGAACCGAGTTTTGAAACCACATGTGTTAAGTCAAGTCCCAGTATGAATAGAATGTGAATCACTGTCCAGTTGGGAATATTTCAGATTGGTTTTCAGTGTACCACCAGGTGAGTCACAGTGTGAGCTGCTTCTAGTCAAATACATATAGTATCAGTCAGCAACTCACAGGGTTCACTCTGAGTCAGAGCTTAGCATTTAGTATAACAAGCGTGAGTCACTGACTACCCGGCCCCTATCTGAGATGGTCCGTGAATTTTACCTTGAGCAGCTCGAGAATCTAGACGACGCTGCATGGGGTGAGTCAGTTCATAGTATAATCGAATGGGCTTTTGTGGCAGCCATTCACAATAAAATTTGATGTGACCGAGAGCACAAGGGAATATGACATGATGATGGATTCATAGAATAAATTGCCCTGATTCTAATCCCAATGATTAGATTCTAGCTATTTGCACAGGGAATCACTTGTGAAATAGGAGTTATATGCTCTATTGCCTAGCAGTGATATTTTACTTCAGGTGCTTCAGCGATTTTTAAAGCCAGTTAACTGTTCTGGTTTGGATGTGCTCGATTTCTACTTATTACTTAATTTTACTCTGAACTGTAAAAGCCTTTTAAAGTACATATTAGTATTTGGATTTTAGACAAGAGCATCTCATGCAGTTACTTAGCAGTTTGACTTCCTGGGGTCCTGTGTTGTACAAAAGCAGGTCAGCCCAACAATGAGTAGAGGGGTACGCCTTGTTCTCTGGATTAGCTCCACTTGTGCCTATCACCTCTGACACGAACTGGAGTATTTATTCAGGAGCTGGGACACAGGTGTGTGATGCTGTTCCAAGGCTAGCAACTCCTTGCACTTGCTGTAACCCTTTTAGGGCTGTATGGCTAGATCAACATAAGCTTATATAAGCTGTTGCGTTTATGCAAGACACTGGAAAGAATGATGTAACATATGCCTTACCCCACCTTTGCAAACGAATTTTACATCTCAGGGTGGAGTGAGAATGAGATGTAAGGGACAAGTAGATTTTTTAATTTGTTGATAATTAGTGACAAAAAGTTATTATCTTGAGAACAAAGGTTAGACTACTGCTTAAAAGTACATGTTTATTTTTCTGTATCTTCTGGACAGAAATACAGGGCATTAGGGGCGCCTGGGTGGCACAGCGGTTGAGCGTCTGCCTTCAGCTCAGGGCGTGATCCCGGCGTTGTGGGATCAAGCCCCACATCAGGCTCCTCTACTGGGAGCCTGCTTCTTCCTCTCCCACTCCCCCTGCTTGTGTTCCCTCTCTCGCTGGCTGTCTCTCTCTCTGTCGAATAAATAAATAAAATCTTTAAAAAAAAAAAGAAAAAGAAATACAGGGCATTAATACAGGGAGTGACTCTGTAGCAGTCTCCCAAGCCAGTTCAACAGATTGGCTCCAAGAAAATCCCAGACGTGTGGACTTTACATACACCATTTTTTTATTTCTACAAGTATCCATTCCTAGCAATAACCCAGACCCTAATTCATACATCTTCTGCTACACAAGAAAGTGTAGATACTTCTTGGCATTTAATGGGGACAGAACATAAAGAGTTCCATTCTTCCTGACTTAAATGTAATTCCTGGCAAATTCAGGTCATTAGGACTCTAATGAATTAGGCTATATGTAAAACTGCAACAAAGTTTCTATGTAAGTTTGCTAAATTTCAGTGAGGAGCTATAACACTTTTGTGACATTCATTATTGCTTTTGTCTTTATTTGAATTATAACTTATAGTAAAGTGTACATATCTTCAGTGTACAACTTAAACCTTACATGACTATACCCCCATGTAACTACCGGTCATTTAGATGAGCATTTCTCAACCTCAGCATTATCAGCATTTTGGATTGCATACCTCCCTCTTTGGGGGACTGTCCTGTGCATTGTCGGATGCTTAGCAACATCCCTGTCCTCTACCCCTAGAAGCCAGTTGCACCCTTCCCCCCTTCCCCAGATGTGACAATGAAAAATGTCTCCAGACATTGCCAAATATTTCCTGGGGGGGCAAGATCACTCACCACTGCTCTAGACTAAGATATAGGATAAGTTCAGCTCATATCCAGAAGACCCCCTCTTGCTTTTGCCCAGTCATTACTCCCACAGATAACCACTCTCGTAAGTTTTCAAGCCACATACAATTGACCCTGAAAAACACAGGTTTGAACTGCTTGGGTCAACTTACACATGGATTTTTTTTTTAATACAGTACAGTACTGTAGAAGTATTTCCCTTATGATTTTTAATAACATTTTATTTTCTCTAACTTACTTTGGTGTAAGAATACAGTGTATAATACATATAGCATAAAGCATGTGTTAATCAACTATTTATGTTATCAGTAAGGCACCCCGGCAACAGTAGGGTATATAGTTAAGTTTGGGGGTAGTCGGAAGTTATAGGCAAATTTTCAGCTGCATGGGGAAGTCAGCGCTCCAACCCCCGTGGTGTTCAAGGGTCAACTATATTAGCTGGGCCTTTTCTGAACTTCAGATGGAATTATATAGTACATATTCTTTGCATCTGGTTCTTTAGCTCAGCATTATTTTTTTGAGATTCTCTCGTTCTTGCATGTATTGTGATTTTCAATGCTGTCTAGTGTTCCTTTGTGTTAACACAATATAGTTCATTTATCTATTTCACTGTTGAAGGACATTTGAATTGTTTCTAGTATGGGCCTATTATGAATAACGCTAATATTAGTATTCTCATTCATGTATTTGACAAACATAGCCCTATTTCCATTGGATGCCCAGGAGTGAAATTGCTGGGTAATAGATCCAGTATAAGTTTAGCTTTACTAGATACTGTCAGTTTTCCAAACTGTTTTTACGCTCCAACCTAACTTACAATCCCACCAGCAATATGTTGTTTCATGTCCTCACCAACATTTAGCATTGTCCACCATTTAATTTTAGTCATTCTGGTGGCACTGTAGTGGTAATTCATTATGGTTTTAGTATGTATTTCTTGGGGCACCTCGGTGGCTCAGTCGGTTAAGCATCTGTCTTCGGTTCAGGTCATGATCCCGGGGTTCTGGGATCGAGTCCCGCAGCCGGCTCCCAGCTCAGTGGGGAGCCTCTCCCTCTGCTGCTCCCCCTGCTTGTGCGTGCTCAATCTCTCTCTCTCTCTGTCAAATAAATAAAATATTTTAAAAAATTGTTTGTATTTCTCTGATTGCTAATGATGTTGAGCATCTTTTTATTGGCCATTTGGTTGATTTATCTTCTATTATAGACTGCCTCTACGAGTCTTTGGCCCATTTTTCCATTGTGTTGTCTGTCTTCTTTTTCATTCATAAGAATTCTTTATATATTCTGGATATAAGTTATTGTCAAAAACGTGTGGCTGTGTTTATTGCATATCCCACGCTGTGCCTTGCCTTATGTTCTCAAACCATTGCCTTTTGACCTCTGTAGTTCTTGTCGAAAAGTCCTGCTTCTCTGAAAGTAACATGGCTTTTCCTCCGACTGATTTAAAATTCTTCTCTTTGTTTTTGACTTGCCACAGTTAGAATAAATGTGGTGTGGTTTTGTATTTGTCCTGCTGTCAATGTGCTGAGCTTTTTGTATCTGTAGAATGATATCATTCACCAGTTTTGGGAAATGTTCACTCAACATCTTCTTGCCTGTTTTCTCTCTTTCTCTCCTGCTGCTGGGACTCAAATTCTACCTACATTAGACTTTCCCTTTCTTCCCTGTGTCTCTTATTCTATGCTCTGTTCTACACTTTTTTCCCTCTTTTCTTTTTTTCCTTTTTTTTTTTTTTTGTCTCTCTCTCCTTCCATTTGAATACTTTCTTTCGACCTGTGTATTATTTTATTTAACCTGCCTTCTGCTGTGCCCAGGCTTCCGTCAAACCATCTAGGGAATTGTTAATTTCAGAAGGTGTTTTGTTCACAATATACTATGTCTATTTGATTCTTTTAAATACATTTAAATTCTCTGATGAAATTCTCCATCTTTTCATCAGTTTTGTCCATCAAATTCATATCTACTAAATCCAATATTGATATTGTTTGTGAGTCTGCATCTATTACTTGTTTCTTATGTCACATCTTTCTGTCTCTTCACATACCTCCTAATTTTTATTGTATGTACACACCATATATAAAGAAACTGTGTTGGTTCAGATAACATTGTCCACAGCAACGACTCTCCCTTGGAGGGGTTTCCTCTGTGAGGATGAGAGGCTGTCCACTTCAGTACTAACAGGTATTGAAATGAGTTTGGGCCAGTTGCAATTTTAATAAGACATAGGTAACCTCTGGTTTTTCACATTCCTCAAGTGTTTTCTCCTGGGCTTCAGAGTTAAAGCCTAGTGGGTTTCTATCTCCTCAGTCTTGAAAGACTGAGACACTCAGTGTCCCCTTCAGAGGTTTGGAGCTTGCTTTCTGCACGCACCTTCCCCACGTCGCTTTCGCATCTGGTAAATATCTGGAGGAGGCCAGGCATGTGTTTGAGGATGGCCTTGTTACACATGGGTCCTGGCTCTCCCACATGAAACTATGAAGTTCCTTTATATTCTCAACCCAAACCTAGAGTCAGCAAATGCACTCAAGGGGAAAAACACCTGATGACAGACTGCTCACTTTTGAAGAGCTCTCCCTCTCAGAAATTTTAGTTAATTTAATCTTTTTGCTTCCATAGCTCTCTGATGTCTTTAGAAATGTGATTCTAGTTATTTATCTGACTTTTTTAGTTGGTGCAGACGAATTGTGGCCTGCCTTGACCTATTGTCTTTTTCCTTGAAGATATTTTTCCTGAATTTTCTCTTCCTTCTTTCAGATGTGGGTGGATGGGGGCACCATGTATGGACTTGGAGAAGCTTGGAGAGGAAACAGAAGGGGCAGAAGAGGAGACTCGAGAGTCTACTTTAAACCCTAAAGTCTCAGATGCCCGCAAAAGCTGCAGCTGTGGCAGCGAGTAGGCAGTCGGTTTGACGTGTTTCTAAATGAAGAGATTGGCCTGGGCTGGAGGCAGAAATGAGAATTTGTTAGACTTTTTATGATATGTAGCTTACTGTGCTGTGGTACACTAAATTCTCATGAGGTTATGGTGGGAAATTCTTTGGTATAATCAATGGGATATTGCTGCCTAGAATCTGCACTTTCTTTTCTAAAACTGTAAACAATCTACTGAGAGTCTATATGTTTACTACAGAGGTCAGCAAACTCGGGTGCATAGGCTAAATCCAGGCTACTGCCTGTTTTTGTATGACCTGTACACTAAAAATGGTTTTCACATTTTTAAAAATTATTTATCATATATATATAGAGAGAGAGAGATTTATTTTGAGGAATTGGCTCACACGATTGTGGAAACTTGGCACGTCCGAAATCTTGATGGGCTAGAGCCCCGGCAGGCTGGGGACTCTGGGAAGAATCACAGTTCAAATCCAAACGCAGTCTGCTAGCAGCATTTCTTCTTGGGGGGATGGGGGGGTCAGTAACTCAGCAACAGCCCAGCGGAAGAGATGCCAAGAGCAAGGCACGGGAGGAGGGGCGTGGAGCCTCCTTGCCCTCTGTGGGGACACCACCCTCCCAGCATCTAGATGTGTTCACCAACCGGGAAGCTCAATGTTTACATTTTTTAATTGTTGGGGGGAAAAATCAAAGAAGAAGAATATTTCATGACACATGAAAATGTTATGAAATTTGAATTTCAATGTCCATAAAGTTTTATTGGAACGGGGCCACATTCATTCAGCGACATGATGTCTGTGACTGCTTTTGCACCAATAGAGGCAGAGCTAAGATGTTGCAGTAGAGACCATAAGGCCCCGCAAAGGCTCCAGTATTCACTCTCTGGTCCTGTACAGAAAAGGTTTGCCGCCCTCTCATCTATAACCTAAATGTAAGTGTAAAGTATTACTACATTTTCATAGGAAACAGTCTCTGTGAAAGTAAATATGACATTCAACCACTGGCAATGTTATTTCTTAGAAAAATTGTGCACTCTTGGGGTGCCTGGGTGGCTTAGTCGTTAAGCACCTGCCTTCGGCTAGGGTTATGATCCCAGGGTCCTGGGATCAAGCCCCACACCGGGCTCCCTGCTCGGCAGGAAGCCTGCTTCTCCCTCTTCCTCTGCCCCTGCTTGTGTTCCCTCTCTCGCCGTCTCTCTCTCTCTGTCAAATAAATAAATAAAATCTTAAAAAAAAAAAAGAAATTTACCTTAAAAAAAATGTGCACTCTTTAAGAAAAAAATTCCTAAGGACAAGACCAAAAATTCAATTAAAGACAATCTCCTACAGGAAATGAAGTCAGAGGATCTAACTTAAGGTTGCTTTGGGTATCCACCACTTCAACATTCAGCATTTTTATGTGAACAGGAAAACTTGAGGACATTTAACAAACCCCAAAAGACTAATGAAGGAGGGCCAGAGGGAAATAATATGCACAAAGGCTGTGTGTATCACTCAGATGCTAGAGGCTTTCAGAGATTCAAATTACTTACAATCTAAAAGCTTTAAATAGGATAAGAACTTGCTATCATCACAGGATGAAAACATCTAATAATGGACATAAGGCAAAGTTTGAGGATCCGACGCTTTTATCCGTAAGGGATCATGGAGAATTTTATATATGTGGGAAAGTAGAATTTGTGGTAAAAGAGATATAGAGGAAAAATTTGCCCAGACAGACCTGTAAGGAGTACAGAAGGCTAGTTAGTTACTTAGGAACACAGATTTTTGTACACTTTTATTATCCTTAATTTGCATATACAGTAACACATTTCACAACCCATCTGCTGTAATTGGTGGAAAATTAGTTCAACTCGCAAATAGTCATCCAGGCCTAATGTCTGTAAGATTTGTGACCAGCATAAACAGAATGGGTTAGGAGAGCCCCAGCAGACTGCACCAGAGTGGTGGGGGGCTTCTGCAGCCCTGGGTAAGGCCTTCCTCCCACTTGTGATCAAAGAAGGAGGCCTTGTCATAAGAGTTTCCATAGTTCTAGCTAATTGCTTTGGGACAATGATAGTAAGCTTCGTTACAAATGTTACTCATTAAAGACAGTTAAAATAAAAATGAATGTTACTTTTAAGAAACTTAATAGCCTTATACTAAGCACATTAAAAATACAATGTCCATATAATAATAGCAGTGCCTTTATCATACCTAACAAAATTAACACGATTTTAGCATCATTTAACATCTGTATTCCTTTGCTAGGGCTGCCATATCAAATACCACCAACTGGGGGGCTTAAACAACAGAAATTTATTTTCTCACGGTTTGAAGGCTGGATCTTCAAGATCAAGGTGTGGGCAGGTTTGCTTTCTCCTGACTTCTCTTTCCTTGGCTTGGCACACAGCTCTCTTCTTTGTCCTCACATTTTCTTCCTCCTGTGTGTGTGTGCACGCATCCTCAGTGTCTTTCTTGTCCCAATTTCTGCTCCTTATAAGGACACCAGTCAGGTATGATCTTGACCCCACCCTACTGGTCTTATTTTAACTTAATCACCTCTTTTAAAGACCCTGTGTCCAAATAAAGTCACATTCTGCAGTACTGGGGATTAGGACATCGACATAAAAATGCAGGGGACACATTTCAGTCCCTAACACTAACCATATCACATCATTTCTCCTCAGTCTCTGTCTGACTGCTTCGTCCACCCTCCATCTTCTTTTTCACACACTAACTTGGGGAAGAAACTGGGTGCACTGCCCAGTGGATTGTCCTACACCGTGAATTTATTTGCTTCTTCCTCATGATGCTGAACTTGATCCCCTACTCCCTACATTTCTGCAAACTAGATGTTAGATGCAAAGGCTGGAATAGACTTAGGTTCAGTGATTTGACCAGCCCACTTCATGAGTGGTGCTTGAACTTCCTACTGTATCATTTCAGAAGAGCACTGCGTCTGTATGACCAGCCCCTTTGAATTATGCTAAAAACATTATTTCCTAAGGGCCTTTCAAAAGCTTGGTAGGTCAGTTCATCAGTGACAGAGTGGCTAACAGGCACAAAGTGTGTCTGGGCATATGCAGCAAGGGTAACAAGAGCCTCTGTTTGCCAAAAGATCTTGACAGTGTGTGCTCCAGGCCAGCCCTTAGATGTCCTGGCCCTCAGCGGGGCTGGAATGCCTCCTTGATCTGCAGCCCTCCACACCCCCTTACCCCCATGTCTTCCACCCCTCCTACCCCTCCGGGCAAGGATGATGGTGGTAATGTTGCATTTCCCCTCCGCATTGTTAATTTGGAGAACTCTCTGGGTTGAGGAAACTGTATCACCTCCAGAAATGCGTCTAAGGGTATCAGATGTTTCCAGACTGTTGTCCTCGTATGAAAGGGTATTCAGCGTGTACCTAGGAATAGGGGGGCCAATTAGGAGAGCATGGAGGGGCTTTATCCCTTTTCCTGTGGGGAAGGTATATTCCTTGTATCATCTCAGAACCAAAGAAGAAACTGGCTTCACTCTTAATGTTTCATCCTTACTTTAGACACTTTCGTAAGTGTGAGTTTGTAGAGGATTTAAATTCATATCAAATTTCAGTTCACATTCTTAGGGTTATATTGAAGCATGCATAATACATGATACCCTCTGGGCTCTAGGTTTATTTAGATTTCAACACCAGAGAGAGATGCAATATGCAGATTGAACACAGTGAGGGCCAATGCGGCATTAATCACACTTACTCACTATCTTCTCTATCAAATAAAATTTAAAATGTAATTAGGCTTTACGCATTTCAGTTTCTCTACACGCACTTTGAGAACCACCTCTCCACTGTCGAATGTAGGAAAGACTATAAACATGAAAATTCTCTGGGCCAAAGCGCACTTCTTGTGCTTTCAACCAAGGAAAGAGTTTGCATTCTGGATCTTTGTACCAACCGGCTTCCATACACAGGGAGTACTGACACGCTATGTAAGGTGAATGCTATGTTCATCTGAATTTCCCACTATAACGTGATGTCTGGGGAAGTATTTTCTTTCCTTTTTTTTTTTTTTAAGATTTTATTTATTTGTCAGAGAGAGAGCACAAGCAGAGGGAGGGGCAGAGGGAGAGGGAGAAGCAGGCTCCCCACTGAGCAAAGAGCCCCGATGCAAGGCTCGATTCCAGGACCCTGGCATCATGACCTGAACCGAAGGCAGATGCTTAACCAACTGAGCTACCCAGGTGCCCCTGGGGAAGTATTTTCATGGCACTTCCTTTTTCAAATACACACTTGAAGAACTCTAAATATTAGGCGCTATACACAGTTCTGGGCCATAATGTAGCATTTCCTTCAGGAGTTGGGCTGCTTGTCCACCCTCCAACTACACCCCAGGGCCCTGTGATGCGCCCACAGCCCTCTCCCCCTCACCACTTGCCAGCCTGTGTTACTGGTGTGTCGCTGTTCCCAACGCACCAGACAGCGCAGCTGCTTCTCCCTGCCACGTGTTCTCTCTCCTTATTCTTCTTCCCTGCATATTTTTCTTTCCTTGTCTTGATGTGTCTTGGCTCTAAGTCATGGAATTCCTTTGTCATACCTAACAAAATTAACAATGCCCAATTAAATACCATGCCCAGTGAACGTTAACTTTACAAAACAGCAAGTGGGAATGACTCAGCCACCAGAAGCCCAGCACGGTCAAATGACTTATGTAGGGTCACCACGTCAGGGCCAGAACTGAACTCAGAGCCAGTGTCCCTGCTCTTTTGGACTCATGCAGCCCAACATGCTGCCTTTAAAGTAAATTGAAAAATGGCATCTAAAAAAATTGTTTTAATTGTAGCTGACACAATGTTACATTAGTTTCAGGTGACAAGTCTATATAAAGTAATGGCATTTTAATAAAATTTATTGGGAGATAATTTACAATACCATACAATTCACCCATTTAAAGTGTACAGTTCAATGGCTTTTAATATATTCAGAGTGTGTAGCAATCTCCATAATCCATTTTAGAACATTAGATGATTTCATCATTGAGAAGAAACCTAACACCCCCAGCTGTCACCCACCAAGCCCCTGTGTCCCGCAGCCCCTAGCAACCACTGATCTACCTTCTGTTTCTACAGCTTCGCTTCTTTTAGATATTTCATGTAAAAGGAGTCCTACAATATGTGGCCTTTTATATCTGGCTTTTTTTCACTCAGCAATGTTTGCATGCTTCACCCGTGTAATAGCATCTTAGAATAAGAAGAAAAGCTAGTCATCATCCTTCAATTTGCAGATAGGAAAACTGAGGCCTGGGAAGGTGGCCCATTGCTGAAGTCACAAAGCCTGACAGTGGGAAAGTCAGGGCTGCACCCGGACCTCTTCCTGCCCAGGCCTCAGGCAGGTTCTCCCCAGGCTTCCCCAGTGAATGTGCAAAAGTTCCTTAGCTCTGGTTGGCAAGCTAACACATGGACACTCCTCTGGTCTTCCCATTCTCCGTCTCCTCAGCTATTTTGTTACCACTTGCAAGCAGGACGAGGCATTATAGGTTTCTTCTAGGTTTGTGAGTGGTTGAGGTGCCAGAGGGCTGAGGGTGGGTAAGCGGGGACCCGGCTGTTTCACTCTCTGCTGAATGTAGATACAAAGGTATAGGATGGATTTGTTTATGCTCTTAAAACACAATTTAGGGGGCGCCTGGGTGGCTCAGTTGGTTAAGTGTTGGCCTTCAGCCCAGGTCATGGTCTCAGGGTCCTGGGATTGAGCCCCACGTCAGGCTCCCTGCTCGGTGGGGAACCTGCTGCTTCTTCTCCTTCTGCCCCTCCCCCTCCCCCCTCCTCTCCCTCCCTCTTCATTCCCCTCCCCTTGCTCATGCTCACGCTTACGCTCTCTCTCTCAAAATAAATAAATAAAATCTTTTTTAAAAAACACACAATTTAGGGGGCACCTGGGCGGCTCAGTTGGTTGAGCATCTGCCTTTGGCTCGGGTCATTGTCCCAGAGTCCTGGGATCCAGCCCTGTGTCAGGCTTTCTGCTCAGTGGGGAGCCCGCTTCTCCATCTCCTTCTGCCTGCTCTTCTGCCTACTTGTGATCTCTCTCTCTCTCTCTGTCAAATAAATAAATAAAATCTTAAAACACACACACACAATTTAGGTACACTGGGGTGGCACGGTCGGTTGGGCATCCGACTCTTAATCTCAGCTCAGGTCCTTGATCTCAGGTTGTGATTTCAGGCTCCACTGGGGTTGGGTTCCACGCTGGGCATGGAGCCTCCTTATAACAAAACACACACACACACACACACACACACACACACACACACACACACAATTTAAAGACTTCCCACACTACTCATTCTTTTACGTGACATACCATCAGTGAGTACTGAGTTAAACTAATAATAATAATGGCATGAGAGTAGCACTTCCTAGTTCTGAGACCTCCCACGTACGTTCTCTCACTTACGGCTGATACCCAGTTGAGGAGGTGGAGGCTTAGGAGGATGGAGTAGTTTGGTTCAGGCCACACGAGTGGCAAAGGTCAGAGTAGAAGTAGACCCTGACTTGAAGTCCCATGATCTCTTTCCTAGGTGACATAGGGAAATTGTAGAAATTCTGGATCAGTTGCACATTATTTTTTTGTTAATATATTTTTTTAAGATTTTATTTATTTATTTGAGAGGGTGGGGGGAGCACAGAGGGAGAAGCAGACTCCCCTCCTGAGCAGGGACCCCAGTCCAGGGCTCCATCCCAGGACCCTGGGATCATGACCCGAGCCGAAGGCAGACGCTTAGCCGACTGAGTCAGCCAGACGCCCCTCAATTGCTCATTATTTTTCAGTGATTATTCTTGAAGTGCCAGACCAAGACTTGCAGGACTTCTCCACATAAACTGTTATTCCCACTCGGCTTCTGATCCCGGTCACTACAGGGATGCGCAGCTCTGCCATCTGGCTTCATCGCACGCCCCTCTGCCTCCTGCCCACCGTGCTCTCTGGAGCTCAGTCTGCCATCAGAATGCCCCAGTTTTTCACAAGTGTCTCAACATCCCTTCCCTTCCTTCCCTCACTGAAATCTGGCTGCTCTCGGAAGGCAGTGCTTTTCCCCATGGCCCTGGTAATTGCAGGCGTTTTTCCACTGAAATTCTACCACTTACTTCCATACTTAGAAGTAAGGTGGGTGTTTCTGTGGCCACTTCCAAAACATTCTTCCCTCAAAGACCCTGCTCTTAAATTCCGACACAAGCTACAACATGGGTGAACCTTGAAGACATGGTGGGTATAATAAGTCAGACGTGAAACGACAAATACTGTATGATTCCACTTATTCGAGGTACCTAGACGACACATATTTTTAGAGACAGAAAGTAGAACAGTGGTTGTCAGGGGCTGGGGAAGGTGGGGATGGGAAGTTAGTACTTCATGAATTCAGAGTTTCATTTGGAGATGAAAACGTTCTAGAGACAGATGGTGGTGATGGTAGGAGAGCAGTGTGAGTGTGCTTAGCGCCACTGAACTGTACACTTAAAAATGGTTAAAATGATAAATTTTATGTAAATTTACCACAACTAAAAAAAAAAAAAAACACCCAAACTTCTTTTGAATGTGTGTCCTTAGAGTGAACCTCCGCTTCTGCTCCTTTCTGTCATCTACTCACCCTCTGGTCCCTGCCCTCAGGTAGAAGACTCTAGCACGTGGGTGTCGTTGCCTCTCCAGCACTGGCCCTGTCTTCACATCCCTGTAAATGAACTGTGCTACCCTCTGGTCTCTCAGCTTTCTTGATTTCTCAGTTCCAGGAGGCTTTTCCCCTCCCACACCTCACCCCTCACATATGGGACCATCCCCAGGATCCACCATAACCCACTGCACCTCCTCAGAAACCTTATCCTAAAACCCATGCCTGTGACCCACCCATTTGCTCACTCTGGTGCTCCCCTCCATAAATTCTTTGGTGTCTGAGGCCTCCAGCCCATTCTCATCTCCCTCACTCACGTGTCCTCAGTGCCCTCCTTCCCTTTATCAGTCACTACCCTTTCTGCATGTTCCAGGACGGGGCGGTATCATTTGTATTTGCAGTTCCTTCTTAGAAGCACCTGCCAACATTTGTGTGCACCCACCTCACTTCATCATTGGTCTCCCTTCAGGTGCCCCCTCCTCAGAGATCTTTCCTTGCCACAACCCCTCATCATGCTATGGGGTATCAACCATTTTAGCATCTTACCTATTTGTTGTCATGATTTTGTGTTTCTCTGCCTAGAACATAAGCCCTTGGCAGAGATAGTGAAGCTCACCCCAGATCCCCCCACCTGCAGCATGGACTGCGTCAGGTGGAGCTCAATAAATGTGTGACCAGG
>NW_024427107.1:6818558-6898162 GCF_017311325.1 Ursus maritimus
AGGAAAACGCTTTGAAAACAAACAACATGGTCCTATTTTTAAACTTTTTATCCTAGACTTATAATCGGATCATTCTTTTTTTTTAAAGATTTTATTTATTTATTTGAGAGAGAGAGCATGAGCAGGGTGGGAGGAAGAGAGGGAGAAGCAGACAGCCCGCTGTGCAGGGGCTTGATCCAGGACCCTGGGATCATGACCTGAGCCAAAGGCAGATGCTTCACGGACTGAGCCCCCCAGGCGCCCTGATCAGGTCAGTCTTTGCCTGATCCTCCTGCTACATCGTCAAAGACTCAGCGTATTTTCCACATTTGAGAAACTGTGAACAAAGTGCCCAGGAAGCTTGTGAAGAGCACGTCCCCACCACCGTTTCTCACAGTGTCTCGTTGACAGTATCCAACAACATTGGAGCATACAAAAATCTTTTGCAAGGCCATGATTGTGCTTATTGGGCTCCAGATTCATGCCAAGAACTTCGTAGGATTTCTGTGTGAAACGGACGGTATCTCAATCACTATTACATATTTTATTTATTTATTTTTATTATGTTCAGTTAACCACCATACAGTACATCACTGGTTTTTGATGTAGTGTTCCATGATTCATGAGTTGTGTATGGCACCCAGTGCTATTACACATCTTAAAAAGTTCCTCCTCCATAACGCTTTCCGGTCCTTTGACATAAGGTTGGAAAACATTAAAAGCACAAGGCAAACACCTTGCAGTAAGAGTAGACCAAAAAGGAACACTCAGAGAGGAGAGAGGAGGCAAGCCAGCATCTGGAGTCTGGCGAGCCGGCTGTTGGTGCTGGCAAGTCTTCCCAGGCGCGGTGTTCCCCTGCCTCGTGTTCCCGGGGAGGCGCATGAAGTCAGACGCCCTGGCAGGTGACAGACATCCAGACAATTATAAACCTCTCTTCCACCCGTCTTCCATGATCATGGCTTCTAGCCTGCCTTGTCTTCATCGTAGCTTTCTTTGAGACCCTGCCGTAGTAATAGAAAAGTGCGCATACGGGTTCGTCCGTTTCCATCACTCAGCACACCCCTGTAACCGCCCCCGCATTGTGGCAGCAGCACGTTACAGGTTCCCAGAAACCTCCTCACCGAGCGGAAGCACTGACTGACTCCTGACAGCGGACGACAGTTTTGCCAGGGCTTGTATTTTTCTTTTAATGGAGTGAGACAGTATAAAGTCTGTATCCCCTGGCTCTCTTACGCAGCGTTGCTGGTGAGATTCATCCGCATGCTGAGGTAATTGTAAATCAACCATTGCTGAACAGTAGTCCGTTGTATGAATATATCACAGTTTATCCATTCTACTATTGATGAACATTTGAGTAGTTTTAGGCGATTATGTGTAGTACATGCAAGAATATCCTAATGCCTGCTTTTGGTGCAGCCTTTCTTAGGAGTGGGTACTAGGGGTTGCAGTGGCTGGGTCAGAGGGTGTGCATATGGTCAGCTTTCATGGATTCTGTGAGTGTTCCAAAGGGTGGTTCCAGTGTGCACTCCCATCAGCAATGTAGGCTGCTCCAGGTCATCACCATACTTGGCATTTTCTTCATTATTTCAGCACTTCTGGGGTGTGCCGTGTGTGTATGTGTGCCATTCCCTATGTTTTAGTAGTTGGCTGAATCTGCATGGTATCATTAAGCTGATTTTAGGTTACGGACTGCTATGAAAATGAAGAAAAGGCTAAACTTTTAATTTTTTAAAAAGATTCATTTATTTGAGAGAGAGAGACTGGGGAGGGGGGAGGAGCAGAGTGAGAGAGAGAAACTTAAGCAGACTCTGCGCTGAGGGTGAGCCCAGTGTGGGGCTTGATCCCACAACTGCAAGATCACAACCCAAGCCTAAACCAAGGTGCCCCCCAAAAGCTGAACTTTTAAATGTAAAAACAAAAATGACTGATTTTTATATTTTTGACAGAGGAATCAGGTGGAATCCATTCATACACTGGCAATTTATTTCCTCTAGATGAAAATGGACAGGTTAATTTATTAAACCATTTTGCTATCATTATTGTGCGTGTATATATACATATATGTATGTTTATGAATAAATATATGTGTTTTGTTTGACATGTACTTATATTATTTCTAGTGCCTCCTGTATGCTATTCTACCATCATGAAAAAAATCACTGTATTAATGTTTTGATGTAGGTTTCTTTTTAAAATATTTTGGATAAATAAATGAGATGTCCAACAATTGTTACAGAAAAAGAAATATCAGTTTAGAAAAATGTGTCAAATTTGACTAACCTAGAATGCTAGTTACATAGTCCCAGAATTAACATTAACCTTATCTTGACTACATCTGTTCTCCAACTAGCCACCTTCCACAGCAGTTAGGTCCCTGAGAGATAGGGCACAAGAAACAATGAGAAGCAGACCACATTCCTGCTGATGGTCATTGCCAGGCCTCTAACCCTGATGACCTAGCTGATGACCTAGCACTGTTCTTGCTTCTCTCTAGGTTCTTCAGGGCCTAAGCCAGAGCAGCATCAGAAAACCCACTCTTCTTCTTTTTTAGAGAGGGACAGAGGGGGTGAAGGGGCAGAGGGAGAGAGAGAGAATTTTAAGCAGGCTCTAAACCCAGTGCAGAGTCCGATGAAGGGCTCAGTCTCACAACCCTGAGATCATGACCTGAGCCAAAATCAAGAGTCAGATGCTTGGGATGCCTGGGTGGCTCAGTCGGTTAAATGTCTGCCTTCAACTCAAGTCATGATCCCAGGGTCCTGGATCGAGTCCCACATGGGGCTCCTTGCTCAGCAGGGAGTCTGCTTCTCCCTCTGCCTACAGCTCTCTCTGCTTGTGTTCTCTCTGACAAATAAATAAAATCTTAAAAAAAAAAAAAAAGTCAGATGCTTAACCAATGGAGCCACCCAGGCGCCCCTCTGTTTTCTTTTTAAGTAATCTCTACACCCAACATGGGGCTTGAACTCACAACCCCAAGATCAAGAGTTGCATGCTCTTCCAACTGAGCCAGCCAGGTGCCCCAATAAACTGTGCTTCTGCAGTTCCCCAGCCTTACCTTCCTCCAAAATGAAAATGTATCCCCCAAGCAAAAGCACACTCATCCCAAAGTCAACTCCTTCCCTACCAAGTACCACCTAAAATGCTGCCTCAAAAGAAAGAGTGAAAAAGAAAGACCACAGAGAGAGGAAGGGCAGTGATAACTCTCTCACAGCTCCTTCCAGAATTTACCCTTTTTCCAGGGATCCGAAGCCAGAATAGAGGCAGAGTGATTGATGTGGAGACTTTCCTCATAATCCAAGGCCAGAGAGGCTAACTAGGGCCTAGGCATGTGGGGGAAAAAAGAGGGATGGACATGAAAAACATCTTGGCGGGAGTCTTCGTTTGGCTTTGCCAAGAGCTGGAAGTGGGAGGAGCGGAGGGTGGCTTCAAACTTTTTTAGACAACTGGATAGACAGCAACACTGCTTACCAAGACAGGAAGAGGGGAGAAAATGGGTAGGTTTGTCCATGGAAATAAGTTCAAATTTGGACAGTAATTTTTCCATGTTGCAAATAAGTTGTCCTGTTTTTTTTTTTCCAGTAATTTGCAGTGATTGACATAAATTCTTGTTAGAGGGCCTATTCCTTGCTGAGGAACACTAAAAAAAGCTGGTACAAATTCTCATGCAAACTGCTAATGACTGCCTGACACATTCCTTCATGATCTGAAGATTTCCTAAAGCAGCCCCACAAAGATTTTAATACGCCTTTAGTACATTCTGAGGTGCCCCTGAGCTACATTACCATTGGGAATGCACCCATCTCCAATGTCCTTGAGAAATTCCCCATGGTCTCTTGGGATAAGGCAAGGCCGGGATAAAGATTTCAATCACTACTCAAAAAAATGTTAATTGTTGGTTGATATTAAGAAAGAACAAGTTAAAACATGCACCATTGATTAATTCCCTTTAGATCATACTCTTATTATTTCTGATATTTCCCAAAGGCAGTCATAAAAGTTGAGTTATATAATACATCCATTTAATAACAGCAGAAAAGAAGAGAAAGACATTACTATTATAGTCTTAAACTTGGTGGCAGCTATTTAAACAGGAGAGTAAAGATTTCCATTCAGAGTCACTGCAAAACAGATGGTAACATACTTATGTGTTTTTTAAGAGGTGAGGACATGTGTAAGCATCCATCTGGAAGTAATTATAATTCTAAAATGCCTATTGTTATTAGTAAGCTTTCAGTTGACTTCCCCTCCTAGAACAATGAACCGGCTTTTTCTTAAAATAGCAACCAAATTATTCAGACAATAAAATCAAAGGACAGAAATATTTGAAAACTCATAGTTTTGCACAGAGGAAGAGCTAAGATCTCCCAACCAACCCATGAGGTACTAAAAACTGCTAGCTTTCTGTGTCATATAAAGTGAAAGATACAGCTCTGATTGGAGCTTTGGTCCAGTTGACTATGTTGAAGACAGTGCAAGTAACTGCCAGCTCTTCATTAATATTTCATGAGCTGGAGTGAGTTGTACTTCTTTCTGGTGATGACTGTACCACAGGGTAATGTGCCGACTTTCCCTCAAACTTGAAATTGTTTCAGGGTTCAGCTAAACAAAATAGAAACATCACTGTTGACCTAGGTTCAGCTCATTTCTCAGCAGCTAAGAGTAACAGGTGGAAGCCTTGGGCAGGCAGTGGGCTTGGTTGTGACTTAATTAGCATCAGGTGATCTGGTGTTAACGCTGGGACTCTGGGACTCAGAGAAAGCTGCGTTCACATGTTGGTGTTTTCAGATTAAGTAGCTAAACCCAGGAGCGTTCAGGAGTGAAATGGGTCCTGCTGATTTCACCTTGTCTGTTTTTCAAACTTCATGGTGTAGATTCTTGAATGAGAGAGACTTCCTGTAGGTTAACCAGCCTGAAAGCCACACACCCTCAGAAGCGACCCCCTTCCGGGCATGGAAGCCCAGTGCTGATCACACCCGATTTGCACCTCCCTCCAACCTGTGTAAGGACTTTGAACAGTCCCTTTCCCCAGCCCGTTCACCTGAATTTCTCTAGTTCTTCAGAAGTGAGGCGCCCTCTGAGAGGGACCTGGAGCCTGGCTTCCTCCCCTGCCCCCCGCAGTTGAGCACCCAGCACGAAGAACAAGCGTGGCCAGCACCCGCAGGAGCTCACTCAGCCATCTGCCACGTGGCTGTTGAGCACACCCTGGCTGTGCTTGCCAAGGGGCAGGGGCAGGGTGTAGGATATAGACTTAAAGGTGGTATCTGTGAAAACTCATCGTGCATCCAGGGCAAAATCATGTTAGAAAAAGCTGTTTCAAGCTGGGGAAACTTAAATGGTAGGAAGACCAACAGCAGGGTAAAATTAGGAGCAAATTCTGCTAAATACTGAGAAATGTTACTGCAGAACAAGGAAATGAGAGTCTCTTGAGGCGGCAGCACAGAGAATATTCCTGGAGTGTCACCACCGTTCTAATGGGCCCGGCCCCACTGGCCGTGGGAGCTCAGCAAGCAGCGCGAGATAAACGAACAGAAGCTGCTCCCGAGGAGGGGAGATTGTTGCTGGTGTAGATTCAGCCATTTGAAAAGATTTTCGGGGGGCATGACGGGAAAGGACGTACAGTTCGCGTGTGCCATTGTAGTGCGAGAGGAAGCGTCACACGCAGGGTCTCACGCTCATTTGTAGTCGACCTAGTAGCGTTGATATATTTGGAATTATTGAAGCTATAAAATACCAGAAATAGTTCTCAGCCTTCTCCTCCCACCCCGTTTGGACTTCATTTGTAACTCCTTCAGTGTGAAAACAGAGGAAGGGCAAAACTCAAACCCGTCACTTCTGCAACATACCGTGAGGAGAGTGTGGTGGGAATGACGAGTTCATGGGTAGCGAGGGCGCAAGGCGTCCTGTGCTCTGTGCCCACCCCATTCCCACTCTTCTCTATCTCAGGTGAGGGGGCTGCATAACAACTCCTCGAGCCCATGAATCACCTTTCTTGTGAAACATTTGATGTTTTCAACGTGTTGACATCCTTCTTATCTGTATTACAATTTAAAGAATCTTTACAAATTTTTAAAGAATCAGAGAGACCCCATTGGTTTGGGAAGTAATGATTCCGCTGTGAGGCAAGTGGCCAGGCTAATAATTTCTTGCATCCCAATGACATTATGATCCCAGAAAATGAATGGAAAATTCTAGAGGTGACTACATACTGTATGATTTCATTTATACAGCATCCTGGAAAACATAAAACTACAGGTAAGCAAAGCTACATCCTTTTAAACCTTGAAGAAAGTTACCCTCAGATCTCAATATATTCAAAAGTGGGAAAGTCATAGAGGTCACATTTTCTAATCAGTGCAAAAAATATATATAAGCTAACGACAGGCTAGCCAAGAAATTAAAAATAAACTTCTGAAAAACCTTGGATAAAAAGAAATCTGAGCTTAAATTTGATCTGAGCTCTTTGGAATTAAACAGTAGTTCCATATATCAAAACTCATAGTTATGATCAAAGCAGTAATTGGATAAAAATGTGTAGCCCAAAATGCATTAATTGGAAAACAGCAATGATGGAAAATAAATGAACTAAGAATTTAGTGCCAGAGGTGAGGAGAAAACTAACAAAGTAGTTTTCGAGAAAGTAGATAAATAAAGAATAATGGAAATGAAAACAGAAATTCATAAAATTTACTGTGATAAAAATAAAACTTATATTACCAGCAAAAAACAGGTTTATTCAAGAATAGCAGAGAATTGCAACTTAGGACAGGCAAGCCACGGCAGAAAACCATAGGCTAGTCCAACAAAGGAAAGTAACATTTTATGGAGAAGGAGGAAGCTGGGGGAGAGGTTGTTTCGAAAAAATGTCCATTTGAGAAAAGCAAGAGTTCAGGGTGATGAGGGTTTCTCATTGGCTGAGTTGCTGGGGTAGTTGATTTCTTGGAGGAGATGTAATGTGTATCTTTTCCTGTTGTGGCCTGTAATTGATGATTCTTTCCTGTTGGAGATTCTTCTGTTGGGGTGTGTAATTGGCAGTTCTTCCTGTAATTGACATCAACTGGTAAGGGGTGAGAGCTCCCCCTTCTGGTTTCCCGACTCCATTTTAGTGAGGTTTCCCTTTATTAATTTTCATACTCATGATCCACAATGGAGTACTGCCCAAAGGGAAAATACTTCAAGAGCCAAGGTGTGTTAAAGAAAAATGAACTCAGAGGCTGTATAAATGGATTTGGGATTTGGGTTGCCTTCATGGGAAGTTGGCCTTACTCTACTTTCCTTAATATATTGGTTTAACTTTCAGGGCCCTGAATTGTCCCCTGATGGTAAGATCATTTTCTAAGAATTGCTGAGGAAGGTTTTGAATTTATGCCCTCTAAGGTTCTTGGTTCTCCTTCACTGGGATCTTGTCTATGAGTCTAACAGGAGCTCAGGTCCTAGGCCTTAAGAGAGAATTTTTTCATATAGTACTTATATGTCATCATATTCCCAATGTGTAATTCAAAAATGGCTGTTCTCAGAGGTAAGAAACTATAATGAAAGTTTAAGTTTACCATAAAATAAATAACTTTTCTGAGCTAATTATGGTTAGGTTACATTTTTTTCTAACAAGATACTGCTTTTGATTCCAAATTACTAAAAGAGTGTGATCAAGATTATGAGTTTGCCTTGGCTTTTACGTGAACTTTGAAAGAATTCTCTTAAATGCCAGGTTCCTAGGAATTGGGGAAAAGCCATGTTTGAGTAGGATTATCTTTCGGTTAAGATCTGAATATTTAATAAATTGCCAACCTGTATTATTCCCATTTCCTCAGGCTGCTCTTTAAATGCCATAAATTATAGAATAAAGCATCTGAGGTCACTGACATTGGTTTTGCATTCATATAACTTCTCAAGCAAAGGCAGCCAGTTACTGGGGCATTATGCATGTGACATCCCAGGGGACACTGAGGTGATGCCCAGCAGTCTATGCCAGACACTCGCCTGAAGAGCAAAACAGTAGCAATGATAAAGAAGCACTGATTCCATGTTATTTAGAGAGAATAAATGGAAATTAAATGTGTACAGGCTTCTCCCACAGATATGGTGAAGGCAAAGGAAAAAAGATACGCGAAGCTAGTTTGGCTCATCAGATCATATGCCAATGTCTGCAAGGACTAGCTGAGCTAATACATACCAATGACATATTTTAAAAATCTTGTAAATAGGTAGCATTCATTCAATATATGCTTTTAGGGATGCCTGGGTGGCTCGGTCGGTTAAGCCTCTGCCTCCGGCTCTGGTCATGATTCCAGGGTCCTGGGATCAAGTCCTGCATCTCGTTCCTTGCTCAGCAGGAAGCCTGCTTCTCCATCTGCCTGCCGCTCCCCCTGCTTGTGCTCTCTCTCTCTCTCTGTCAAATAAATAAATAAAATCTTTATAATACATGTTTTTAGGCTTCATATTAATTAGCTATCACATTGAAAAATTAAGTCTCTACAAATATTTCATGACACTAAATATGCACCTATCCCATAAGCAATTACACATTTGTCTTTTAAACAAGCAGGCAGCAGTTTAAAGCATCGCATTCTGACAGTGATAAGATGACTATTAATAATGAGTTTCAGTACATTTGCAAACTAGATGACATGGATGGATTTTTTTTACAGGAGATGAAAAATATATCGACTCAAAGAAAGGAAGAAGATGAAAAAGAACAAATCAAAAAAGAAATTGAAAACATAGTCAACAAGCCAGTCTTGAGAGATTTCAGTAATTTTACAGGCAAATTCTGCAAATCTTCGGGATGGACAAAAGTAATTTCTTAATAAAGATAGATAGGGGTGCCTGGGTGGCTTTGTTAGCTGGGCCTCCGACTCTTGGTTTCTGCTCAAGTTGTGATCTCCAGGTTGTGAGATCAAGCCCCGCATCGGCTCTGTGGAGTCTGCTTCAGATTCTCTCCCTCCTCCTCCTTCTCCCTCTCTCTCTCAGATAAATTAATAAATCTTTATTCTTAAAAAATAGATTGATTTTTTTAAAACTCCTTATAAATATCACCAAATCAATTTCAGCAGTATAATAAAAGAATAACCATCTTTTAGACCCAAGAAGAGTTTACTTAGTAAGGTAAAGGTGATTCAAAATTAAGAAATTCATTAATTTACTTCATTTACTATTCAAAGGAGAAAATTCATATTCTTAATAGATTCATATTCTCAATAGATTTTTTTTAACTGATAGAATTCAACATTTTAAAAACTTAAAAGAAAATTTTCAAACATACTTAATTGTACAGAGGAAGGGAGCGCCTGGGTGGCTCAGCTGGTTAAACATCCAACTCTTGATTTCAGCTCAGGTCATGATCTTAGGGTCGTGAGAAGGAGCCCCGGGTCAGGCCTCATGCTGGGCGTGGAGCCTACTTAAGATTCTCTCTCCCTCTCCCTCCCCACAGCTTGCATCCTTGCTGTCAAAAAAAAAAAAAATGTAGAGAGGAAAGTATAACGAAGTCCATATGTTAAAGACACAGCTTCAACAATTATCAACATTTTGGTACTATTTAATATTCAGATTTTATCAACACGTTTTGCCTTTTCCCACACTCTCGTATCCCACCACGGCTCAGCAGGGCATAAATCGTCAAGACTAACTACTTCCTCCACTGAACACTCCAACACCTAGTAATTGAGTGAAAACCATTGTTATTCATTTAGAAATTTTGGAACTGAGAGGAAATAGGTTGCTCGTAGATTTTATAGGAATAGCATATATTTCTTGTTTATCCAAAGTTTTAAATGATTCAAGATGTCAATGTTACTGAACCACGTGTAAGGTTTCCAAGAAACCATACAAGAAATTCTAATGTTAAACAGAGGAAAAATTAAATAGATTATGAAGCTAAGTTGAAACTCTATGAAGATGAATTGAAACATGGAACACTAAGAAAATAAAGGAGGAATTGTAAGTGAGGAAAATGGTTAACAACCATGACTAATCCAAGAAATACCATAATCATCAAGCATTATTCAATGTAGAAGAACAAACTAGGAACATTGCAACTGTTACAGTGCTGTAAATTTTAATACAGTGTCAGCCACGTGCACCACTCATCTTGTCTGATAAAAGACTTCTGGGTTCAAAAGAAGACAGTAACTTTTATATATATAATCCTTTCAGGAGCCATCAATAAGGTGCAAGGCCAGCAACAGGCACATGGATAAGCAAATGATATGCATCTAGACAATGGAATACAGCTCAGAAATTTAAAAAAAGGAATGAATGATTGATACACATAACCTTCGAGAAATAATCATGCTGACTGAAAGAAGCCAGACAAAAAAGATCCCATTTGTATAAAATTCTTAAAAATGTAAATTAACATCTGGTGGCAGAAAGCAGGTCAGTGACTGTTGAGTGAGGGCAGGAACAGGAGAGAGGGGCCTGAGGGAGGGACTCCTGAGGGGTGTGAGGAACCTTGCGTGGATGATGTGGTCTTGATTGTCGCGGCAGTGTCACAGGTATGTACCCGCCAGACCTCACCAAATTATACCCTTTAAACAGTTTGCGCAGACTGTATGTTTGTTCACCTCAATAGAGCTTTTTTCCAAAATGTGTGAGAACAGACTTTGATGTCATTTGCCTTTGATTTCTGAAGGCTATCTTTAGTCATGAGCAACCCTATGATGTTCTCTCAGAGTTTGCTCCCTAAATCATTAAGTCTTCCCGGGATTTACAAACATGAGGTGTGTACAAGCAAGTAAAATATGTTAAGTAGTAAGATGGGGGGGTGCCTCCTGGGTGGCTCAGTCAGTTGGGCAGCTGACTCTTGGTTTCACTCAGGTCATGATGTTGGTGTCCTGGAATCGAGCCCAGCCTCAGACTCCACGCAGAGCTTGTGTCAGCTTGAGGTTCCCTCTCCTGCTCCTTCTGCCCCTACTCCCACTCGCACTCTCCATCTCTCGGTAAAATAAATAGTAAGTTAAGCAGGCACAAATTATTCTGTACTATGTAACTAATAGAAGAAGATATGCTTAACTCTGTAAAACTATCTTCTCCCGGAAACCTCCAGCACACATCACACATATGGGTAAAGTGCCATCAGTCTTCTTGTTAAAGTCATGAAGAAGTCAAAGGCACCTACAAGTACTGCTACTTTTCAATATTTATGGAACTTCTTGGCCAGTGAAGTAAGACCAAGGAGAGGAAGGATCTTGTACTTGGAAAGATACAGAAAGTAAACAGACAAGTGTGACTATTTATAGACGGTATGATTATCCACCTAGAAAACCCAAGAGGATCAGTACAAAGACTACCAGAATTAATAAGAGAATTCAGCGGGGAGGCCAGATATGGTACCCTTAGCCTTCCTATACGCCAAAATAACTACTTAGAAACTTGAAGCAGCGAAGTATTTACAACAGCAGTAAAACTGGATCCATAAAATGCTCAGAAATAAACCTATCGAAAATATGTAAGACCTGTTTGAGGAAAGTCTTTAAAATCTACAGAAGAGAGGCTCTCAGTGAACACATATGTCACGTACTGATTGGGAAGACCCGGTGTTGCAAAGATGTTGGAAATGTAGTCCCTTGAAACACGTTGACGTTACCTCGTCACAATCCTTCCTTCTGGGAAGCTGTTGGGATTTTTTTTCTTTTTAATGAGACAAGTTGCATCAGTATCTCTTAGAAAATAATCACCTGGGGCATCTCCTGCACCCAGCATCTTTGTTTGAAGCCTGTGTGGGCTCGTTCTTGCCCCTCAGTGTCTTGAATGAAGGGAAACTGTTGTCAGTCTGTGTCTCTGCAATGCGGCAGATGCCTGGAGGAGCACCAGGTTTCTACCCCAGGGGCATTAAAAGAGGATTGTCTCCCAGTGGTGCCCATAAAACGTGGCTGTGAATTGGACAAATGTCTCTGTCTCCACCCTTTGAACAAGCGAGCCGCCCCTGTGCAGGCGTCCTGGACTGCTCGGGCTGGGCATCATGGCCGGGAGTTGTGAGCGTTGTTCTGGCTGTGGATGAAAGGACGGTAAACACTTGACCGCGTCTCTCTTGCGCTCCTGGAACTACATCCTGGGATAATTAAAAGGGCTACTCCCGAGGAGTCATCCTGATTTGGCAGGTACTCAAACAGATGTCCTGTCTCATAAATAGACCTATAAATTCAATGTGGTCCTACTCAAAATCCTAACGTGGTTATTTCTGGACTTTGAAAAGCTGATTCCAAAATTCAACTGGATGAGAAAACAGACACGAACAGCCAAAGACAAGTTTTTTTTAAGTTTCTGAAGAGAACTTCACCTACCCAATATAAAAACATATACTAAAACTATAATCATTAAAACAAAGTCCAGGGGCACCTGGGTGGCTCAGTCGATTAAGCCTCTGCCTTTGGCTCCAGTCGTGATCAAGTCCCGCATGGGGCTCCTTGCTCAGCAGAGAGCCTGCTTCTCTCCCTCTGCCTGCCGCTCCCCCTGCTTGTGTGCTCTCTCTCTCTCCGTGTCAAATAAATAAAATCTTAAAAAAAAAAATAAAGTCCAATAGAGTATAAGAATCAGTAATAGTAGGAAGAGATAAATCTAGTGTTGGGATAGAAGAACACATCGAGAATTTAATCCCAAGTCTTATTTAAGATTCTTTAATGTAGCTTTGGTATTTTTTGCTTTTACTTCACCAACAATCGAACGATAGTATCAAATGGAAAAGTGCACGTGGCAATTTCTCGTTCTTAACGCTGCTTTAATGCTTCTCTCCTTCGGCCATTCTTGTGGTCCTCAGAAAAAGGATGGGTTGAAGGGCATAGACCTTGTTTGCAATGGCTTGCTGTACACTGAGGCAGGCCAGGGTGACTGTCCTTGCAGATGGCAGGACAGGTCAGAGCAGGCCACGGTCCCCAGCCCTCCCTTGCTTCCTGGGAATAATTGAGCAACACTAAGTAGCAGGCGGGGGTCTAGGTCCTTTGCACATATTGGAGTGGCAAAACTTCTTCACGGTTTCACAGCGAGTTAAGACTTGAACCTCAGGGGGTCTCAGAAAGCGACAACCTCCCAGGACTTCCGTCTTCCTGCCTTGTTTGCATGCCTGCCATCTTGGCCTGGCTTCCTCCCGTATGCACGCTCTGGCCCACGGTGCTCACAGTCATGCCTTGTGGGTATCCCTAACTCAGCTGTCACCTGGGACTGCTCCCTGGCAGTTCACCCCAAAGGGGACATCAAGGCTGCGGAATGCTCTCATCGTAGCTGTCACCGTGATGGCCTCGTGTAGGTGATGTCAGTGTTTGAGTGCTCTCCTGAACTGGAAGCGCCTTAGGGCAGGGACCCCCTCCATTCATCCTTTTATTCTCAGTGCTTGGCAGATAACTGCCATGAAATGTTGGCTATATAAATTTTGCCAGAATTTGCAGAAATGACCTAGAGAGAGTCATAATTGTGTCTTCTCAGTGATCCAGACAACTGACTCTCTGGCCATGTGTGGTGGTAACTGGCCCCCCTTTTGCTTGCACTGTTGCAGCTCATGAGATCTGAGCAGTCGGAGATGCGGAAACGGCAGATGCCTGCAGCCCAGGAGACCAGTGGCTCCACGCCAGGCCAGCCCGGAGCGGGGGACCGCGGGTCCAACGCCTGCTGCTTCTGCTGGTGCTGCTGCTGCAGCTGTTCCTGGTAAGGCTGGGGTTTTTCTCAGTCATGTGCTCCTGACTGGCAGAGGGTACCCCTGAGTAGTGTCAGCTTATGATTAACTCTCTACTTGTTTTTTGTGGGTTTTTTTAATATTTACTTATTTATTTGACAGAGAGAGCATGAGCAGGAGGGGTGGGGCAGGGGAGAGAATCTCAAGCAGACTTCATGCTAAATGTGGAGCCCAACATGGGGCTCAAACTCACAACCCTGAGATCACAACCTGAGCCGAAACCAAGAGTTGGATGCTTAACTGACTGTGCCACTCAGACGCCCCTTTAAACAACTACTATATGCCTGACACTGATTTGGGATCTGTGAAGGACAACAACATAACACACACACACACACACACACACACACACACACACACACACACGAAGGGGCTCTGTATTCCAGCTCTCAAGGGACTTGAGAAACTGCTGTTTTAAAAAAGAGTATCAATTTTTTTTCCCATTGAAAATTTTTATTTTTTAAAATTTTTATTACGTTCAGTTAGCCACTGTATAGTACATCATTAGTTTTTGATGTAGTGTCTAATGATTCATTAGTTACGTATAACACCCAGTGCCCAAGGGACTTCTGTTCCAATCCCTGAAATCAAGTTAGTGTGTTAAACAACTAAAGAACAGTCTAAGGCCATTGGTGATCGAATATTAATATTTGGGCAGAAACAATAACTAGATGGTTAGGAAGCAGTGAACTCAAGGCAGTCTACTTGGTATTAAGGCTTTGTATATTATGCAGCCATCAAAAAAATGAAATCTGGCCATTTGCAACGACATTCCAGTGGATGGAACTAGAGGGTATTATGCTAAGTGAAATAAGTCAATCAGAGAAAGACAATGATATGATCTCACTGATGTGTGGAATTTAAGAAACAAGGCAGAGGATCATAGGGAAAGAAGGGAAAAAAAGAAACAAGATGAAACCAGAGAGGGAGGCAAACCGTAAGAGACTCTTAATCTCAGGAAACAAACTGAGGGTTGCTGGAGGGGAGGAAGGTGGGGATATGGGGTGACTGGGTGACGGACACTGGGGGGGTATGTATTGTGGTGAGCACTAGGTGTTGTGTAAGACTGATGAATCACAGACCTGTACTCCTGAAACAAATAATACATTATATGTTAATAATAACATAAATAAATAATTAATTATTTAATTAATTTGTAGAAGAGTTCGAATTTAAGGTGGGTCTTAAAGATTAAGGTTAAGTAGAGGGAGCTTATCTTCTGCTTTTCTTTTATTAATTTCATGTTTTCATAAAGAGAAATGTCAAAACATATGCTTAACAAAAGAATATAAAAATATAAGCTAACTTACTGGTACAAGAAGATGCAAAATCTTTGCTTTGAAAGAGAGATACACAACTTGAATGGAAAATATCCTTGACCATTTGAGTCACTGTCAAAGATCTGGAGAAATGTATAGAGTTTACACCTAGGAATCATGGGACCGTTAGGTGGCATTTCTGAAATCTTGACTACAAGAAGTGCTTATGCTTACCAAGTGTGTTCCTAACTTTAGGCAATTAAATTATTGTATGTTAATGTAGGCTTGACCACAAGTCGGACCAAGCCCTCACTCCCCAGTAAAGAAGATGACCAGGTGATAGCACAGCTATCAACAACGGTGACAGGACTGTTATAATTGGGGGGAAGCAGGTGGAGGCTGACATTAAATGTCCAGGAAAATTTGGTCTCTTGATTGATTTGAGCTAGTGTTAACTTCCAGGAAGTTCCGATCTGGTGGATGGGACCCAGCAATACAACACTCTGAGGACTGATGGAGTCAGGATGGTGGGTGGTTGGCCTGTCCAGAGCAAAACCCCAGATGGCAAGTGGGAATATGAGAGATGTGGGGCTGGCAGGAGCCAAGCAGTCTGGCACTCCAGGAAAGGCTTCAGCCTTCAGGAATCTAAAGGACACGGCAGGAAACCAGAGGAGAGGCCCATCTTGGCACACCCTACATGCGTGGGTGTTCAGGACCCACCCTAGATCAGGAGGACACCCACCAGTGGTGACGGGATTTCATTTTAGCCCTTCTTCCAGTCTTTCACCCCACTAATCAGTTTCAGTGAGATAATTAGAGATGATGTTGAGAGATGGGCAGAGATACCCTGGTGCAGAGGAGACTCCTGTTGACCCCATCACCCTCCCTTTTCTGCTGCCTCAGAGGGACACAGGAGTCTGAGATTGTGCTCTGAACATGTACAGGACTGGTGGTGTGAACATAGCAGGTGGTGGCGTGCCATTTCCAGAGCAGGCTCCTTCTACTGACACCAACTATGGTGAATAAATTATAGAGCTGTGCTTAGACACCATCATCACAGCCAATACTTCTGCCTCACATATTGTGTGTGTACTTTATAGACAGTAGAACAATGAGAAACAATGTCGAATTGTTATATTGTACACCTGAATCTCATATAACATTGTATGTTCATTATGATTCAATTAAAAGAATACAATAGAGCAATGTCTTCAACGAACTGGAGAAAAGCAATGGAAAACTTAGTCAAACTATAATTCAAGAGTGGGGGTAGGGGCACCTGGGTGGCTCAGTCATTAAGGGTCTGCCTTCGGCTCAGGGCATGATCCCGGCGTTATGGGATCGAGCCCCACATCAGGCTCCTCTACTGGGAGCCTGCTTCTTCCTCTCCCACTCCCCCTGCTTGTGTTCCCTCTCTCGCTGGCTGTCTCTCTCTCTCTCTCAAATAAATAAATAAAATCTTTAAAAAAAAAAAAAGAGTGGGGGTAAAACAAGACATTTTCAGACATCCAAAGGTCAACAGAGCTAACTGTCTTCAGACCCTCCCTAAAAGAACTAAGAAAGAGTGTGCTTCAGGAAGAAAAAGTGAACCCAGAGGGTAGTCATGAGAAACAAGTAACAGTCATGGACACATATAGCTATAAAACATCATATTTAATTTTGTGTTAAAAAGTGTAAATCCAAGGTTATAAACAAGTAATCTCATGTTCATGGTAGACAAATCAGATAACTTCAGACTTCCTTAGAAGAAAAATTACATTGTCTTTCCAAATTAATGGTTTTCTTGATTAGTCAGAAGTATCACAGATAGTTTCCCATTGATGGAAGACAATAAAAGAAATATAGAGAATGATCAACATATGACAAAAGTGGTATTAACAAAAGAGAGAATCAATAATTCTATAAATACCAAGATACTTGGTATTAGGGTGACCAGCTCATCCCAGTTACCTGGGACTGTCTTGGTTTTAGCACTGAAAAGTCCTGTGCTCCAGAAAACCTGTGAGTCCCAGGCAAACCAGGAAAGTTGGTCACCCTACCTGGTATCCAAATCCACAAAAATATTTCTTTTTTTTTTTTTTTTAAGATTTTATTTATTTATTTGACAGAGATAGAGACAGCCAGCGAGAGCGGGAACACAAGCAGGGGGAGTGGGAGAGGAAGAAGCAGGCTCATAGCGGAGGAGCCTGATGTGGGGCTCGATCCCATAACGCCGGGATCACGCCCTGAGCTGAAGGCAGACGCTTAACTGCTGTGCCACCCAGGCGCCCCCACAAAAATATTTCTATTCCTATATTGCAGCACATACAAAACCCAATCTCTCCCTACCAAAAACAAACAAACCCAAGATCAATTCCAGATGTTAGTTTAAAGGCCTAAATGTGAGTAGCCAATAATAAAATACAGGATATTATCTTTCTGATCTTGGTATTGGGAAGAACGACTTTTTAAAAAGTCATAAATCTGACTACAATAAAATATAAAATGTGTCTAACAAGAAAAATAGAAACATATTCTACACAAAGACGTGTACATGAATATTTACAGCAGTATGATTAATACCAGCCAAAAAGTGGAAGGAACCCAAATGTCCATCACTGGTGAATGGATGAACAAAATGTGGCATATACCCACACAGTCGGATATGATTGGACCATAAAAGGAGTGAAGTATTGAAACCCTAAAACCTGGATGAACTTTGAAAAGATGATGCTAAGTGAAAGAAGATAGACACCAAAGGCCACATGCCGTATGATTCCATTTATGTGAAATGTCCAGAATAGATAAATTCACAGAGACAGGAAGTAGATTAGCAGTTCCCTAGGCCTAGGGGAAATGGGTGCTGATGTGTACAGTTTCATTTTGCCGTGATAAACTGTTCTAAAATCATGGTGATGGGGGCGCCTGGGTGGCACAGTGGTTAAAGCATCTGCCTTCGGCTCAGGGCGTGATCCCGGCGTTATGGGATCGAGCCCCACATCGGGCTCCTCCGCTATGAGCCTGTTTCTTCCTCTCCCACTCCCCCTGCTTGTGTTCCCTCTCTCGCTGGCTGTCTCTATCTCTGTCAAATAAATAAATAAAATCTTAAAAAAAAAATCATGGTGATGGCTGCACAATGGTATGAATATACTAAAACCGTTGACTTCTACCATTTAAATTGTGAGTTTACAGTGTGCAAATTATATCTGAATAAAACTACTTTTAAAATGTGTTTAACAAAAGATCAGAAGTATAATGAACAGATAGAACATACTGGGAGAAGATAATTACAAGGCATTTAACAAACAAAGAACATTAACCTAGAACATATAAAGAAAGAACTTCAGGAGGTAGATAAGAATATAATAGCCAGAAGAAAAAAAAGCAAATGAAATGAAGGAGAAAACATAATCTGTTTGTGCTCCTACCAACAAGGATTGGATATGTGAAAGCTAAATATATAGCCTTCTAAATATAATACTCTACCCTAAAAAAACCTCTAGGTTTTTTTTTTGCACCTTTTGCACCTAGGCAAAAGGAGACCTGAATGAGAGGATTCACTGAAGCATTAATCTGATTGAGAAAAATTGAAAAGGTCTCTAAAGTTCATGAACAGAGAATGGATAAATATATTGCAGTGTAGTTATACAATGCAATACCATCTGCATTTAAATGCATGTGCTGGAGGGGGAAAAATATTTGGTGGGGCACCTGGGTGGCTCAGTTGGTTAAGCGTCCAACTGTTGATTTCGGCTCAGGTCATGATCTCAGGATTGTGGGATCAAGCCCCAAGTCGGGCTCCATGCTCAGCGTGGAGTCTGCTTGGAATTCTCTATACCCTCTCTCTCTGCCCCTCCCTGCCCCTCTCTCTCAAATAAATAAATAAATAAATAAATAAATAAAATCTTTTTTCTTTAAAGTACATAGCAAACTTTAACTGTTTCAATGTTTAATCTCCTTGATTTTTTTTTTTTCTCAGCATGCTTTTGAGACTTATCCATGTTGACAATACACAGTAGAGGCAATTTTTAAGAAAAGAAAAAGGCAATATGTTTTCAAAGACCTTGTATTATTTTTCTCAAAATTCTGCTTCATGGCCTTCTGGCATTTTGTTTTATCAAAGAAGTCATGCAGATGCTGGATTTCTTAAAAATAAATTTTTTCCTTTCTAGAAGATTGAAGAATGTTGTCCTCTTTGTAGCTCAAAAATTTACCAAAATATATCTAACCATGGGGCTTCTTTTACTGAATAGCACTTAAACATGGTGAGCAACTATTTTAGCTTTCAGCAACGTTTTCTTGTTCTACTGTAACAATAACAATACACTCAGGTTACAAACTTGACACAAAATAAATTTTTCACTTTTTTAAGAACACATTATCTCCTTGAGAAATATTTCTACTTTTAAAAAATAAGACATGGAAAAAATGTCAAAGCTTAAATAAAGATTGTGTTATTTAATTCACAATGTAACTTCCAGTTCTCTTAGAAATCTTGGGTCAAATTCATCCTTTCTTTTTCTCTTTGATTTTTCATACCCATTGTGTACTGATGTTTTCTGCTTACGAAAGAAGCTTAAGAAGTCGAGCAGTATTAATGCTCCTGCAGTGAGAACACCCTCCAGATGCCTCTTAAGTTTGTTTTTGTTCCGAAAAACCATTATTTACTGAAACTGGCATCATGGAAGCAACAAGTTAGAAGAGTTCCTGCATTTCTAATGACTTTGCATTAATGAAAGACAGCTAGCTGCACACACACACACGTACACACACACACAATTACTGAAAATCCATAAAGCAAATGTGCTAAAAATAGGCTGAATTACTCTTATAAGATGGTGGAAAGAGTGGAAAGGAAAGATATAATAAAAGGAATAGAAAAGGGTACAGGAGCCATATAGTCGAATAAAGCAAGCTCAAATAACCAAGAATAAAAATCCATCTTGAAATTAATGGGGAACTAAAAGCATTCCTCCTGAAAGCAAGACCAAGGCAAGGGTGTCTATGCTCTCCCCTGCTGTGTAACATTGCACTTTAGCTATGAGTTGATGCAGTGGGACAAGAGAATACAACCTGAGGCCCATGAATCAGAAGAGATGTGGGAAGACTCTCCCTGTCTGCAGAAGGTAGGAGAGTATACCTGGAAATCTCAAGAGAATTGTGGCTAAACTAATGCAAACACAGAAGAATTCAATACAAAGAAGCTATAGAATTAGTGTAAAAAAAAAGAATAGCCTTCAGAACGTGAAGAACTCTTACAATTCAAAAGTAAAAAGACAAACCAACTTAAAAGTAGGCAAAAGAGGAGCTTCTGGGTGGCTCAGTCAGTTGAGCATCTGACTCTTTGATTTCGGCTGCAGTCATGATCTCAGGCTGGTGAGACAGAGCCAGGAGTTGGGCTCTGTGCTCAGCAGGAAGTCTGCTTGAGATTCTCTCTTCCTCTCTCTCTGTTCCCCCCCCCCGCCCCACTCTCTCTAAAATACATAGATAAATCTTTTTTTTAAAAAAGACATTTAAATAAAAATAAATTAAATCAAATAAAGTAAAATTAGAAAATAAAAGTAGGCAAAAGATCTGAGTAGACAGGTCTCCAAAGAGGACATACAAATAGCTAAAGAAAAAATACTCCATCTCGTTAGCCATTAGCAAAATGTAAGTCAAAACCACAATGAGATACCACCTCCTACCCCCTGAGATGGTGAGAATAAAGAAGACAGACACTAACAAGTGTTGACAAGGATGTGGAGAAACTGAGTCCCTCCGGCATTCCTGGTAGGAATGCAGCTGCTTTTGAAAACAGTTTCTTCAAAATGTTAAAAATAGAGTTACCACGGGAAAGCATTTCTGCTCCTAAGCATCTACCCAAAAGAAAAACAAACATCCACACAAAAAACTAGTACATGACCGTGACAGCAGAATTATTTGTAATAGCCAAAGAGCGCAACTAACCTGAATGCCCACCAGCTGATGGATGGGAACAAGCTGTCACAAAGCCATACAGTGGAATGTTATTAAGCTGCAAAAAGGAGTGAGGTACTGACACCCCACACAATGAACCTTAAAAACATGACGCCAGGTGAAAGAAGGCAGCCACCAAAGACCGCGTGCTGTGTCACTCAGAAGAGGCGTGTCAACAGAGACAGGAAGTTGACTAGGGCTGGAGAACGTGGGATCTAGGGTGTAGTGAGGAGGGGCTGCTCCTTGGGGCTTCCTTTCAGAGTGATGAAAACGTTCTGAAGTTAGATTAGAGTGATGGTTGTATAACCTTGTGATTATGCTACAAACTACTGAATCGTACACTTTAAACAGGTGACTTTGTGTTATATAAATGATGCTCAGTAAAGCTACTAAGAAAGTAATAGCCTTGACGTGTGCAAACAGGAACCAGTTAGGAGACGAGAAGAAAATTGTGTTTGCTATAACAACACAAACACTTGGAATAAGTGTACAAAGTGTACAAAGAGATGTAGAAGATGTATACAAGGAAATTTAAAGTCTCCTGAAAGATACGATGAATTTTGATTGTGTGCTCTCCTGGTTTTCTCTCACACTTTTGCATGGCTGCCTATAAATATCTAAAACCTCCATTTTGACTGGAAACACAAACACATTTTGACTAGAGAATGTATACTTTTTTTTCAAGGTGCAGAAATGAGATGAAAATGCAAAACATCCCCGATAACCTGACCTTATTATTACTTTCTAACGGACATGTTTTTATGAAAATAACTATTAATCGGGGTAGCCTGGGTGGCTCAGTTGCCTAAACGTCTGCCTTCGGCTCAGGTCATGATCCCGGGGTCCTGGGATCGAGTCCCGCATCAGGCTCCTTGTTCAGTGGGGAACCTGTTTCTCCCTCTGCCTGCTGCTCCCTCTGTTTGTGCTCTCTCTCTCTCTCCCTCAAATAAATAAAATCTTTAAAAAAAAAAGAACTATTAATCTAAATGTAAACTCTCCCTCAACTAGTGTAAACCACAATATTATAATTTATTTTGCTAGTATTTTAGCATACTTTTGGTTTTCTTTTTTTTTAAGATTTTTTATTTATTTGAGAGAGAGTATGCATGAGTGGGGAGCAGAGGCAGAGAGAGAGGGAGAAGCAGGCTCCCTGCTGAGTAGGCAGCCCAACGGGGCTCCATCCCAGGACCCCGAGATCATGACCTGAACTGAAGGCAGATGCTTAAGCGACTGAGCCACCCAGGTGCCCTACTTTTGGTTTTCTTAAGAAAACCAGTCAGGGTCAATTTTTTTCAAGAAAAGAAGGAAATTCTACTTGGTAATCTGGAGTTCCCTTTAAAATAGTCCTTGAAGCAGAATGATCTCAACTGACATGTAAATGTCTTGTTTCGTGCAGTCTTACGGTTAGAAACCAAGAAGAACAGAGACCCAGGAGGCCCTCCCATGAACTCCAACGAGAAGACCTTCCAACCTGTGAAGAAAGGTAAGATGGGTAGTAAGGAGGGCACGTATTGCATGGTGCACTGGGTGTTACACGCAACTAATGAGTCATCGAACTTTGCATCAGAAACCAGGGATGTACTGTATGGTGACTAACATAATATAATAAAGAAACATTAAAAAAAAAGAAAGGTAAATCTCATTATTGTTTAGCTCACTAAATTGACAGAAATGCCAGCCTCATTGTTTTGTATTTTCCAGCATTATAACACAGTTTCTCTAATTGCAGCTTAATAATATCAAATCATAATGTGGCATCCCATTTCCACTCTGCAGAGTTCACAATGTGACAGGAAGAAAAATCAGTTCCATTATTAATTTCATCCCTGCTAATCACAAATAGAAATTAATGCTTCCTGACAAAATATGACATTATCGTATTTTCATATGGATAGACTTTTTAAAATAAAAGACCATAATGAAACATACATGTTTGGTTTCCAGGAAAGTTTTAAACGCCCATTTTTTTCTTAACTATAAATTCATACTCTAGCTAATGTAGTGTTATCTTAATTTAAGTATTTCAAAAAAAAGTTGGGAAGAAAACACATAAATTACTTTCCATAATATCAGATTTTAAAATTATCTTTTTGTTCCTGTATTATCAGCTGGCTTTACTTTCACTTACCTATTCTAATACCTTTTCTTGGTATTATACCTACGTAATTACAGATACTGGACAAATATCCTAAAAGCATTGTTCAAATAGGTCTTATATTAAATTGCTTATTTTTGAGGGGAAAAAACAAGTAGCCTAAAAGGTTACTTAAGTGTTTCTTTTTCATTCTTTATCTTATTTATCCTTACCCAGATTTTTCAAAGTCTGGGGAGTATATTAAAATCTTCCACAATTTGGGGCACCTGGCATGCTCAGTTGGAAGAGCATGAGACTTCACCTCAGGGTCATGAGTTCAAGCCCCATGTTTGGTGTAGAGATTACTAAAAAAATTAAATAAATGAAAACTTTTAAAAAGTCTTCCACAATTTATGAGTTTGTTTAAAAATAGCTTTTATCAAGGGGCACCTTGGTGGTTCAGTTCATGAAGTGTCTGCCTTCAGCTCAAGTCACAGTCTCGGAGTCGTGAGATTGAGCCCTGCATCCCACTCCCTGCTCAGCTGGGAGTCTGATTCTCCCTCTGCTCCTCCTCCAGCTCGTGTTCTCTCTTTTTCTCTCTCTCTCAATAAATAAAATCTTAAAAATTAAAAAAAAATTTTTTTTAAAGATAGCTTTTATCTTGAGGCACTTGGCTGGCTGAATTGGAAGAGCATGCGACTTGCGATTTCAGGGTTGTGAGTTCAAGCCCCATGCTGGGTGTAGAGATTACCAAAAAAAAAACCTTTTTAAAAATGGCTTTTACCGTATATATTTTGGTATGTTGTATTCTGTACCAAAGCCTTGAGTCTCTTATATCTGGAACCAGAATGCTTCATCGAGGCCTGACTGTAACTATCCTGCCAGTGGGACCTTGGGCACTTTACTGAGACGCCACACTCTGCCTCGGTTTCCTTGTGTGTAAAATGGGGATAATAGTTTACTGTGGCTATTGTTGTGAGCCCGGCAAGCATTCAGTATATGTTGGCCATTATTTGTTCTCAATCAAATTCCAGAATATGAAATGACTTTATCCAACATAATGCCTTTTGTTTCCAATTCTATTTAGATATTAATATTATTCTTATTTGCATTTGCCTCATATATCTTTACCTGTCTACTTGTTCTTAAATTTTGTAATATTTTCTATGTTTCCTGAAAATAGCATTATGTTGGATTTTGGACCCATAGCAGTTTGTCTCTAAATGGGGCATTAGAATCCAATGACATTGGGTCAGTTATCTTGATGATGACTGGTAAGTTTAGTCTTCTAGCATATTCTTTGATTCCTTGTAATACCTCCTAA
Source organism: Ursus maritimus (assembly GCF_017311325.1). Taxonomy (NCBI): domain Eukaryota; kingdom Metazoa; phylum Chordata; class Mammalia; order Carnivora; family Ursidae; genus Ursus; species Ursus maritimus. The sequence goes on from NW_024427107.1 coordinate 6,842,789, forward strand.
TTACTTCCTTAATTTATGTTTGTTTGGCTTTGGTTTGGGTTTTTGCTATTTGAACTGTGCCTTCTTTGTTTTTAGGTCCTTCAGTACTGTGGAAAGTATATGCTCGCTCTTATTTTAAATATTTTTATTTATTTGTTTGTTGGTTGGTGTGTTTAAGTAGGCTCCACACCCAATGTGGGGCTCGAACTCAAAACCCCGAGATTAAGAGTTACATGCTCTACCAACTGACCCAGCCAGGCACCTCTGCTCTCTCTTAATTTTAAAAAGATGTACTACCAATTGCCTTTAAGTTTTTCAGACTCATCCTTTAATATATATTTCTTAAACTGACAGGAGTAAAAAGGTATCTTTTGAATCTTCATATTTAAGGAGCGTAATTTAGCATACTTTACTCCACAAATTTAATTAATTATTTAATTAATTAAATAATAATTAATTATTTATTAAATAAGTTAACCTTTTAAATAACTTTTGGCTGTGTGGCAGAGTAGATAATCGGAGGGCCTTCCCAATGCAAACCAACGGATTTTGCATTACTCTAAAATGTTTGCATCGCTGGACTCCTAGAAAGGAAAATGACAAAGTACCTGAAAAACCAAACCAAATAAAAAGATAAGCAAAACCCTGAGTAGTGACTACTAAGCACGGGAAAGAAGGGTTTTCTCTGAGAACAAGGGCAGAGCAGGGTGGGGACATGGTGTTGAAACCGAGATCCCAGATTAAGCCCTGATTTATGAAAGGAGCCCAAGTGGTCATGGGTCAGTAACAACTCCTAGATCTCAGAGGAAGACAACACATGACCTCCGCAAAAAGAAGAAAATATCCACAATTTTGACTCTTAGTTTTCTAAGGATTAAGACCAACCAGAATGTAAGCTAAAACTAAAAGGACACAACCCACAAATGACAGTCCACAGAAACAATGCTTGGATTTGGAGCCCGAAGGACGTCAGATATTAGAATCATCTGCAATAAAATATAAAGTAATGGTCTCTGAAATGTGTAAACCAATCAAGATGGATTCACAAAAATAAGTGAGCAGAATTCAACTATCAGAAGTGTCCTGGAGGACTGTGAAGTTGTACTATGGTTTTGCAAGATGCGACCTTGGGGAAACTGGACAAATGGCACATGGGATCCCTCTGTATTATTTTTTTCTTTATTTTGTTAATATTACTTTTCTGAAGCCAGAAGTCCAAAATCAGGGTGTCAGCAGGGCCATGCTGTCTGATGGCTCTATGGGAGACCCCTTCCTCCCCTCTTAGAGCTCCTGTGATGGCATTCCTTGGCTTGTAGATGTACCGTCCTAATCACACGACCATCTTTCCCCATTGTGTGCCTGTCTCAGCATCCGGACTCCCCTTTGTTTTTTCTTAAGATTTTATTTATTTATTTATTTATTTATTTATTTATTTATTTGACAGAGAGAGCATGAGCAGGGCGAGTAGCAGGCAGAAGGAGAGGGAGAAGCAGGCTCCCGGCTGAGCAGAGAGCCTGATGCGGGGCTGGATCCCAGAACCTCGGGATCATGACCTGAGCCCAAGGCAGATGCTTAACTGACTGAGCCACCCAGGTGCCCCCAGATTCCCCTTGTATCTAGATACCAGTCCTACTGGATCAGGGCTCATTTTAATCACCTAATTTTAACTTAGTTAAATCTACACGGACACGATTTCCAAATCCAATGACAATCTGAGGTACTAGAGTTAGGACGTCAACATATCTTTTTTAAGGAACGTTGTTTAACTCACAACACCCTCCTATAAAAGAAACACTGGATCCAATGGGTTTTACAGATTGGTTCCACAAAGCAGTTCTGGAATTAATCTTTCCAAGGTTATACAGGTCTTGTATAACTACCCAAATGTCTAAGAAATCAATTCAACAGGGATACCAAAACCAAAAGAGGACAGTACAAGAATGGAAGGTTGGAGACAAATCCTGAGTACTTGGGAACTCTGGCCACATACACCAACGTGGGCGAATCTTAGACACTTAGTGTTGGGTGACCAAAGCAAGTGGCAGAAAACATAGAGCCAGCCATTTTTATAAAGTGAAGAAAAAGAAAAAACCACTGAAGGATATATTCTTCAGGGATACCTACCTACATAAAAACAATGAGAAGAAAGTTAGGGGGAAAGAAATTATTTAATAGGGATCATTGTTGGACAGACGATGTTTTCTGACCTCAATATAATTAACATATAAGTAAAAATAAAGTAAACCAGGGTGAGTCCAAAGTCAAGCCCAGTAGTTCCCTCAGGAGAGTGGGGTGTGGCCATGGGACCACGGTAGGCGCAGCCGGTGGTGACGAGCTGATTCTCACGGTGAGTGTGTTTATCATCCTTTCTAGCTTGCAGTTATATAACATATTCATTTCCCTTGCTCTTTAAAATTCTCTTTCAAGTTTTAAAAACCACAAAAGAGACACAGCCCCATGGCTGTTCTGGAAGGTAGTGTGCTGAAGTCTGACGTACTTTTGTCGCAGGTGACTGAGAAGTCTTGGTCACATGCTTCTAGCACTTTTCTTTACTGTTACAATTTTAAAACTTTGCCAGGACTCATCGAGACGTAAACAAGTATGTTCTTAGCAGTTCTTCTAGCAATCAGTCTGCGAGCATCTCCAGCTGAACAATTTGAAAGAATCATACTTGCGTGTTTTTGCCAAAGGTGTAAAGAAATGAGCACAGCTCTCTCCCTTCCTAGGAGGGCCGAGGTGCACATTTTCATTCTCAGAGGGGAAAAGGGTACATACCCTTGCTAGTGAGGAAATTCAAAGTAACTACTGATAACATAGCTCCCTCTTGCCCATTTCTTTCCATCTCCACCAAGCCCAAGTCCCACTCTGGAGGAAGTCAACGCCTGGGCTCAGTCCTTCGACAAGGTAATGCTCACTCCAGCGGGAAGGAATGCTTTTCGGGAATTCCTCCGAACAGAATTCAGTGAAGAAAATATGCTTTTCTGGATGGCGTGCGAGGAACTGAAAAAGGAAGCTAATAAAACCATCATTGAAGAGAAAGCAAGGATAATCTATGAAGACTACATTTCTATTCTTTCTCCTAAAGAGGTAGGTACCCCTCAAAGGGCTTCCTCCCGGGAGGCCGTTGGTAAAACGAACTCCTTCAGTGTTGGATCACAGGGCACAGTACGGCTACCCCAAAACAGAGATGGCGATCCCACCCGCACTCGTAGTACCCAGATGCCTTTCACTGTGGTCCCATATGAGGGCTCTCAGTGGGCCCGGAAATCTGTGAAAGCTTTTGGGCTTCTTTCTGGAGAAAGTATTTCTGACTTTCACCAGATTCTCCAGAGGGGGGAGTCTATGCATTTTATTGTAAACACTTTAAAAACATCATGCCCTGTAAGCGTTTCTTTAAATAAAATTATCCTTTTATTCTGAGCACCAGTTATTTTTAGAGCTATTTTTATTTGAATAGAAATAACCTTGGTAATATGTCACAGAGGTTTTCCCTGTGGTGTCCTTCCCTTAGAGCAGAGAGACATCAGTCAAGCTTCCATCCCCCAGTTTTTGTTCCTTCAAATCTAAAATCTGTGGGGTCAGGATGATCTCAAAACCGAGCTCCTTCTTTCTTAATTTTTTAAAGATTTATTTATTTGAGAGCGATCATGCGAGTGAGTGGGGGGAGGGGCAGAGGGAGAGAGAGAGAGAGAGAGAGAGAATCTCCAGCAGATTCCCCACTAAGCATGGAGCCCAACACAGGGCTCAATCTCACGACCTTGAGATCATGACCTGCTGAGCTGAAACCAAGAGTCAGAGGCTCACCGACTACGCCACCGGGGCGCCCCTAGCTCCTTCTTTCTTTAAATTCCAAGTGGAATTCCAAATTCTTTACATTCTTGAGTGGAACAGTAAGATAGACTAGGGTTTTCGTGGAAGCAGATCATAGAGTCTTACTAATTTTAAACTTTGGACTTATCGTGAGTGCATGGCCAAGTCAGTGCCAGTCTGAAGTTGGAGTGTCAGAGTGGGGTTTGTACTTCGGAAAGAGCCCTCTGACCAAACAGTGGGGTGGTTTGGAGGGGCACTCAGGAGACAGGAGACCAGTTAGGAGGCCAGTGAACCAGTCCAGCAGGAAATGGTGAGTGACCTCCCCAAGGGTCTTGGCAGAGAAGAGGGACGAGGTGGACAGATCTGAAAAGGGTTAGAGAGGCAGGGTCCCCAAGACTTTGTGACTAAATACAGAGCCAGACGGAAAAAGAAGGATGAGAAGGACTTGGAACTGGATGGAAATAAATAGTTCTCTTCCTTCACAAGCTATCCAAGAAAGAGATCTGGAGATGCTGGCAATCTGTGTTGAATGTAGAGTTGGCCCTTGAACAACAGGGGGTTGGGGGCACTGACCCCACACACTCAATAATCTACATATAACTTTGACTCCCCGAAAACTTAACTACTAAGAGCCTACGGTTGACTAGAAGCCTGACAACATAAACAGTCTGTTAACACGTGCTTTGTATATGTATTTTATACTGTATTCTTATAATAAAGTTACAGAAAAGAAATTGTTACTCGGAAATCATAAGAGAAAAATGCACTTACGGTACTCGATGTTTATTTAAAAAAAAATCCACTATAAGTGGACCCATGCAATTCAAACCCATGTTGTTCAAGGTCAGATGTATTGAGTTACGTGTGAGGGGGCACAAGGGGCTTTCCAGGAGGAAAGTGGGTACATGCTTCTGGAAAGATAGATCACTGAAGTCAGTATTTACTGATTTAGCTAGTCATATTTTCAGTTTTATCATAAAGAGTAGCATGTGCATTGTATAGCATTGGAACTATCATGGCCTCCCAGGGCAGAGCTGGTCTGGCTAAGGCTCTTTGCACAGAACAGAAAATACGTGAGCTCGTCTCTGCAGCCTGTACTCCTGTTTATTCGGCATTTGGTAGGTTGCTCTGGTCTGAGACAGCCTTTTCTAGGATGAGCAAAACATCAGAGAAAGAAGAGCCAGCATCTCCTAAGGACTTAATGAATTCCAAGCACTTTAAATAAATTCTCATTAAATCCCCACCAGCTACCATCACCGTCATCTCCTTTATGGAGAAGTTCGTGAGGGTGCAGCTTCCTTTGCCCCAGGCCCCACAACTAATCAGTGATGTAGCTGGGTTAATTTAAACACGGGCCCTGGGGCGCCTGGGTGGCTCAGTCGTTGGGCGTCTGCCTTTGGCTCAGGGCGTGATCCCAGGGTCCTGGGATCAAGCCCCACATCAGGCTCCACCGCTGGGAGCCTGCTTCTCCCTCTCCCACTCCCCCTGCTTGTGTTCCCTCTCTCGCTGGCTGTCTCTATCTCTGTCAAATAAATAGATGGAATCTTTAAAATAATAAATAAATGAATAAATAAATAAATAAATAAATAAAACGCGCCCTGTGCTCTTAACCCTTCCACGGTGCTCTGAGTTAGCGTCCATTTACCAGCCAGCCTGACAAGCATTCCCAGAAATCTGCGGTTGGCTCTAGCCTGGGACCTCCAGGGTTTAGCCCTAATGCTATTAGGAAATTAGCAAGGCGTCAAGGACACGGTACAATCACTTTAAAGAAAGAAAACAATGTTGTGGTTTTCTAAAGCAGTGTGATCCCCACCAGCATTACCTAGAACTTGTGAGAAATACACATTTTCAGGCCCCTCCCCAGACCTCCCAAGTCAGAAACTCTGCAGCTGGCAGCCAGCAATCTGTTTAACAGGCATTCTAGGGCCTTCTGACACCAGGGAAATTTGAGAACCCTCTGTTGTTTATGTGTTCAGTTTCTTTTTCAGCATTTAGATTTTTGGATGACTTTGTTTGGTTTGGGGTTTTTAAAAAACAGAACAAGGATTTCCAAAGAGAAATATATCTAATACCACTCTTCCGTGTTTCTGCTGACAGGTCAGCTTGGACTCCCGAGTAAGAGAAGTCATCAATAGGAACATGGTGGAGCCATCCCAACACATCTTTGATGATGCACAACTCCAGATCTACACGTTAATGCACAGAGACTCATATCCCCGGTTCATGAACTCTGCCCTCTATAAAGATCTGCTTCAGTCCTTAGCTGAGAAATCAGTTGAAGCATAGGATGTTATCAAATATATTTATTATTAATAAAATAATAAAAGAACTGATGGACTACATCTAGTACAGGGAACTTAGAGGTAGTAGTATCTTCTGCTAGAGTAATACTTGGGCTGTTTTAATCAGCAGACGCTTCCTTTTACAGAAGGCTATGTATTCACATTGTAAACTGCGGCCACTTGTAGTGATACTTTTGAAAAAAAGGGGGGTATGGCTGTCTTAAAAAAAAGATAGTATATTTACATTTACGGTCACCACAGCATGTTGTCAATGGCAAAGAACATTCTAGAAGACTCTCTCCTGCCTGGGGCATGCGTGTCCACTGGAGCCAACAGGACTGCCTTTGTTTTGCATGAGTACAGTTTCTACCTGATGACTCTCCTCCCAAGGAAAAGGGATTCAAGTGTTTCTTAGCTACTCCTTCCTTCCGTCCAGCTGTTTTGGATAGTTTGCTTCTCAGTGCCATCACAGGACCCAAATTCCCATTTTATCAAGTGTCACCAACTTATAAAAATGGCATCCCGCTTTTATCTTAGAATCCGTGTATGTATGTGCACGTGTGTCTATAACGGTTAAGGAAAGTACTGTGCTCTTAAGTGGATCGGTCGCACCTGTTTGGTAAGAGAAGTAGAGTTTAGAAAAGTTCTTTCGTTGAAAAGTTACCATGATTTTATTATCAGAATCTGCCAACCTAAAGACTGAATTTTTAATTTGCTACTTAGTCGCGTTCATACTGGAACTTTCAAATAAGCATATTTTCATTTTTATTATTCAAAGAAATATGGGCATTTTCACTCAAAAAATAAAGCACAAGAGTTTTATCTCCATTTTTTTTCTACATGTTAAATACTGGGGACTATAAGATGAAGTAAGTAGGGAGACATGCAAGGTATCATTTAGCTCCCAGACTAGCATTCTGATTTTAGATCCCACTGTTTTTAATGTAGGCGAATGGATAACTTAAACAGCTTCTAGGTAAAACTGTGGTTTGTATCCCTAAGTCGTCCTGAAGAAACCCATCACTGCGGTGAATGGGAAAGACATGCAAAATCTGGAACAGTTTGAGTAGTGGGTTAGAAATGTGCCAGGGGCCCACGGCAGCCTTCGCCCTTGGGGGAGAGGGATTCTTTCCTCCTGGTTATCCTCACCTGGCCTGACGATTTCTTCATTACTCTCTTCAAGCCCCAGACTAAGCCCCTTGTCCCTGTTCTCAGTAAAACATCTTACCTCCTACTTCATGGTGAAATGGGTCCCCACCCGCTTCATCTTCCCATGTAACCTGCAAATCTGTCCGGATGGGCAGCTGTTCTCACCTCCCTCAGTCCAGTCCCTGGGAATAAGGTGCTCTTTCCTCCTTTTCAAGACATCAACTCCTTACATGTGCTTTTGATGCCATAATCTACAGCCTCATTTTTTCACTGGACAGAGGACCTAATTGTGATTGAGGCATAAACTCTTGCCCTCTGGTTTACATTTAAGTAAGGACGACAGGTGTCTATGGTGGCTACCCTATACTGTAGCAAGTACTAGAACAGGGAGGAACTGAGCTAGAGAAGTCTTGAGGGGCTACAGAAGATTTTGGCAGGGGATGGGGGGGGTGTTGGGGTGGAGGTGTAGGGAAAGGGTTGTAACTGAAGCAACCCCAGATGAGTCATTCTAAATGTGCAGCGCATGAAGCGACTGTAAGATAAAAAGTGTCAAGACCTCAGTTGGACGGAGGGACCTGAGTGGTCGAGATTTTAGGCTGGAGTATTTGGGCTTTTTCAACACAGATGAGTAAGATTGCCGATAGAGTTATAGCGTGAAAAGAGCTGAGGGTAAATCCTTGCCACAGTGGAAGGAGAAACAAGAGTTCCCGAAGAAAATTTAGGATTTGCCTTCTCGGTTCATGTAAGAAAGTGGGGATACGGCTGCAAACGAAGGGGTGGGGGGCACATAGTGGTCAATTAAACGCTCTTACCTGGAACTCCGCTCCCTCCATTCTCCCACGCTCTAAGCTTCACCTTGAGTTTTCCCCATACCACGTGCGTCCTTGGATCCCCCAATTAAAAATGAGCCTGTGTCACGTAACTGCAGGCTCCCCTTCCTTTCTCATCAGACTTGGCTCTCCTGCTGTCTCCATTTGCTCATCTCCGCATGCGCTCCTTGAACCTGGGCAGTGCACCCACCCCCGGGGTAGGGGTCTCCTCCAGCCCAGCCCGACGCCTCCAAAATCTCGGTAGACGGCGCCGCTCCGACACTGACCACGCCTCGCCGGAAACACTACTTCCTTGTCTTCTGTGCTGCTCTTGCTGTTCCCCGTGTTCTCCTCGTCTCCCTCCGCTCCCATCCCAACCAGTGGGGCACAGCAGCTAAGGGTTTGGGCTCTGCAGCCAGACTGACTCCTGCTCACTGCCTGATGGTGGGTACCAGTCTTTCTGGGCCTGTTTCTTCGTCTATACAAACGGGGATAATAATGGTACCTTAACGCTAGCATTGCTGTGCAGATTTCCCCCCCAAAGGAGACAGAAGTTTATTGAGTACAGTGAAAGGGAGCCGCGGGCCGGACAGCAAAGGAGAGACTGTCGGTTTGCTGTGCAAATTCAAACTAACCCTCGTGGGGGCGCCTGACTAGCTCAGTCAGTAGGGTATGCGATTCTTGATCTCAAGGTTGTGAGTTCGAGCCAAACCTTGGGTGTAGAAATTATTAAAAAAAAAAAAGTCTTTAGGGGCGCCTGGGTGGCTCAGTCTGTTAAGCATCTGCCTGTGGCTCAGGTCATGATCCCGGGATGGAGCCCCACATCCTGCTCCCCGCTCAGCAGGGAGTCTGCTTCTCCCTCTCCCTCTGCACGCCCCCACGCCCCGCTTGTGCGCTCTATCTCAAATAAAATCTTTTAAAAAATAATAAATATAAGATTTTTTTTTAAAAAAAGACCAAAAAAACCCTAATCCAAGTAAAATACACGAAGCGGTCTCTATATGTTAGTTATTACTATTATTACTTGTCCACTAAATGCCATGGCCTCCAAGGTATAGGCCTTGGCTTGCTTTCCTTACTAATCTACATGCTTCCCCCTTCTCATTGTTTAAATTACTGCCGACGCGCTCACGGCTACCAGATCAGGACCTGGTGTAGACTTCCTCCAGCTTTTCACAATCAGCTGCCATTTGGACAATCTCCCCTTGCATATCCTACAGAGGAGGGAAATTCATCTAAATTCTGACTTGTCATCCCACTGCCCCCCTCCCTCCAAGTCCCACCCCGCATATGTCCCCAGTCACCCAGCCAGTCACCTAAGCTCTTCTCTAGGTGCCAACTTGTCCCTTCTTTCTCCTTGCAAATACAGTCACCAAGTCCTGCTGATCTTAACTCCGAAATTTTTCTCGTGTTTCTCCTTCTGATCCCCATTATCTCACACCTGCCAGTATCATTGCCAAGAGCCTCCTAACTGGTCTCCCTGCCCCCATCTCAGCCTTTCAAATCCACCTTTCAATATGCCCAAGGTGGCTGACGCAAATCTGCTCATCACCCTCCCTCCACTCCTTAGAATCCTCAGTAATTCCTGATTGCCCAGAGTACAAATACCAAATTCTTGGTGTGGGGTACAAGCAAGGGCCTCTATATATAGTTGGGCTATTGGCTTCCTAGCCAACCCTACACATGGTTTAGACTCTAGAATATATACTTATAGACAAGTATATATTCATCCTTTCATAACTGCTCATACTGTTCATACTTTCTGCTACCCCTACCCCTCTCTACAATGCCACCCTTCACTCAGCGAGCTCCTGTCATTCCTTTAAGATTTACCTCACACGTCCCTGCCTCCAAGAAACCTTAACTGACCTTCTGATTCATACTTCCATTAGGGTGCCATTCTTTAGTATTCCAGGATTTTCCTGTACAAATACTTATCATCTGAGTTTACAAATTATGTTGACATATCTGTCTTTCCCATTAGACTATAAGCTCCAGAGGCATTGAATATATACCTTATCCCTCTCTCTCTCTATATATATATATGATCTAGTTAAGAACAGTATTCAATAAATGTTTGTAGAACTGGAGAGTTATAGCATGAACATAGTTCTAGAACAAAAATTCCATTCCAAATTTATTTTGCAATGTGTCACATCTCAGAAAGAGATCATCACAGCCCACGTGGCTACAGAGCTCACTTCCACTACAAAACCAATCTGGTGGGTAAATCGCTGGTGACATCTATGTATATGAAAGAATCCTGGGGCAGCTCCAAAAGGACAAATTGAACGCAATTCTAAGGTTTTTAAGAATTCTTAAGTAAACTTTGAAGAGCTTATTTTGTTGGGATGGATGGTGCTCTATTTGGAAAAAATATGGATATATAAACAAATGTAAGTTCCAAACTGTTTAAAGATCTAAAAGCTTTTTAAAAAGAGAACATCATAAGAATATTGGAAGAAAACGTAGGCAATATTTTTATAACTTCAGATGGAAAAGGTCTTCCTAAGCAAAACATGAAACCCAGAAACCATAAAATACTAATGACTGGATTATATGAAAAAAATTTAAATTCTGTGCCACAAAGACAACATAAAAAGAATTCAAACACAAACATCAGGCTATAAAACACACTAAAGATCACTATGCAGATGGGTTAGGAGTACCTACCAACTAACAAGACAACTCTATAGACTAAAAAGGAAAGACACAATAAAAACAGAATTAACAGAAGAAATCAACTGGCTATAAACAAGAAAAGATGAGCATAATAAATACAAAAAGATCATCATACGAACTTGAATTAAAACAAGAGGATAGTAGTTACTTCTTGCTCCCTAGATTTGCCCAAACCAAAATGTTTGATAATATCCAGTATTAACAAAGGTATCAGGAAATGGGCCTTTATATCCTGTTGACAGGTAGGTAAACTAGTTTGACTTTTTGGAAAGCAATCTGGCAATATCTTTCATTCTGGATGTACATATCCATTAGCAAGCCAGCTAAACTTTTAAGGATCTATCCTACATCAAAACAAAAACTACCCACAGGGGAACAGTCTTCAAAGGAAATGCTATATATGCCCACAAACTGCTCTATGGTGATAATCCGACATATCTTTATGCTTGGCAGGGAGTGTTCTCAGATCAACTGTTAAAGGAAAAAAGCAAATTGTAAGATACGTATGTGTGCCTATTTATGTTAATTAATAATGGCCATTCGAGGGGCGCCTGCCTGGCTCAGCCGGTGGAGCATTCAACTCTTGATCTTGAGGTCATGAGTTCGAGCTCCACATGAGGCACAGAGACTACTTAATTTTTTTAAAAAAATGTTTTTTTTAAACGCCATTCTAAAAAAAAAATTCAATTGATTGAGCTGAGTACTGTTTCAAGGTCTTTACAAATTATTGTTTGGCCCTTCTAAGGTAGGATGGTGTTTCCCTTCACAGAGGAGAAGTTCCTTGGTCCAAGTCTCACAGCTAGTAAGTGGTAGTTGGATTTGAATCTGGGCAGATCAAAAGCCTGTGCTCTTAAACAGTATGCAATGCTGATTCCCTAGGACAGAGGACTAGAAAGCCAATATGAGCACATACACACAAACACAGAGACGTAGAGAAAATTACACAACCAGGGAGATCATTTTTAGTTCATGATTTTGACCCAAAAGACAAAGGTAATAAAACCAGTTTCATAGGTGGTAGTTAAAAGTAGCCTTAACCAATCCCCTCTGCCCTCATGACTCATGAAGGCTCAGGAGTTTTTCTTATTAAACATGACATTTATTAAAAATCAGACTTCATAAAAATTTTTTTAAAAAAATAAAAATCAGCCTTCATATATAAAAATTCTACTACTGTCTTAGACAGCCAGTTTTTTTTCTCTACTAGTTACTAAGTCGGGAGCTAAACCATCTAAGCTTTCTTTCCTGGCATGTGCGTAAGCAAAAACTTCTATTTTGAGTTATCTAAAGTACAACAGTCACCAAACAGGATTTTTCCTGAGTAATGCCAACTTAATCTCATGGGATATGAAGTTGCGGCCTTATAAATTATCGACATTATAAATTATCGACTTGAATTAACTGTCCCAGAGAAATACACTGGAAAAGCAAATAAGCAAAATATTAACTATAAGAAAAGCAGAAGTTAAAACTTGATTAGCCAAAGAATGAGAAGTCTGAGTAAAAAAGTAATTATCTACTTAAGCATAAAAAATTTAAAAATTAACAGTAGGGTGACTAGTTACCAATGCTGTATCGTATATTTTGAAAGTTACTAAGAATGTAGATCTTAAAAGTTCCCATCAGAAAAAAGTATTGTAATTATGTGTGGTGAGCGATGTTAACTACTTATTGTGACAATCATTTTGCAAAATATACTTATATTGAACCATTATGTTGTACACTCAATTAATACAGTAGTCCATTATATTTCAAATTTTTAAGTTTTTAATGGGGAGTGGGGTACCTAGGTGGCTCAGTTGGGTGTCCGACTCTTTATTTTGGCTGAGGTCATGATCTCAGGGTTGTGAGATCAAGCCCCCGTGTCGGGCTCCATAATGGGCATGGAGCCTGCTTAAGGTAATTCTCTCTCCCTCTCTCTCTGACCCTCCCACCCCCCAAATAAATAAATAAAGTTTTTAACAGGGAGAGGATTGAGCATTTGGTCTTACAGACATGTTTTGAGAATTATAAAACAGGATTAGTGCTGCAATCATTAAGAGGGGACATAATGGACAGATTACTGAAACAATCCTGAGATAAATCAGGCTGATAAATTACCCGTGACTTTAATTGCCCTTCCAGATCACTTATGCTGCTTCTGCAATTACCTGGCAATCTTAGTAGTACTCTCAAAGGTTTTGATATTCCAATAGCAGTACTTTTATTTAGAATCATTTTACATTTATCCAATTTAAATATTCATCCAAAACAATTAAGGATTTAAAGAATTTTTTTCAGTTCCCTGTTACAGAAATCTATCTCAAACTAGCTTAACACACAAAGGAAACTGACTGGCTTTCATAAGTAGGAAGCCCAGGGTAGTTCTTGCTTCAGCACGATCAAATCCAGACATTGAGTGTTATCCAGACCTTCTCTCCATCTCAGCAGCCTTCAGCTTCATCACAAACAGAGGGACTCTGCATATCGTGGGCAAAATGGTACAGCAAGCCCCAGATGCAGCTCCTGCTAGTTTAGCTCTTCCAGTAGAGAACGGCGTTTCTCACCTTTCAGAGAGCAATCCCTGGGAAGGGGCATGGGGTGGAGTGGGACAGTGAATGATAGACCCCCCCAAGGCCATATGGAAGTGACAAGGCATTCCCTAAATGAATCAGACAAAATACTTGGGAACTACTGCCAAAAAGACAAAAGGTAGAGCTAAGCCATTCCATTCAGTGCTCTCATGGTTTTTGCTTTTTATTTTACATCAGCTGTACTTTCAAATGGCATTATTACAAAAGTAATTTGGATACATACTGTAAACCATATTTAAGGGTTTGAAAAAACTCTTTTATTTCAAAACAGCTCAGTCCTCTAATTCTGGACACACTTAGGCTAATTTAACTTGACTATATGGCAGGTCACATATGAAATGTTGCTATCTTTGCAGACATGCATTAAGGGGGAAAAATAATAATTAGCTGTCTTTTTATAGCACCCAGGGGGAGGAATCAGAACAACTCATTTGAGGTAGTCATGTGTGCTTTCATTTACCATCCACCAGCTGGGTAAACAAGTACAGGTGTACACAGGTCCATTTGAAAAAAACAAAAAACAAAACAAAACAAAAAAAACCTTTTTTCAGTTAATAATAAAACTGTTGCATCACTTTGCAGAATTAAGGTACCAAAAGAGATCTCCCAAGACTCTACCTCATTACATTTCTTCCTTTAAGGATGAGAGTCTAAAACATTGACAACCAGTAGTTACCTATCCTGCTTCTGCAGGTCCTCAACACGTGGAATATTATTTAACATCTCAGCCCCTATATGGTCAAGAACAAATGTAATGCACAAATACAAAGACAACCAGGAAAAACTACTTCATGAGCACCTACTATGTGACAAGTATGCTTCTAGGTGTTAAAGATACAACAGTGAACAAGTTTCCCATAAAAACTTACCAGCTCCATCTTTACTAAGTTATAGCTGTTGGTTATCTAGTAAAGCCACGTGATGAGATTCTTCCAACACACGTCTCTTACTACTTTCGACTGACTTCAGTTAACTTTTCTGCAACCTAATTCTTCCATTACTACCTAGGAACTTGTCAATGAGTAACTCTTATTTACTGGGAAGCAGCATCTACAATGCTGCTGCTCTTCTTATTTTAAACTGACAATATGCGGTTTTTATGTCAGTGACTATTCACATCACATTTCCCAGTGGGATATTCAACTCTTCTTAAATGGCTAATTTTCTACAGCTAAATGTGTGTGTGTGTGTGTGTGTGCATGAGCAGGGCTGGAGGGAGAAGAGTAATTGTTGATTAAAACTCTTTAAACCACAACACTCTAACTGCAGTTTTTATTTGAGAAGTAAATTCAATTCAAATCCTTGAATTACACTTTAATCTCTAAGAACAATCACTGTGTACCTTCAAAAATTCAAAGTGAATAGCCTATTTCTTCTGGTACCTTGTTAATACTTTAAAGTTATTCTCCATTTGTTATATATAAACTTCTGGGTGGCTCAGTCAGTTAAGTGTCCGACTCCTGGTTTCAGCTCAGGTCATGATCTCATGGGTGGTGGGATCCAGCCCCGCCTCAGGCTCCACGCTCAGTGAGGAGTCTGCTTGAAGACTCTCTCCCTCTGCCCCTCCCCCACTCTCTCTCTCTAATAAATAAATAAATCTTTAAAACAAAGTACTTCAGAACTTTTGCCATGGCTTAGCAAAACTTGTAAACCAATGCTCATCACCTCTAAGCTAGAAAACAAAGATGGTTATTTTCTGCTTTCCCAGGATGGTCGTTCATTAACTCCCACTACATAGGTCTCATTTAATTCTTCTGTAAATTCATTTAATGTATATTCATGTACATATATTCATTTAACACAGTTACTTTTACTTCCCATTACTTTACAACTGGCTAGTATTTTTCACTACTAAGACTATGTGGTCTCTCATATTATGTTAAGGGCACACACAGGATGTGCTTGACGCTCTACTGAGAACCACCCCTGCCTCCCTCACCAGGAGTCCAGGAAAAGAGAAAAGAAAAACATGTTCTGTACTACTGCTCAATACTAGTCTTTACTTAAAACTAGGCAGGCATCACTCAATTAAAACTATCCTTTAAAAACACCTTAGTGTTTAGTTGGGGACACCTGGGTGGCTCAGCCAGTTAAGCATCTGACTCTTGATTTCAGGTCAGGTCATAATCTCAGGCATAGAATCAAGCCCCACTTTGGGCTCTGCACCCAGCATTGAGTCTGCTTGGGATTTTCTCTCTCTCTCCCCACCTCAAACCCCTCCCCGCTCACCCGCGCATGCACACACTCTCTAAAATAAATAAATAAATAAATAACCACCTTAATAGCTGGGAGAGAACTTTTGAAACAAAAGGTAGAGCAGGTGTCAATATCTAAATAAAATGACAAAATGTGATACATGTTTAATAACAAGAAACTTTATTGAATTACAAATTTAAAAATGGATCACTTAATTTAAAAGTGGGACTATTTTAGTTTTATTCTTCCAAAACTCATTCTTCCAAAAATGCACTTTATTTTTCAAGTGATAAAGGTTAATCTGTGAAATGCCAAAGTAGAGACAGGATGGTACCAGTGGGCCAATGCTCATATATGGGGTCCTAACATGGACCTTTAATGTTGCTTTCTGTATTACATCAAATTGATTTGCATTTTAAAAATGGGAAAAGGGAGCAAAGGGGAGTGCAAAGCATGTACTGAAGTCTTCCTATAGGAGTCTGATAGAATAGATTTAGCATGATAAAATGTGGCCTTTGTAAAAGTGGCCTTTAAGATGTGCTAGTGAAAGTGTACCCTTAGGAACCTATGTTAGAAACATTTTTTCTTATTCCTAACAAAACAAATGGTACACATGTAAAAAATAAAATTTAATTATAAGATCTGTTCTGTAAAACCAACTGCATTATAGCCCATATATTCAGTCTGTTGAACAACCTCATTCATTGTCTAACAGAAAAAGAGCAATTTGACTCAGGACAAAAATATATTCTACCAACCTCCATATGGAAAGACCACAGGTTTAATGATTTATATAGTCCTTAAACTTAATCCTTGGTCAGTAAAGATTTCCAAATCAAAATCAAGTCATAACTGTTTATAGTAACTACTGTACTAAAATGCTAATATTTTCTTCCCAGATATGTCTTCCTATGAGGGGAAAAATGGTCAGAAGCTTTCATTCTTTGCTTATGCTGGGATTTATGAAAAACCTACTAAGCTACAACAGTGTTCTGCAAAACTAAAATACACTACAAAGTCAAACAGGTAAATAAACAACAAAACCAAACTGATTTCAACAAAGTCATGTTTCCAAAAGTAAAATCTATTAAGAACAAGTCATAAGCATGTACAAGAAATTACATGAAATGATTATCACGGTTAGTTACAAATGCAAAATAATATCTAATTATCCCAGACTTGTGAACATAATAATTAAGATCAATCTCATAGGCTAGTTCAAATATTATGTACAATTTAGATAAGCTGGTCAAGTATTATCTGAATACACACCACATTTGATAAACTTATATTACCTTTTCTCCTCCTTTACTATTTGCAGGTACGTGCCAATATGGGGGGAAAAATGTAATTTCCATTTATGTATTAACTGAGAAGAATAATATTTCTACTGTGTATGTTTGGACTGTAAAAAAGTTAAGGTACATTTTTCTTTTAAAAGAAAAATAAAGGTAAAATAAATTGCCAAAAGTTTAACTTGACAAAAGTTTAATATCAACTTACTATAAAACTGAAAAGAAATGTTTTCAAACAGATACCATACAATTATTATGTGGTCTCCCTACTGATCTGAAACTACAGAAGGCATTTAAGGAAGGAATGCTATGTCAAAAACCAAGACTAACCCAAGGGATGTATGTTACTTAAAAAATCTGATTTGCAGGAAAACTATATGCTTGGCCTAGTTTTAAAGCTAATTACAAAATCCATTTTTTAATGGTCCAGACATTTTGCCATTTCTTCCAACTCAACAGAACTGTAAAAAAAAAAAAAAAGAAAGAAAGAGAGAGAGAGAAGTATTTCGTGAGACACTTAAATACAGACAATGGGGTGTGCCCCGCCCCCATTTAATACAGTATACACCTTATATAAGCTGCTAATGAAAGAGGCATTTTTGAAACAGATGCTATATTGCACACAGACACTTATCCTAAGTGTTTGACTTTTCCAATTTAGAATCAGTAGGAATATATAACTGAAGAAATAGTATAAAATATTTTATTAAGTACCCCTCTTCTTAATGTTTTTAGGTTAAAAAAAAATGAATTGGAAAAAAAAATGAATTCCAAACTAGAACTTCTAGAGTAAGTCACCCTTAGGCATTAGCTTTCTACATTAAGTTGAACTTTCTTAAATCCAAGAAGTACTATGTCAGAACTATGCTGCACACTGTCTGTATCAAAACAAACTGCAATATGCCCAATAATAACAGAAATCATCATCATCGTCATCATCATCATCCATTATGTGAAATAAATCTAAGAGCTATCTGGAAAAGCCAAACTTGCTCAATAGGACCGAAAAAAAATTAACTGTGAATTTCCCTGTCTTTAACCAATGTAAAAAACTTCTACCAACTCAGGATAGGAGACACTGTTTCAAATCATGATGACACTCTTAATATCAGTAACCTTCCCAGCTCAGAACTAAATCTTTATATATAATAAAATGGGTACTGGCCTCAATCCCTAAAATACTGTCTAGGGCCAAAGTCCCATACCATATTTGTGGAGGATATTCCCCCACTGTCTAGATTTTAATTCACTTCTGATTTTCAAAAAATGCTTTAACTTAGGTAAATAATTCAAAATAATCACCAAAGGGCTAAAGCTAAGTATAGCTTTAAAAAAAAGAAGAATCACACAAGCTTCACAAAAACTAATAAATGAACCAGAATTTTTGGAATACCAACAATTATCAGGCACTTTTAAAATATATTATCTGTACTCTTCACCACAGCCTGTGATGTAGATATTATTTACATTTAATATGTGAGAAAATTACAGTTCACCAATGATAAGAAGCAGAGTTCAAAACCTATTTGGCTCCAAAGACTATATTCCTACCACATGAGCCTTCCCAACCAAACACCCGTGGCATCCCCATCTCTATTAACAATAAAAATGGTCTCAGAAGTGATGTGTAATTCTTCTCCCAAGTTTAAATTATATTTCTGTGGCTCACAAAAATCACTCAAGAAGGGATCATTTAAATAACATACACTTGCCTGTGTGGGGCTAATTCAAGAGTTCACAGGCGATACGAAGGCTCAGTGAAAAGCCTACCAAACGATAACAGTGCTCATCTGTTAATTCCTAAAATAAACACTAAAACCATCCTGCTGGATTTCAGCAAGGTAATCTTTCCAGAATCAAAATCTATGAAGACAAGTAATACCCCAAATCTATGAAGACAGAGTTTCTGGAAGTACCAGACTCAAAGCAATTAAATGAGTATAGTATATATAAGACTATGATACAGTAACTGCAGTTAAGATACAATCTTGCTACTCCTGCACCAAAACAATATGAAGACAGGAAAATTAAGTTAACATTCCTAATTTCTAATAGAGTTCAATACAGCATATTCCTTTACAAATGATTTGTCATGGACTTCCATATTACTGGGCAGCATGAGCAAATGTATATATTTAGATATGCAGGTAGTCTTATGAAAAGACATGAAGAAATCTATTATAAATGGGTAAAATATGAATATAAGAAAGTGTCATATACCTTCCATCGATTTCCACATTCATTGCAGACAACAAATGTTGTCATCGGTTCATCAGCACTACGAGTTTGTACCTGCAGCAAAATCAAGTGAAAAATATTACTTTTTATAATATTATAAAAAGTCTGACCTAAATAAGAACATTCTACATTAAGATATACAACAACCAAAACAGTACCACGATAAAACATATAAGAGCCTGAAACAAGTTCAAATAAGCTAAGTAATGTCAAAAGGACACATATTTCAAAACTGCATTTTTCCTAAGTCATTCCTTGTTTGTCTTTTCATGTTTAATTTATCCCAAACAGGTGGGAAAACCATCTAAAGTCACACATACTTTTCATAATATTATATTTAATAATATAATATTTAATAAATATTTATTTATTAAATAAATTATTAAAATATTATGTTAGTAAATATAATATAAATATTAAAAATTATTAAATAAATAAATATTAATAAATATTTAATAAATATTAAAAACTTCATCATCACTAAGAAGCACAGAAATGTTAATTAAAAGATATGTCAATTTTCTCTTATAAATTAGCAGAGACATAAAAATTATGAATATTTCATTCTGAAAAATATAAACTGTCACAACCTTGCTAAAATGCAGCAACAAGGTAAGAGCCTCAAACATCCATTCTCTCTGACCTAGGAACTTGACATCTGATATAGTCTAAGATGGTAATTTATAGAAACACAAATAAAGACCTATGTACAGATCAACATCATTAGGGAAATGCACATGAAAACCACAAGGAATTATCACCTCACACCTATCAGAATGGCTATTATAAAAAAGAGATAACAAATATTGCTGAGGATGTAGAGAAAAGGGAACTCCTGTACACTGTTGGTAAGAATGTAAACTGGTATATTCATTACGGAAAACAGGATGGCAGATCCTCAAAAAATTAAAAATTAAACTACCACACAGGAGTGCCTGACTGGCTCAGTTGGTAGAGCATGCAACTCTTGATCTCGGAGTTGTGAGTCTGAGCCCCACGTTGGGGGGAGAACTTGACTTTAAAATAAATAAATAAATAAATAAAAATAATAATAATAAAAAAAAAGAGCCAGCATGAAAAATAAAATAAAATCAACTACTTTATGATCCAGCAATCCCATTCTGCGTATATATCTGAAGGAAATGAAATCAATACCTTAAAGAGTTATCTACACTCCCATGTTCATTGCATTACTCATGACAGCCAAGATATGAAAACAATCTAAATGTCCTTCAGCTGAAGAACGGATAAAGAACTGTGATATATACACACAATGGAATATTATTCAGCCATAAAAAAGAAGGAAATCCTACCATTTGAGACAACACAGATGGACCTGGAAGGCATGCTAAATAAAACATTCCAGAGAACGACAAATACTGTACAGTATCACTTATATGTGGCATCTTAATAAATAAATAAATGCAGATTTCACGGAAACTGAGAACAGACGGTAGTTGCTAGGGGCTGGGAGAAGGAGGAAATGGAGATATAAAGGTCAAAGGATATAAACTTTCAAACATAAAAATAGTAATTTCTGAGGATGTAATATACAGCATAGTGACTACAGTTAAGAGTAGATCTTAAGCATTCTTACCACACACACCAAAAAAGAGTTAACGATGTAAGGTAATGGATATGTTAATTATCTTGATCCTGGTAATCATTCCACAACATATATGTGTATCAGATCATCACACTGTACACTTTAAAAACATCCAATTATAAGTCAATTATTCGTCATAAAGTTGGGAGTGGGAGATCTGTGTACAGGGATGTTTGAAGTGTAATTTGTAATAGCGCAAACACTGGAAACAACTTAAATATCCAACAGGGAAATAATGAAATAAGAGCATACCCATCTGATGGAATATTATACAGCTATGAAGATGTCTGCAAAAGTTTTTGGGTGTTTTTTAAACAATTAAAGGAAAATGTCTACATTATTATAGTAGCTAAGTGAAAAGAAGTACAGTTCTACCTTGAACAACTCCTCATGCAGTTGAACATCCACATCTAACGCCCTCAAAACGCAACTGCTAATAGCCTACTGTTAACTACAAGCCTTACCAACAACACAAACTGTTGAAATCAATACATATTTTGTATGTTATACCTACTACATACTGAATTCTTAAAGCAAGCTACAGAAAAGAAAATGTGATTACAAAAATCAGAAGGAAAATACAGTTACAGTACTGGACAAGTATCTGTTAAAAAAATTTGTGTGTTAAGTGGACTTATGCAGTTCAAACCCGTGTTGTTCAAGGGTCAACTGTACACAAAATGGTTTACAGGGGCACCTGGATGGCTCAGTCAGTTAAGCCTCTGCCTTCAACTCAGGTCATGATCTCAGGGTCCTGGGATTGAGCCCCACACCAGGCTCCCTGCTCAGCAGGGAGTCTGCTTCTCCCTCTCATTCTGCCTCTCCCCACTGCTGGTGCTCTCTCCCTAATAAATAAATAAAATCTTTTTTAAAAAATGGTTTACAGTATTTAGCTACAACTAGATTAGAAAAACTTTGTAAAAACACTGCAGGCACCAAAATATTGACCACTGTTCTTTCTGAATGCAGATTAATGGGTGATTTTAAATGTTTTGTTCATATTTTTCTGTTTTCCATTTTTCTATAAATAGGTACTTTACATTGCCTTAAAACAGCTAATATAGGGACGCCTGGGTGGCTCAGTTAAGTGTCTGACTCGATTTTGGCTTGGGTCATGATTTTAGGGTTGTGGGATCTGGGTGTGGAGCGTGCTTAAGATTCTCTCTCTCTCCCTTTCCCTCTGCCTGTCCCCCACCATCCCTCTCTTAAAAAATAAAAAATTTTTTAAAAAAAGCTCTTATGCTTACATCGAAAACCGAGGATGTACTGTATGGTGACTAACATAATATAATAAAAAATCATTATTTTAAAAAAAAAAAAAAAAAAGCTCTTATGACCCAGAAATCCCACTCCTGAGAAAATACCCAAAAGAATGGAAAGCAGGGTCTCAAAGAGGTATTTGTATACAGAAGTTCATAGCAGCATTATTCATAACAGCCCAAAAGATGGAAGCAACCCAGTGTCCATCAACAGATGAATGGATAAACAAAATGTGGTATATACATACAGTGGATTATTATTATTATTCCTGAAAAAGGAAGGAAATTCTGACACATGCTATAATATGGACAACCATTTATGAACATCACATGGTTTTAATTTGCATTTCCCTGATGATTAGTTATGTTGACCTGTACACATTTCTTTGTGCTTCTAATTACTACCTTAGAATAGATCAGGTATCAGAAATAAGCCAGGGACAAAAAAAGGACGAGTAACTGTTATGTGGTTCCACTTATCCCTTTGACTACCTACAGTAGTCAAATTCAGAGATTGGTGGTTGCCAGGAGCTAGGGAAATGTACAGTTACTGTTTAATGGGTATAGAGTTTCAGTCTTGCAAGAGAAAGAGAGTCCTGGAGATTGCCACAATATTATGAATGTACTACTACTCAACTGTATACTGAAAAATGGTTAATGTAGTAAATTTTAGGTTATGTGTGTTTTGCCACAACTAAAACTTTTAGAACAAAAAGAGAACTCAGGAAAAAATAATAATAAATAAGCTAGTATCATTTTTTAAAAATTTTATCAATTTATAATAGACTTCTGAAGTTCTCTACTGAGAATTATTGAAAACAAGGTCCCAGAGACAGAAGGTTTTCTTTCAACCGTACATTCCTGAATGAAGCTGACAGCACATTATTAAAGGTTATTCTTAGGTTTAAGTTATGGGGGATATGAAGAAGATGGGTGAAGGCAAGAACCTGAATACCAACAATATTGCATTCTGAATAAGGTCTATTTAAATTTAGTGTGGGATGATGAAATCCAGTATATTACTGCCTCAAAGATGAGAAGCTCACAATACTTGTCAACCATCAACATGATTTTTAACTCAAAAGCCCAAAGGGAGATAAAGAAGAGGAACTCTTAAAAGAATAGCATTCTGCAAATTATTTAAGGTCTTCAGATAAAAATGGTTTGAAAAAAATCTTTCTGAAATATTCTCATGTATTTATAACTAGGGCCCTAAATGTACTTAGAAAGGAGGAACTTTTTTGCTCTCTGGGAAAAATGTTGATCTCCTGGTAGGTACATGTTAACTAAGAGTCAAACTTAATTATAACTGTTATTTTGCCAACTTCGGCAGTTTTCTATTGACAGAATTGATTCTAAGAAAATCATACTGACTTCATCTTTAGACTAGGTTCTTTCTATTAAAAGAAACATTTTTATTGTAGCTGATTATGTAAATATATCACTTCTACTTCATATGGGTGTTTTTTTTTTAAAGACTTTATTTATTTAGAGAGAGTGAGCAAGGGAAGAGGGGCAGAGGGAGAGGGAGCAAGAACCTCAAGCAGACTCCACAATGAGCACAAGCCCAACAGGGGCTTGAGCCTAGGACCCTGAGATCATGACGGGAGCCAAAATCAAGAGTCAGACGCTCAACCAACTGAGCCACCCAGGCACCCTGACTTCAAATGTTTTAAAGAAGCTTTGGCTTTTAAATGTCTTTCTATTAATACTTAATACTATGCAGGATTTTCAGGACAGAATTTTTATTGCTGAGATTTTTCTTCCTAATCAAGAGAAAAAAAGAGTAATCCAAACTCAGAAATTTCTGAAGCCACTTTCGTATGTTAATATATTTTAATGACTGTCAGTGGTAATAGTTTCCCAAAATAAAATACTGAAATATCAGATCTATAACTATGATTAAATGAAAGACTTCAAAAAGACAGAGGACTTTGGATTGGTTAAATAGAACATATCTGAAAATGGGACTGTTATGTACCTTTAAAAACTAAAAGAGGCAGAAGTTTATATAATGTGCTACCACATGTGTTTAGGAAATGGGAAAACAGGGGTGCCTGGCTGGCTCTCTCAGAAAAGCAAGCAATTCTTGGTCTTGGGGTCGTTAGTTTTGAGCCCTACATTGGGTACAGAGATTACTAGAAAATATAAAAAAATAAATTTAAAAACAGGGAAAACAAAAATATATTCATATTTGCATGTGTATGCATAAAACACATAGAAAGCCACCCAACAAACAAGTAACCTGGTTTACCTCCAGGGAGTGGGACCAAGTTAGCAGGCAAAAGTGGGAAGGGAACTTTCCATTCACAATCTTTTGTACCTTTTGAATTTTTAATGTTGAGAAAATGATACCTACTAAAAATTAAAAAGAAAAAAAAAGCAAATCCTTCCTACAACTTATATATAGTTTAGTAATTCTACTTTCTTTTTTTTTAAATTTTTTTATAGTAATATTTTTTTATTATATTATGTTAGTCACCATACAGTACATCCCTGGTTTTTGATGTAAAGTTCGATGATTCATTAGTTGCGTATAACACCCAGTGCACCATGCAACACGTGCCCTCCTTACTACCCATCACCAGTCTATCCCATTCCCCCACCCACCTCCCCTCTGAAGCCCTCAGTTTGTTTCTCAGGGTCCATAGTCTGTCATGCTTCATTCCCCCTTCTGATTACCCCCCTTTCTTCATCCCTTTCTTCTCCTGCTGATCTTCCTAGTTCTTCTGTTCCATAAATGAGAGAAACCATATGATAATTGTCTTTCTCTGCTTGACTCATTTCACTTAGCATTATCTCTTCCAGTGCCGTCCATGTTGCAGCAAATGTTAAGAAATTGTTCTTTTTGATAGCTGAGTAATATTCCATTGTATATACGGACCACATCTTCTTAATCCAGTCATCTGTTGAAGGGCATCTCGGCTCCTTCCATGATTTAGCTATTGTGGACAATGCTGCTATGAACATTGGGGTGCATATGGCCCTTCTCTTCACTACGTCTCTGTATCTTTGGGGTAAATACCCAGTAGTGCAATGGCTAGATCATAGGGTAGCTCAATTTTTAACTTTTTAAGGGACCTCCACACTGTTTTCCAGAGTGGCTGTACCAACTTGCATTCCCACCAACAATGTAGGAGGGATCCCCTTTCTCCACATCCTCTCCAATAATTGTTGTTTCTTGCCTTGTCAATTTTTGCCATTCTAACTGGCATAAGGTGGTATCTCAGTGTGGTTTTGATTTGAATTTCCCTGATGGCTGATGACTTTGAACATTTTTTCATGTGTCTGTTAGCCATTTGTATGTCTTCACTGGAAAAGTGTCTGTTCATATCTTCTGCCCATTTTATGATTTGTTTATTTGTTTCTTGTGTATTGAGTTTGAGAAGTTCTTTGTAGATCTTGGATACCAGTCTTTTATCTGTAGTGTCATTTGCAAATATATTCTCCCATGCCGTGGGCTGCCCCTTAGTTTTTTTGACTGTTTCCTTGGCTGTGCAGAAGCTTTTTATCTTGATGAAGTCCCACAAGTTCATTTTATCTTTTGTTTCTCTTGCCTTTGGAGATGTGTCATGAAAAAGGTTGCTGTGGCCGATGTCATAGAGGTTGCAGCCTATGTTCTCCTCTAGTAATTCTACTTTCTTAAACTGCTTACTTTTCTGTCAATCAGAAAATTCAATTCCCTAAATCCATTACCCTAAAACATTAACTGTAAGTTGTTCTTTAAGAAGAAAATTTTGAGTTTAGTAGATTATAGATGCAGCACAAAAATACCTACTTGACAAATGAAATTAATGACAGTGATAAGCCATTTTCACATACGCATATACAACAAAAACAACCATTATGTGGCTCTTTCCAGCTTTCTTTTTGTCCAAGAACAAAAAAGGAAGGTTAGTCGCATCGTATGTGAAAAGTCATCAATATGGTGCACAAAAGCAATCAGTATCTGGAAAGCAATTAAGCAAAAGGTAGCCACACTCCAAGTGAGAGAGTAGACAACTTTCCTTAAATTACATGATCCTGCCAAGTGAAAAGAATTATTTTTTTTTTCAAATATTTTATTTATTTATTTGACAGAGATAGAGACAGCCAGCGAGAGAGGGAACACAAGCAGGGGGAGTGGGAGAGGAAGAAGCAGGCTCACGGCGGAGGAGCCTGATGTGGGGCTCGATCCCGGAACGCCGGGATCACGCCCTGAGCCGAAGGCAGACGCTTTTAACCGCCCCCAAGTGAAAAGAATTATAACCAGTTTATATACTAACCAATAATCAACTGCTCAACTCTTAGAGAAAGAATATGGCCATTTCATTAAATCCTACAATGATTTTTATAAATTTTATTTAATTGGTATAGCTTTCACAGTAACAACTTCCATGAAAGTACAAATGTATAACTTATTTTCAATTAACTGGAATGTGTTAGTATTAAGCAAGCATTATCAAAGTATCTTTACTATTCGTTTTGAAACAGGAGTTGTAAGCATTCTATTTATGTATTTAGTTAGTTTTAATTGATTATAATTGACATACAATATTATATTAGTTTCAAGTGTACAACACAGTGATTTGATATTTTTATACATTACAAAATGGTTATCTTCATAGGTTTAGCCTCTGCCACTATACAAAGTTACTACATTACTGACTATATTTTCTATGCTGTATATTACATCCTTGTGACTTATTTTATAACTAGAAGTTTGTACCTCTTAATCCCCTTACTTCATGCATCCCCCACCCCTCTTCTCCAACAACCACAACAACCACCAGTTTGTTCTCTGTATATGAGTGTTTCATTTTTTTTCTTTTTAGATTCTATATATAAGTGAGATCACATGGTATTTGTCTTTCTCTGACTTACTTGACTTATAGCACAATACCCTCAAGCATTCTTAACATGAAAATAAGAATCTATAAATAATCACAAACCTGTGTGTAAGTGCAGTTCTTCTTTTTACATTTGCCACATGTGAATAAGTCAGTCTGGGTTCCACCCGTCTTGGCCATCTGATGCTCTCTGATGGCTTCTTTGGTCAAGTTTTTCCGCATCTCTTTGAGTTCATCACTAGCCATTTCCTGTCAGTGGGGTGGCAATATCACTCAGTTATAGGCATCTTCTATAGATAACCTGAATGCTTTTTTTATGTTCAATTGGCTTAATAATAATGGAACAAAAACCAACTTCTGAAGTTTTAGAAGTGAAAATTTATTTTTCCTCAAAGAACTCAGAGTTTGCTTTCTTTTAAAATTTCATCAAATACTTTTAAGTTTCTATGTGAAAATTAGATTTAATTACTGCTTAAAGGTTTATAAACAATATAGTAATACTGTACCAATGAGCATCTCTAGTATCCAGATTGTTGTCTGTACCACTGCCCTCCCCAAAAAGGAACCAGGAATCTTTGGAGGAATATCTGGTTCCCATTTTGAGTCAAGAAATGCACAGGATTTGGGGTGCCTTGCTGGCTCAGTCAGCTGAGCATCCAACTCTTGGTTTTGGCTCAGGTCATGATCTCAGGGTTGTGAGATCCAGCCCCACATCAACTCTGCACTCAATGCGGAGTTTGCTTGGGATTCTCTCTCTCCTTTGCCCTCTGTCCCCCACCCCCACCCGCTCACACTCTAAAAGAAAAAAAAAAAAAAATGCACAAGATAAGCCAGGGTCATCCTTTTGTGCCAGAGAAGCATGGAAGCTACCAAAGACTTTTGTGGTTGAGTCATATGGACGAGGGGCTAACATGAAGGAGTTTCCATTAGCCAAAGATAGGACAATTTCTTCAGCTATCAAAATAAATTACTGTAAAGAACCAATTCCCCCTGGGTAGATAAAAATGTCACAACTCCATGATGATAATGAAAAAGGAGAGGACAGGCATGCAAAAACAGGAACAAACGCAGTTTGTGGCAGTAACTAGGGCACCAACTCTCCATTCTGATAACCATTAACTAAAGCGAAAGAGTTTCACAGTTACCTGCCTTTCCTATCCAAACCAAAAGGGTCACCAAGTGCCTGAGTTTACAAGGGAAAATGCTTCTTTATCAAAGAAATCTAGCTAATAAATGTGAAAAGAATGACAGAACTTTAGAAATCACCATTATGTATTGCATGTAGTATAATTTGCATTTGAAAATTTTATTTGTGGTATCATCAGTCATAATCCTAACTGCGTGGTGATTTAATTAAACTTGCAATAGTTTAATATATTTTATTTCTTATTTTATCCCCCAGAGAAGAATACCTGGAATTGGTTTATTTTTGTGCTTTACTTTTTTTCTAATTTATAAAATCTTTCTTTAACTTGTCTATCTCCTCCACTTTTCTTTCTTTGCATTTCTCATATTTTTTAACTTCCTAATTTAATGTTTAAATAATTTTGTCCATTTTTTTAAGAGTGTTTGACTTTATCTCAGAAAACAATTATGAGTACATTCTAAGGCATTTGAAAGAATTCCCATTTTCAAAAATAATCTCTAATTATAGGTAGAATATCCCAATTGAGCCAAGTTTTTAGAGGGATGTTGTTTATTATTCAAATGAATATTTTTAATGAAAATTTTGTCAAAAAGTAATTTTATTATTTTTTGAAAGAAGGTGTGACCTACAGTTTCTATGTATTGGAGTTTATTGACATTTTTTTCGTGATCTATTTTTGAATCTGTTTAGGAAATAATTTTTAGAAATAAAAGCTATCTCACATATTTAGATTTATTGAATGTACTATACAACTCCCCTATATCCTCATTTTGTTTATGGCAACGGGATTAGGAAAAAGCAAATATTATATTTTCTATTCATTTTGTATGTAAACTACATTTTTACAAGAGCAGTATGTATTTTACACTTATTTTGAAAGACTGGGTATTTTCTTAGTGCCTCTTGTATTTCCTTTAATTTATATTTGTATTTCTAAGAATTTCTGATTTATATATATTTAAAGTTTGCAGTACAGCAAAATCTTTTTTCTATGAACATTATTTTCTCTCTTTAATGCTTTTGCCTTGAAATATACTTTATTGTTTATTGCTTATTATTATAACTAATCTTGCATTATTTTGTTAGATTTCTTTGATGAAACTGCTCAATCTTTTACTTAAAATTTGTGAATATTATGCATTTTATAAATAATGGATATATAAATCTTTAACATCGACAGAGTTTTTTAAACCTTTTTAATGAGTTTATACTTTCATTTTTTAAATAAACCATTTGTTTTGTTTTATGAAAAAAAAAAAAAAAAGAAATCACTATTATGCAACTCCTAATAATTTAACCAATTCAGGTAAGGAAATCAGTGGATGAATACATTAGACCAAAGGTCGAAGGAGAACTTTACAATGGAGGAATCAGACTGTTAATATCCAAACCCACTGATCAATGTCAGCATGCTAACAGTAGCGCAACAAGACATTATGTGTCTCCTGATGCAATACGAAGTAAAAAGCACCAATTACAAAGTATTTATGTGGAGAAAACCAGTTGAATTTGTATGTAATTGAGCCTATCGACCTAGCTTCCAGTTCACAGAAAATAGAGGGGACAGAAAAGTTAAATAACATCATGAGGAAGGAAGAGACAACTCATACTGTGGGAATGGCTGAAGAGATAAATTGGTTTCTTCAACAGGTCAGTGTCATGGGAAAAAAAAGGGGGTCAGGGGCAGGAGAAGAGACTGCAAGGGATTTAAACATACATGTACAAAATCTTTAGAGACCCAACTAAAGATAATGTGCAGACTTGGATCCTGATACAAACAAATGCACAATCAGGAAAATATGAATATATAAATTAGGAATTACTGTTAGCTTTGTTGGATGTAGTGATGACAATGTAATTAATTATGTAAGAAAATTATCAGACTTTTTTTGAAAATTATATTTTTAAAGGTATCTGTCTTAGGTTTATTAAGGTAAAAAGACATAATGTCTGGGATTTGTTTGAAAACAATTCAGGGGAAAAGAAGAAAAAAGAAAAAAGGGATAGATGAAAAGGATCACAAAGTCTTTTTTTTTTTTTTTTAAGATTTTCTTTATTTATTTGGAGATAGAGTGAGCACAAGCCGGGGGGAGGGGGGCGGAGGGGGGAGGGAGGCAAAGGGAAAGAGAAGCAGACTCCCCACAGAGCAGGGAGCCCAACTCGGGGCTCAATCCCAGGACCCTGGGATCATGACCTGAGCCAAAGGCAGACGCTTAACTGACTGAGCCACCCAGGCACCCCAAAGATGACAAATTCTTGAAAATATATGAAGCTTGGGTGATGGATATATAGGAGTTCATTACACCATGGTCTCTAATTTAAAGTTTTAGGTTATTTTAATGAGGTTTAAAAAAATGAATGTTAAAAATACAATAATTTTTATTAGCTATATAGAAAGACAAATTCACTCTCTTGGGTATGTAATAAAATAATGAGACTGCAGACTATGAACAGCTGTGTCTATAAATAGCAAGCTCTGAATTTCATTTTCTCCATCATTCCCTAAAATCTAAGGAGAAGTCAGTAAGATGTGACCAATTTTATGGGCTTTAACCATGAAAACAACTTGGGTGGCCGGATGGCTCAGTTGGTTAAGCATCTGCCTTCGACCCAGGTCATGATCCCGGAGTTCTGGGATCGAGATCTGTGTCGGGCTTCCTGCTCAGCGGAGTCTGCTTCTCCTTCGGCCCCTCACCCCACTTGCACTCTCTGTCTCTCTCAAATAAATAAATAAAATCTTTTAAAAAAAAAAGAAAGAACTTGGAGATTACAAGGTCTGTTTGCAATTAGATATTCAAATCTTCAATTCCTCATGAATCCAAAATAAGTAAAAACAGTTTCCTTTTTAGACAATGATTTAAGGCAATCAACCAAAGATCATGGTGCAGCTGTGGAAGAGACAAAGTACTGATACCAACAGATTCGATCACCATAAGTATTTGTCTAGTATGTTATACATAGATCAGAATAGCTAATAATGATATAAACGTGGTACTTATATAGTACTTCATGATTTACAGACTTTTCACTTGACATCATGTAATCACATCATGGAAACAATATATTCACATATACTCACCTCTGCTGTCATTCTAGCAAATAAGTCAGGAGGAATATTTCCACACAGTACGTTTTTCCTTAAATTTGGATTCTTAGCATCTTTAAGATTTGATATCCTACTTCGTACTCTATTTTTGTATTTCATGTCTGTATTCCTTATTTCTTGATATATAGGTACTAGGCCGTTAAGGAAAAAAGGTTAAATTATAAAATTTTTTTTTTCCTATTTCACCAAAATAAGAATTCCTGAAATTCCTAAGCAGTTCTCCAAAACAGTTTCCAAATTAGATTAAGCTAACAAGGCAGTGAGTCTACCACATTTCTTGATCTGTAACTGGCAAGTAACAGTAATCCCACTTTTACACTATGAATGAGCAATGCTTTCTTCTTAATGTTGAACGCCTGCAGCACACAAATTAAAGACGTTTCAAAAAGTAACTTAGGTACTCCACTTGAGTGAGGAAACTTGTGAAAAGAAGTCTGCATTTATATAAACTTTCACTTGCCCAAATCTGAATTCTATAAAGGATCCTAAAAGGCTTGGTGACTACACAGGCCACATGGTGGCCCCGAATGGTTCATTTCCTCCCCCAGCTCAGCAAGAAGCTAATTTAGCAGGTTTTTTTCCCCCTCAACAGAACGGGCGAGCCTGAAGAGCAGCACTTTCTTTCCAACAAGGCCATTTCCAAAACTCAGATAGTTCTGTGGTCACATGGTCACCCAGATGTGAACGACCCCTCTCCCAAAGCCCCTTTCATGGTGCCCATGACAAACACACTTCCCTCCTGATAATGAACTCAGGGGACCTCACATGCTTTGCTGCGATCCCCCAAACGTGAAACCCTACTTCACACGTATAATGTGTCTTCCATGCCCTTTTGTACAAATTCAATTAAGAAGCCACATACTCAATGTGCAAGGCAGAAAAATAAAAATACTATCACATACGTTTTACTTTTGAATAACAAGAAAACGAGAATAAAATGACATGGATGGCCCTATCCTTTCCTTGGAAAATAATACAATGAAGATAGAAACTGAAAAATTAAACTCTAAATTCTATACAGGAAGAAGAAAAATAGTTAATCTAGCAGATTATTTAAACAATCATGAACACACACACAAAGGATATCTTCCTCAATTTGAGATCCTAATTCTTCCTCATCAGCTCCAATAGCGATGTAGTCATCTAAACAGAGGCACAAAGAATTGTCAAAAATAAGTGATTATGACATTGAAAAAAATTTCAATATAGAGTAAATTAAACTGCATTCCTATTTCTTCAACCCCATTGACCTAATAAAGAATCCTTTTTGTTTAGCTTCACCAGAATGCGGTCTCTTTCCTACCCACTAGACTCCTCCTCTGGATTCACCTAATGTCCACAGTGCTCCTGCATTGGTGACTCCTTATCCCTCAGGAGTGGGGAAGTAATTGATCTAGCAGGCAATTCCTCATTTCACAACTCCATAAATTCTGGTTGCTCCAGCAGAGAGTAGAGAAAGTTATAGAAACAACTGTCTTGTCTCCTGTGACTCAGGCTTCAATGCAAAGAAACCATTCATTTCATCTGCCAATCACATATATGGACACACTCAGAAGACTCCTATGCAAATATTCAAACGGACAGAAGGAAATAAAAAGAAACTAGGAAGAAAAAAGAAAAAATATATAAAGAGACAGTAAGGGAATCAAAATAAAAAGGGCAGAGTAAAGAGAAAAACAGGTCATACTGACTATGGTTCAGTATAATAGAAAAGGAATGGATGTGTAAGATGATAAATATTATGTAAGAATGAATAACTTCAAATTAAATTAAGGCTCCCATATATAAATCAAGATCTCTTTTCCACTTTAAAAAAAGTAAAAAATGGAATTATGAATATAAAACTTAAATACTATATGTCATACTAACATTTAACAACAGGACACAAATACATTACCATTAACGCTCAATCTGGGGAGCAGAGTAATTACAGTTGACCCTTGAACAACACAGGGGTTAGGGATGCCAACTCTCTGTGCAGTCAAAAATCCACATCTAACCTTTGACTCCCCAAAAACTTGACTAGTAATAGCCTACTGTTGACCAAAAGCCTTACCAATAACATAAACAATTAGCACATATTTTATATATGTACTATATACTATATTCTTATAATAGAGTAAGCTTCTAAAGAAAATGCTATTAAGAAAATCATAAGAGAAAACACATTTACATTATTGTACTGGTTTTGTTGAAAAAAAAATTTATAAGTAAACCCATGCACTTCAAACTCATATTATCCAAGGGTCAACTAGGGCTTGCAGATTAAAAATGGGGGAAAAGATTTGTGAAAAACCTTTAAGTTACTATGAATCAAGGGAAACGTCCATATATTAGAAGGAATCTTCTTGGAACTATATAGTAGTGAGCAGAGGCCCCAGCATGCCTAGTGCTCTCTGCCATCAGTAACCCCATTTGCTACAACGTCTTCCTGAACTAAGCAGTGCAAGCAGCTATCACGGGGATGCCACTGGTGAAAACAGAAACATGGAGGTGGACATGGCAGCGGTGGTAGTGAGGAACAAAGGAGTAGGCAACGAAACAGGGTTCACTAAACTTACCTCCCGTTCGGAGAGCTGCAGCAAGCATCTCCCTACACTTTAACCGTACAGAATCAGAAGTGCTTGGTGCCCGAGGAAAAGATGAAACGTAAGTATCTCGAGCGTTTGTCTCATCCTTTCTGCTGCTTACGTTGCCACTGGAACTACTAAAATACACATACATGCACACACACATCAAAAAGAAAACAGGAAAAATTCTCTTAAAGTAACATCATTACTCTCACTCTCAAAAAACAAAAATTTTTGGCCTAAATAAGATTGTATTCAGAGGCTCTTACATGAAAAAACAAATTGCATGCATACAGATTTCTAAAAAGATAAAATTTTAGGAAACCTGAGACATGTTTCATGGTTTTTTTAACCAATTAAACACCTTGATTTTCCTTTTAAACATTAAATAATATTTTTAATAAAGAAAATACACATTACAGCTTAATACAATAAATGAAAACAAGGATCTTGGTTATGAGAAGGGTGAGGGGATGATAACAGAGAATACGACAGCTCTTAACCATGACGAGAGGGGGAAAAACAATGTTTGAAAAACCTTGTTCCAATTAGACAACCACAAAGGTTTATATTTAAAACACTCCCTTCTGGATAAAAAACATGTATAGTGAGAAATGAGTTGTAAGAATATGAAAATGTCTCTTCAATTCCTCCCTAGAAACATCAACTCAATCAGGACAGTTTAACAGTTTTCCAGTCATCCTAATCATTTCTATTGCTTCTAACTTCTTAAGAGTCTCACCAAAATATTTTCTGCGGGGTTTCAATTAACATTTATCACACTGAAGATATTTGCCACAAACCTTTCCAAAGACACCATTCGCCCACCAGAGTAACTTCCTGCACTGCTCCAAGGAGATACCTACTCCTCTCTCTCCACATAACCCACTATCAAACTGCACGAACGGATCCCCATGGGCAGAACAGTCCTTCTGTATACCTTCTACGTTTAATCACCTCCTTCCTGAAAGCCTTGTCTTCAGAGAGTACGTTAAGTGTGCATGTGTATGGATAGATACCAACCACTTTGTCGGACTTCATGTGATAATTCTGTGCGTTTGTCAATAGGCTCTCTCCCTAAACTTCAATTACATAAAACAGATAAAAATATACTAGGAACTTATTCCTCCTCTGATATCTATTTAAAATATCTGCCTATACTTTTATATTTCACATTCAAGGCATGAGGTCAGTGACTTTGAATATAACACAACTGAAAGTATTTGTTAAAAATTTCATAAATTATGGCCTATAATTTTAAAAAATATGGTCATGAAAGAGAGACAGACTGAAGAATTACTCCAGATTAAAGGAAACCAGAGATGATAGCTAAATGCAGTATGTGATCCTGGATGATATTATGGAAAAATCTTTTTCCTCTGCAATAAAATACTTTATCGGGAAAACTGCTAACATATGAATAAGCCCTACAGATTAGAAAAAAAGGTATTGTATTAATCCTAACTTCTGGACATTGGTATCTATATTGTGCTTAGATGTAAGAAAGCATCCTTGTTCTCAGAAAAATACACACTGATGTATTTAGGGATATAAAGGACTCTCATTTGGTTCAAAATAAAATTATTCATGTGTCTGAGTATGTACACACACATACGTATGCATATACACACATAGTGGCAACTGGGAGTTCTCTGTTCTGTTCTTAAAATTTTCTAATAGTTTAAGACTATCTCAAAAGAGTTAGAAAACAATGAATAAATATTATTGACAACTGATGTTTACCCTTTCTTTAGCTCACCTTTTATCATCAAGTTTAGTTAGTTCTAATGCATAAGTCAACAGTGTATGGGATATTAATTATTTTTACTGAACCAACGAGGGGTACATTATCACTTCTGGGAAAATACTAAGAAATAAACGAAGTTGAAATAGGTGGCCTAAAACTTGAGTTCAGAATCACCTGAAAAGCTTATTAAAAACAGATTTCTGGGCCCCACCACTATAATTCCTGATTCAATAGTTCCAGGGTGGAGCCCAAGAATTTGCTTTGCTAGCAAGTTGCCAGGTTCCCTGATGTTCCAGGGACCACACTTTGAGAACTATTACTCTACATCAGAGTCAAGTGTTAAAATACAAGCTTCCCAAGAACAGAGGAACTGTATTTAACCTACAAGGCATATCACCTACCACATCAACATGCTGGATATTATACAGTTCATTCATTTTATGTGACAGGGAAGAATAAAGGCAAAGGCCTCACAAAGGCTGAGGAACAATTTGAACCCTTCATTACTGAACTTCACATTTTGATTCTTATGACAGATAGCTAAATTGAGAAGGAAAAAAAGCATAAAAAGAGAAACAGATCCAGGGCCAAAAAAAAAAATCTAAAGAAGAAATGTGGTAAATAACAGAAGTAATCACTTGAATCCTTAATCAGAACCTTCATTATCAATTCTATTAGTGCTATACCAGGGATTCCATTCAATTAAACTTGTTGAATACAGTGTAAATAATTCCTCCTTATTTATGTAGTATCTTTTAAGTCTCTTTTACATTTCCATGAAAATCTTGAAAGAAACCTTAGAATATTCTATTCGGCTATATACATTTACTAATTTCATTTGATTAGAAAATAGAAAAAGGAGTACAGATACGAGACCTTTAATAAGACCGTGGAGGAAGTGACAGTCAAATACAACTATGACTTCCAACAGAAATGAATTTCCATGAAGTGACATACCTTTCTTCTCTTGCTTCAGGGCTATTCTGTGATGTAATTGCAGTATCTTTTTTCTTTTCTTCAGGGTCTTTATCTGTTGATGGTCCATCTGAAAATTATAAAAATCCCTCAGTTGTTAGCATTTGTTTAAAAAAAAATTACAAAATGGAACTACTGCATGTTATCAGGCTATTGATGCAACAACAAAAAAACAAAAATCCTAAATTTTCAACAGTAAATGAAGTTTATGCAAGTTATTCTATTAGCATATGTACTTAGGTATTTTTCACAATGCATGCTTAGCATTCCCAAATAAACCCCCTCCTTTAGTGGGACACACAAATTCATATGCCAATGGGAACCTAAAATGGTGAAAAATATACTTAAAAATAAAATCTTTAAAAAAATAATAAATAAATGAAACAAAACAGAGAAAAATATATAGAACAAAGGAAAGAATATAGAAATAATATCATAATTGTTCTTTTTATTGCCCCCTTTATTCTCTACAATTCATGTGGAAGGCCCCAAAGCCTAAAGATGGTAGAAAACAAAGATTAATAATGACATTAAATAACATAACAAGGACTAGGAAATACTCCAAAACTAAGAGGGTAGAAAGCATTTGAAAGGTGATGTAACAATGCAGTACTATCTAACAAGGGTCCAATGCAGTCATAGGGATCCCACACACTGCTCTAATAGCGTGAACTGGTGCAATCCTTTAAGGAAGCAGAGCTGTAAGAGGTGGAAATAGCCTTAAAAGCATTCTTCTGTCTGAATATAGTGTTGTGGGCAATATAGCAAACCCAGACAGAAGTGGTCCAACTCTGGACTGAGACTATCTGCAGATCACACCTCACCACCAATCCAACTGTGCACAAGATGCTTAATTTCTCAGTGTCTCCATTCCTCATTAGAAAATGGGAAATACAATGACACCTAGCTCACTGGGCTCCTGGGAGGGTTAAATGCATTCCTATGTTAAATATTCAAAACTATGCTGCAGTGTAGCAAGAGTAGTAAATCTTCTGGAAACCTAGCTAATAATCTAAAGAAAAAGCTTTAGCCAGGAAGATATTCATCAGGACATTATTTATAGGGGCGCCTGGGTGGCTCAGTTGGTTAAGCAGCTGCCTTCGGCTCGGGCCATGATCCTACAGTCCTGTAATCGAACCCCCCGTCGGGCTCCCTGCTCAGCTGGGAGCCTGCTCCTCCCCTACCTGCTGCTCCCCCTGCTTGTGCTTGCTCTCTCCCTCTCTCTCTAATAAATAAAATCTTTAAAAAAAAAAAGGAAAAAAGACATTATTTATAATAGCTATAAAGTTAAGAAAAAACACACCTAATAGGCAAATGATTAAATTATGGCATAACTGGATTATTCTGAAGCCAATAAAAGTGAGTTAATGATAATATAAAAATATTAAACATTTTTTCATTAAAAAAGGCAATATAAGTAAATATATATACAGCATAAAAAGAATTATAATTGAAGCAAAATCCATACACAAGAAGAAAAAAAGACAAGAAATGCAACAAGATATTAACTGATGGTTATATTTAGACAGACTTAAGAATGATTTCTTTTCCTCCTCCAATTCTCCATATTTATTGAACATGGAAATCTTTTAACATTAAAAAAAGCTTTTAAAGGAGAATTTGTAATGAGATCAGATACCTCCAATAAGTATAAGAGAAAAACTTCTTTAAATGTAATATTAAATGAACATAACTACAATGTCCCACAAAATGTAAACCATCTTTCCAGAAATAAAAACATACGTATATGGTTCTCAGTCAACTTTCTATGGCAAATTCTAATTACTTTAGAATATGGAATTAGATTTAAAATTTAAATTAATTATAAACATAAAGTTTCAGTTTGTCTTTAAAGACTAGATTTTTTTTAAAAGCTTTTTATTTTGAAATAATCTGAAGCTTGCACAAATGTTTTAGAATGGCGCAAAAAATTTTACTCAGGAGCTCCTGGGTGGCAGTTAACCTTTCGACTCTTGGTTTTGGCTCAAGCAGTGATAGGTCAGGGTCCTGGGACTGAGACCCACTTCGGGCTCTGTACTCAGCGTGAACTCGGCTTGAGTTTCTCTCCTTTCCCTCTGCCCCTCCCCCCTTCACACTCTCTCTCTAAAATAAATAATAAATCTTTTAACGATTTCACAACATTTGCAGCAACATGGACGGGACTGGAGGAGATAATGCTAAGCGAAATAAGTCAAGCAGAGAAAGACAATTATATGGTTTCACTCATTTATGGAACATAAGAAGTAGGAAGATCGGTAGGAGAAGAAAGGGGGGGGCAAACAGAAGGGGGAATGAACCATGAGAGACTATGGACTCTGAGAAACAAACTGAGGGCTTCAGATGGGAGGAGGGTGGAAGAATGGGACAGGCCGGTGATGGGTATTAAGGAGAGCACGTATTGCATGGAGCACTGGGTGTTATATGCAAGTAATGAATCATAGAACTTTACATCAAAAACTAGGGATATACTGTATGGTGACTAACATAATATAATACAAAATTATTATAAAATAAAATAAATAATAAATCTTAAAAACACGCGCGCACGCACGCACACACACACACTTCACTCAGATTCCCCAAGTGTTAATGTCTAGTACACCTGCTTCCTCATTCATCGCCCCCTACCATATACACACACTATTGTGTGCACACATATTTCTTTTGAACCATTTGAAAATAAGTAGCAGAGATCATGCTCCTTAATCCCAAAATACTTAACTGTGTATTCCCCAAGAAAAAAGAAATTCATTTATACAACCACAGTAAATAATAAGTAAATTTTACAATGATACAATACTATTGACTTACCTACAGAGCTTACAAAAATTCTGTCAATTTTCCCAATAATGATCTTTATAGCAATTTTTTTTTCTGGTCCAGAATCTAATACAGGAACATATATTTAATTTACTTAAGACTAAACTTTTTAAATTTTAGAGGCTTTACAATTAGTTCCTGGTTTCCAGGCTCTTGGAAGTAATAGGTTTTTTGTTATTATTGTTGCCTTTGAAATTTTGAAAGGTTCAACTTTTTTCTATTTTTCTCTTCTATCTAAGGCTAATAACTGCTTAGAGAAATGGCTGATTCCAGGCTGGGGCAGGGAAGATAGATGAACCCAACACATTTTTTGGTTCCAGAATATAAAAAAGAGATAAAACTGAAGGGGTTTGTCAAAAAGACACAGGAGCCAATTTGAAAGGGTGCCCACTGGTCAAATCTGGGATAATATAAATATCAAAATAATATTAACAGTAATGGATTATAATCTATGTTATAAAATAGGAATCCCCTAATAGAAAAATAACTGGGAAGTAAAAGGTGGGTTTTTTCCAGTAGTAATAAAATGTTGATTTATAAATACTGAAGAAGTGGAAGAGTTAGAAAATCACACTTTTACAAGAATTGGTGGATACTAAATGGGGGATGGGGGGAGGTCTGATGAGAGCAAGATAGTTTCAGGATTTTAAAATGTCTCTCACAGAATGCCTACTAGATACAAGAAAAAAAATGATAAACTATACAGTATATGCGTTGACTAGGTTCTCAAAATTAACATCATCATCAATGCCTCTGGATGTGATAACCACAGAAGGACACAACATGTAGTATGCCAACTACGGATGCACAACCTGATCTAATCATGAGAAAATAACAAAGTCCAAATCAGGACTATTTTAATCTGCTATTAAAAACAAAGATGAGTGCTTATATTCTTCAAACAGTCAATGGCATAAATAACATAAGAAGGCTTAAGAACTATTCCAGATCAAAAGACTATGTATGTGATCCTAGACTAGATCTTGTTTTGAAAGAGAAAAAAAAGCTACAGAGGACATCACTGGGACACCTGACAAAACAGGAACCTGGACTGTAGATTACAGTACTATACCAATGTTAAATTTCCTGAATTCCCTATGTTATGATTACATAAGAAAATAAACTTGTTCCAAGGAAATACACACTTAAGTATTAAAGGGTAAAGCACGATAGATGCAACTATTCTCAAATGGTTCAGTAAATATTTATGCATTTATGAATACATACATACAGAGAAAGAGAAGACAGAAATACGACAAATATGGCAAATATTAAAAATTAATGATCTAGAAAAAGATACACGTGAGTAAATTTTTATTATTCTCGTAAACTTTCTCTAAGTTAGAAAATTATTTCAAAAACCTTTTTAAAAAGTATGACAATTTTCCCATGGGGGAAATTTTCTTAAAGAGGAAGTCCAGTTATAAGTGCTGAAAGATAAAAAAAGCTAAATTTGACTAACTTAAAAACCAAAACCCTCAAGGTCAAACTAATGCTACTCCCTCTTAATAAAAGGCACTGATTTCAATACATTTATATTTATACACAGAAAAAATGAAAAACACCAAACGTGTGAATAAACAGATCATAAACATATAAAGGGAAGATCAATTATACCTAATAACTTTTTCCAGGATTTGATGAGAGACTTTGCTAAAGATGTAACTTCTTCATCTGTACTCTGCTTGCGAATAGCATTTACTGACATTCCAATTCTTGTGGACTGCAAGGCAATGACAAAAAAATTTGTACAAGCTGCTTTATTTCAGACATTTTAGTGTTTCATCTTCTTCTTTCCCATTTTCCTGTTTCCACTGTAGAACAGAAAAAACCTCCGTTATTTGAATTCTTATAATAGTATACTACAGAATTAAGATACATGCATCTTCAGATCAAATACTGGACTCATCAAGGTTATTATCACAGAGATCTGCAAGCATATAAGCTGCTACTGTAATAAGGCTGGTTAACTAGTAAAATGAAATCAGTCTTTCCATATCTCTCAAAGAATAAAATATAAAATGTTTGTATTTATATATAAGCCATGCTGAAGCAATCATGACTAATATATGCACTTCTTTGTTTCTATATATTCTTCTCCATAGATTACTCCATAGATCATCTGCTGTGACTTTAATGAGAATACCCAAATATTACCATCTACAGAGGTTGAAAAGCATTTTTTTGCCCCAAACCAGCATATAACCACAGACATTAAAATGGACTTCACAGAATACAGGAATATATCATGTGGTATTATGATGATGATGATGATGATGACGACAACGACGACGACGATGACGACAGGATTATGCCGGGAGCATCCATATTCGTTCATCTTCCTAACAACCCTTTAAAGTTGAGATCATTATACCTACTTGTCCAGCAAAACACCATTACTAATTGGCAAAGCTGGGATTTTAATGCAGATCTGCCCACCTCCAAAGTCCATGCTCCTTCCGGCACATTAATAGTTTTCAAACTGTACTCCAAGAACACAAAAGCTATGACAGGCCAATTAAGGATGATAAATAAAAAATGGTAAATTATTTAGTAAGTTCAAGCTGTTAGTAGACAGTCTTTCAAAACATGGTCAGTGGAAGAAAAAAACAACAAATGGAATTGTTAGTGGCAAAAAAAAAAAAAAAAGAGGGAACCCCGCTGATATAAACTTTAAGGCAGAATAACAAATGGGTACTTACGGTTTCCTGCTAAATTATTCAATCTTCTCAACAAAGAGATTCAGGACAGAAATTTGGTTCAAGAATTTAGAATATGTGTTTAGC
This sequence comes from Ursus maritimus, assembly GCF_017311325.1. Classification (NCBI taxonomy): domain Eukaryota; kingdom Metazoa; phylum Chordata; class Mammalia; order Carnivora; family Ursidae; genus Ursus; species Ursus maritimus. The sequence continues at coordinate 6,884,647 of NW_024427107.1, forward strand.
TGGACTGGCCTATGTTATACCTACAGAAGGCTATGCAAGGCAGATAAGGTTCCAGAGCAGAAAGATAAAGGGGACTCCACAATTCTAAAATCCAAAAATGTTTTGAGATTAATGTTTTGGGAGGGTTTTCCCCAAAGAAAGATGTTTATTACTTTAATAAAATGCTCTCAAAACTTTTTTTAGAGAAGAAAATACTTTGAGAACTTTAAAAGTTTTTAGAACTTTTCTAAAACACTTCAATATAGAAAATTTTCCAGAAGCAAGTGCCTGGGCTGGATGGCATAGCCTACAACTGTGTGGACCCAGAACTGTCCTACTGGATACAGCTAAGTGCTCAGAAGCCAGGCTTGCACTTGCAGCCACCATACCAAGTGTCAGGTCTGATTTCCTTATTGCTGATGCCTTCGGAACTCCTTCTCCAGCACCGACTCACAGCTCTTCCTCACTACCCCGCTACAACCCACCCCACCAACCTAGAAGAAAACGTACTTTTGGAATGAGTGGGGGAAATCATTTGCGTTACTACTATAGTTCTGAAGCTTGAAGTAGAGACAGATTAGCAAAGAAAATGGAATTTTAGGAAGTAGTCACAGGCAAGCAAAGATATAAGAAGAGTATGAACAAATCGTGTGCTGTGGCTGATTGCTTTTTAATTATTACAGGATGTTTTCATCACTAGAGTCAATAATTTCCTGCTTAAAACCCATGAAAACCCATATGGAGATTAGGCATCTGTAATAAGCATGCTTATTTAAGGAAGATATTGTCTAGTCAAAAATAGTAAGAAATGGGGCTGCTAAGGTAGACTGACAAAGATCTGGGTACTTTTTAAAGTGGGTATTTGGGGAACAGTAAAAGAAACAAGACAGAAGAAAGGACTATGAAGCTATTTTACTTTGATAACCAAGTCTAGATGTACCTCTAAGAATTCTCTAGACTCTGGATTTTTCCTAAAACCAGTACACTACAATTTATAGGATGTAACAGGTAGCCTATTAAAAAAATGTTGTGTGCTCAAATAACATTAAGAAATGTAGAGTTAGAGGTGCCTGGGTGGCTCAGTTGGTTAAGAGCCTTCCTTCGGCTTGGGTCCTGGGATTGAGCCCCACACTGGGCTCCCCACTCAATGGACAGTCTGGCTTCTCACTCTTCCTCTACCCCTCCCCCGCTTGTGTTCTCTATCAAATAAATAAATAAAAATTTTAAAAATAAATAAATAATTGATTTTTTTAAAAAAAGAATTGTAGAGTTGAACAAGCTTCTTGATTGCAGAACTAATGAAGGTTTTTGAGATCAACTATACATTGTGAAATTCTAGACAGAGAAAATGTATGCCTTTGCCCACATACGGCCATCTGGTTTCTATAGAACACCAGGCTATGCAATTAGGAAGACACTACCTTGGAAAGATAGGGAGGGCATTAAGCAGACTTAGGAAATCAGCTGCACATTGGTGGTAAGGCAGAAAGGAATGAGTAGTGAGATTAAGAGAAACTGTCAGCATCACAGGAACTAAGCAGACAGTATGTTTTAAAAGAAAAATCACCTTTATGATCACTCATGGGCTTTTGCCAAGATGATTTAAGACAGCCACTAAATCTTAAAGTAAAAAACTTAAAGGCTACTAAAATCATTGTTGAAAGAAATTAAAGACCTAAATAAATAGAAAGGCATCCCATATTCACTGATCATAAGACTTAAATGTTAAGATTGCAATACCAATAATATCGAACTACAGATTCAATGCAATCCCTATTAAAATCCCAGCTGCCTTTTGTACAGAAACTGATAAGCTTATCCTAAGTTCATATGGAAACACAAGGGACCCAAAATAGCCAAAACAATCTTGAAAAAGAAGAAGAAAGTTGAAGAACTCGCAATTCCCAAATTCAAAACTTACTACAAAACTAGTGTGCTCCTATATAAGGAGAGACATGCAGATTAATAGAATAGACTTAAGAATCCAGAAATAAACTCCTACATTTTTTGTCATTTTCAATAAGAATGTCAAGATAATTCATTAGAGAAGAATATTAAAAAGTAAACAAGTAGATATCCATATGTAAAAGAATGAAATTGGACCTCTTCTTTATACCACACATGAAAATTAACTCAAAATGAATCACAGAACTAAATGAAAGAGCCAAAAAAAAAAACCCAAAGGAATAAATTTTCATAACCTTGAATTAAGTAACTTTTAGATTTGACACCTAAAGCCCAAGCAACCAAAGAAAACACGTAAATCAGACTACAACAAAATTTTAAACTTTTGTGCTTCAAAGAACACCACTAAGAAAGTAAAAATAACCCATAGAATGGGAAATAATATTTGCAAATCCTATATATGATTAGGGACTTGTATCTAGAATATATAAACAACTATTACAAATTAGTAATAAAAAAACAAACTATCCAACTCGAAAACAGGCAAAAGATCTTAAATGACATTTCTCCAAAGAAAACATATGAATGGTTAAGAAGTACATAAGATGTTGAACGTAATTAGTCATTAGGGAAATGGAAATCAATACCACAATGAGCTATCACTTCACACCCACTAAGATGGCTATAATTAAAGATAATAACAAAGGTTGGCAAGAATGTGGATAAACTGGAATCTTTTTACTTGCTGTTGGGAATGTAAAATGGTACAGTCACTTGGGTAAACAGTCTGACAGATCCTCAAAATATTCAACATAAAGTTACCTTATGCCTCATCATTTCCACTCTTTCAGAGATCTCTACCCAAGAGAAACAAAAACACACAAACCTATACATGAATGTGCAAAGCAGGAGTCATAACAACCAAAAAGAAATAACCCAAATGTCCATCAACTGACAAATGGATAAACAAAATGTGGTATATCCATACAATGGAATATTATCCAGCCATAAAAAGGAATGGAGTACTGATACATGCTACAACATGGATGAACCCTGAAGATTATGCTAAGTAAAAGAAGCCAGAGAGGCCCCTGGCTGACTCAGTTGGTAGAGCATGCGACTCTTGCTCTTGGAGTCATGAGTTCAAGCCCCACGTTGAGGGGTAGACTGTACTTAAAATTAAAAAAAAAAAAAAGGCAGCCAGACACAAAAGGTCAGATATTGTACGACTTCATTATTATGAAATCTCCAGAAGAGGTAAATCTAAAGAGACAAAAGGTAGATTGATTAGTTCTTGCCTAGGGCAGAAGAGGGGGTGCAACTGGGGAGAAATAGGAATGATGACTAAAAGGTACCCCAGAGGCTAGCTTCATGCTAGCAGCAGCTGTCAAAGACAGACCAAGAAAGTGAGGTCTAGGGAGATCAAATCAAGGCCAAGAGTCCAACTTCCTTTCCTTTCACAGTAAGATTTCAAACTAGGAGATTCAGGTTTTATTCTTCCTGAGGAAGGCAACATTTTTCTATAATGGTAACTTAGGAGACTACTGATTTACGTTACCATCTTAAAAAAAAAAAGGAAGTTAATAATGGTTTACACCATAACAGGACAATACAAAAAACTTAATGGTATTAAAAATGTCTTGATATTTTATGACAATTATCTATTCAAATCATGACACATATTAGCACATACCTGTAATAATTCCAGGGTCATGGGAATATTCTTAAGCTCCTTCAGTAAATCCAATGCTCCGGCCTATAAAATAAAATAATTGTGTATTGAACTTCCCAGATGATAAAGCAAGGACCACCTAGAGATTGATGTTTTCCTGTCCACAACACACTATGGCTCACTTATTCAAATGGGAATAGTATATACATAAAAGGCGGAAAGGGAAAGAGAGGTAGTATTTTTCAAATAATGGTTGCAACTCATTGAAGAAATATAAAATCCATTCACTGGGTTATGACTAGCACTTATTAAGTACTGCTTTGTTAAAGTTCATTTTTAATACAGTATTGGTTTATGTGTCCCAATTAGAAATGTGAAACATGTTTCTTACTGTGGTGGCATAACACACCCCAAATTTCCATAGAGAACACCTATTTGATTAAGGAGCCAACCCTGAGAAAGTGGGAATGGGGGTCAGAAGATGCTGCAGCACCTCTAGCATTCACTCACACACAAGGAGAGTGGGAAAGGGCGTATCTTTACTAGAATTCTCTTGAGGTCTCTCTGTATCTTCCTGGCCTGTCACAAAAACACTGCTGTCTACCTGATTCTTACAAAGTAGGAAAAAGCAAATTCTGAGAGAAAACTCAGAGTTAAGATATTAAGCTCATAGGCCTGTCCACTGCCAACTAGCATCAAAGGTTCCCATGTTGATGGTGAAGATGGAACAAAATAAGGCTCCTAAAAGAATTACATAAACCACCTACAGTTAAAAAAGGAATGAAATAAGATGAGAAGCAACAGTACCACCTCCATCTTATGGCCAAATATTTCGATTTGATATTCATTTAATGTCTCATATTTCATATAATACATTCACTTAATCACATTTTATTTAATCTAATATTCACTTACTGTACTATATTTAGACACATTATTAGTCTATATGCCACTAATAGAGAAAAGATATTAAACTATGGCATAGTATTTTATCACTTTTTCTTACTTTTCTAATTCTTTTAGACTTGAGATTTTTATCATGTATCACCTTTTATATATATAAAGGAAAAATATAAGCAAAATAAATTGGCTAAGGTGTTTCTAAAACTACATCACATTCAGAGTCCCCAATGCTTATGAATAACTTTTTGACTCAGATTCAATCATATGTTTTTATCTTTATCCCACAAAAAGTAGTGTCAAAACACTAGTAATGCAGCGTTTCATAAAAGAATCCATCAATGAACTAAAGCCTTTAGCTCTTAGCTAGCTTTGTAGCGTGTAGAGGTAGCTGTTTTTCAGCCCCACTGCTCTTCAACCATTTGGTTCCTTGAGGTTCAAAGAGCACTCCACTAATGTTTTTCAGAGTTTCCTCCAAGCCACTGACACCCACTCTGCAAATGTTGATGCTGGGTTTTATGTTCTGCCTGTGAAAGTACATCCCAACAGCCATCTGGGTGACAATATATGTGTAACTCATTCTGCTTTCTGAAATGTTAAAATACGAAAACTAGGCACCCTACAAACCAATGAAACACAGCATATCCCAGGCAAATAGAAAGCCCTGGAGCATGTCCCTCATTGTGCACCCCAAAGGAAAAAACAAGCATAGAACTTTATGGTATTATCACATTTCTTAAATATAAAATCGAGTAAAGGCTTCCAGTTATGTAACTTTTCCATTTAAAGTTGAGACATCAGACTTGGCTGTGGAGAATTAAAAAGTATTAACTTTTCTTCTGGCAAAAAACAGATATATCATTTTAATTTCACCCAGTACCTCATAAGTAAAAACTTAAGTTCAACAGCAATTATGAAACAGGTTATTATGATGGATTTTAATGATTTACTGCTTAAAGATCCCTTCTGATTTTAAAATTGTATAAAATCTTTTCTTTTAGAGGTAACCAAAAACAGTGAAACATTATAGTTGTTAATAAGAAAACTAACGTTGACCTTAAATTTACTAGTAATCAGGAATTTCTACAGGAATGACGCCTCTGTGAACATATGGGGTCTTCAATCTGCCATCTGCAAATCCCAAAACCAAAACCCTTGAAAAATTAAGATTTCTTATAGATTTTCAATAAACTCATTTGCCAGCAACACCTATTCTCAACATATGTAAAGCCATTTATGTTCTATATATCCCACTATATGTGAGAATACTACATTTCACTATAGAAATGTTAATGTCTGATTAGTGGGAACTGCCCAGATCTTGCTGAGATGTATGATGTATGTATCATATTTTCTTAATAAAATCTGCAAACTGTGGAATTCTCAAATATATCAGACTCTAAAAGGTTTGATTAAGAGACTGTGGACTTGTATCTTACAACTACCATAGACATTTTTCTTCTACCCATGTCTCCATGGACTTTCCAATTCATTTCTGACCTAGGATCAATTAGAAAGGAAGATAAAGAATCACACTTTTAGGAGTCCTTAGACTTACACAATGCTGTCACATACAAAGTTGATTCTTCTAACACATCAGCAATGTGGCATAAGGTTTAAGCTGTTTTCAGAAGGGGGAATGAACCATGAGAGACTATGGACTCTGGGAAACAAACTGAGGACTTCAGAGGGGAGGGGGGTGGGAGGAATGGGATAGGCTGGTGATGGGTATTAAGGAGGGCACGTATTACATGGTGCACCGGGTGTTATACGCAAGTAGGGATGTACTGTATGGTGACTAACATAATATAATAAAAAATATTATTTAAAAAAAGGTTTAAGCTGTTTTCCAAGTAGAAGCAATAGACAGATTTGCATTAATTTCACCACACTCTTTTTTACTCTGATCTCTTTGGTGAGACTGGAGTCAGAGATACAAGCTATGGAGGAAGAAAAAGCTAAATAATATTCATGGGATGGAACTATGACCTTTCTCATAATGCACTATGCTCTAGCCAAATAGGATGAATATTTCAATTAAAGTTCTTTAAGAAATAAACAACTATGATTATCTGAACGGGCAAAAAGGCAAAAACAGATGATTATATATTAATTCAGTGACAAAAGCTTCTTTGAATATTACTATGTGCCAAGCGCTATGTTAAATACTTTATATATTTATATATAAATATATATATAAATACTATATATACTTTATATATATTATATATATTATAATATATATATATAATTTCATCTTCACAATAAACCCTGTAGAAGCAGGTAACCTTTTATCCCCATTTTACAGAAGAGGAATTGAAAACCCAGATAATTTAGGAAACGTGCACAGTCATATGATTACTACTAACTAAAAAGGGTGAGACCTACCCAGTTCTGTCAAATTATACTTATGCTTCTCAACAAATACTCGTTAACTGTGTACAAAACTCTGAGGATACAGCAATGAGCAAAACAGAAATCCTTTCTGACTTCAGGGAATTTAAAATTAACATAAATCTTTGAGCATCTACTTCAAACCCTTAATTATACAAAGAAAACTCAGAAAAGGAAAGTGACTTGGCCAACTGATAGGTGATGTAAAAGGACAAGAACTATAATCTCCTGACCTTCACACCACTGTTCGTTCCATTTCATAGGTCCATTGGTAGCAGTTCTGCTCCATGAACTGGGGTGAATAGCACTGCCAAACAAGAAACTATATTCTATCCTTCCCCAATCATCACCTGCATCTAAAGGTCAAGTCTATTAGATTGCAGCATCTCCTACAGATAATGATGCAAGAGAAAGAAAGATTCTACCTTATCTTCCAGAGTCAAATTTAGTTCATATTACTGGCTGAATAATAAACAACAGCTATCACAGGACTTTATTACATGGCTGGTACTGTCATCAGAAACAAGTACTTTTACAAAATATGATATTCAAATTTGTACTGAGCACCCAGTATACACAAGCTTGTATAGGATACAAACATCCTTCTCAAGGAGATGTGAGGAGGAGGAAACAACACAGAATATACAATGAAGAACATGGGCTATATATATAACAGATCTAAATTCAAATCCATGGACTGCCATTTCCTAATTATAAGATCTTGGGAATGTTATTTGTCCTTTTCAAGCTTCAGCTTCTTTCTATGTAGGAGAGCATAATACACTGACCTAAAACAGTTAAAATGGTCAAATGGAGTAATATAACACTGTGAAGTACTGAAATAAGAGTGCCTGACACATAGGAGATGGTTGATAAGGGGATACAAAGAAATTTAAAAAATGTATCTACTTCCAGCATAACAATATTCTCAAAGAGCCATAAGCCAGCATTTTAAGTAAGCATTATTTAAGCTCAGCCAGCTCAACCACCACTAAGAATTATGAGATTCCAAGGTTTAAACGATTAAGGTGCTATTTATTTTTTTCAAAAGGAAACACTGGGGCACCTGTGTGGCTCAGTCGGTTAAGCAACTGCCTTCGGCTCAGGTCATGATCGAGTCTCAGGATCGAATCCCACATCAGGCTCCCCACTCAGCAGGGAGTCTGCTTCTCCCTCTGACCCTCCCCCTTCTCGTACCCTCTCTCTCAAATAAATGAAATCTTAAAAAAGAAAAAAAAATGGAGTGGTGCCTGGGTAGCTCACTCGGTTATGCAGCTGCCTTTGGCTCAGGTCATGATCCCAGAGTCCTGGGATCAAGCCCCATGTTGGGCTCCCTGCTCAGTGGGGAGCCTGCCTCTCCCTCTCTATCTGCTTGTCCCTCCCCTTGCTTGTGTCAAATAAATTAATAAAATCTTAAAAAAAAAAAAAAGGAAACACTGTAAACATTTTCATTATGGCTCAGCAACATCACTATATACTAGGAATTATAATTTTACTATGTCATCTCAAATTTGTAGTTATACTCAACCAAAAGCACAAGCAACAAAAGAAAAAACACATAAATCTGACTTCATAAAAAATGAAAGTTCTTTAACTTCAAAAGACAGTTATCAAGAGAGTGAAAAGATAACCCACAGAATGGGAGACAATACACACAAATCCTGTCTCTGATAAGAGTCTAGTATCCAGAATACAAAGAATTCTTACAATTCAATAATACAAATACTCAGTTAAAAAATGGGCAAAGCAGGGCGCCTGGGTAGCGCAGTCGTTAAGCGTCTGCCTTTGGCTCAGGGTGTGATCCCAGCGTTCTGGGATCGAGTCCCACATGGGGCTCCTCCACTGGGAGCCTGCTTCTTCCTCTCCCACTCCCCTGCTGTGTTCCCTCTCTCGCTGGCTGTCTCTCTGTCACATAAATAAATAAAATCTTTAAAAAAAAAAATGGGCAAAGGATCTGAACAAATATTTCTCCAAAGATACAGAAATAGCCAGCAAACAACGAAAAATGTTCATCATCAGTCATCAGAGAAATGCAAATCAAAATCACAATGAGATACCTCTTCATATCCACTACGATGGCTATAATCAAAAAAGATATAATAACAAGTGTTGATGAAGACGTGGTAAAATTGGAACCCTCAACCATTGCTGGTAAGAATGTAAAATGGTGCAGCAACTTTGGAAAACAGTTTGGCAACTTCTCAAAAAGTTAAACATAGTTATCATATGACCTAGCAATTCTACTCCTAGGTATATACCCAAGAGAAAAAAAAAAAAAAACACTATCTATATGTCCAAACACCTGCACAAGAACATTCTTAGCAGCATTATCCATAATAACCAAAAAAGTGGCTAACAGCCCAAAATGTCCATCAAATGATGAATAAACAAAAATGAAGTATATCCACCAGTACAGTAGTGCTATTCAGTAATACAAAGGAATGAAGTACTGATACCTGCTATAACATAGATGAATCCTGAAAACACTAAGTAAAAGAGGCCCATCACAAAAGACCACATAATTTATGATTCCATTTATATAAACATGTGTTGTATAATTCCATTTATATGAAATGTCCCGAATAGCAAGTCCACAGAGACAGAAAACAGATGGGGGGGAAGGGGGATGTAGATATATGGTGACTACTTAATGGGTACAGGTTTCTTTTTTTGGAGTGATGAAAGTGCTCTTAAATTAGATAGTGTGGTGACAGCTGTACAAATCTGTGAATATACTAAAAACCACTGAATCGTACACTTTAAAAGGGAGAACTGTATTACATATTTCAATAAGGCTGTTACAAAAAAATTGTGTAGTCATTCTAAATTTCATTTTACACTAATTAATCTAACCCTGATAGGAAAACCAAAGTTTTCTTCTTCAACCCGGGTATAACACTTAGAAATTTATACATTCCAAGTATCCCAGTTCCTAGGATATTCTTACATCTAATTTCAATTTCTTACTCAACAATTTAATTCTATTCAGCCCTGAGTCTTCAATGAAGAAATAATAAACAAAGCTCAACACCAATGACAAAATCTATGAATTCGAAAATTCTAAGTTACCTCACTCCTTCTAGAGTCAGGTAATAAAGGTTTTTTATCCCTTACCATATCTTAGGGACTGCCAAGATTTTTAATTCATTTAATCTTTACTATGTTATCTCCAATTTACCACCAAAAATGCCCCCAAAAACAAAAAAACAAAAACCTAAAATGGTTTTAGTAGAGATGTTAAGGAACCTAAGATCACACTGCTAAAGTTCAGAGGAACCAAAATTTGAACCCAGATTAGGAGTCAGACTTGCTTGTTGACATCAAGTCAAAATGACATTTAAAAAAAAAAGTTAAAATGACATAAAAAAAACAGCTAATACCTGTAAATTTGGAACTAACTTAGGTGGTTCATCAAGGTCTCAGAGTGTACACTTGCAAAATTGCTAATACAGTTCAAGATTAAGTATATACATGGTACAACATTCTGGATAGTACTAGGGTCAGGATATTAAGTGGATATTTAGGGAAACCTGCCTTCCCCAGAAGAGCAAATACTCTTATTTCCTGATCTTATATTCACCTAGCTGTACCCACGCAAGGTTCAAAAAGAGGGTCTTTTAGAGAGACACTGCACCTTAGGAAAGTAGTACTGACTTTGGGCAAAACAGATTTAGATTCATGTCTTCATCCACTCACTTTCTAGCTAATTTGGCTTAGGACAATTCACTTAACTTTCCAAATAGTTTCCTTATTTTTAGAATGGGGATATTACTTATCACGCAAAACTGTCCCAGGAATAAGTACTTAGCCGAATGCCTGGCTCAGAGTAATAGTTCAATAAATGAAAGCTATTTTTATTAGTACTTAAATGTTACACCTACGCTTTATTAAATAATATATCCAATAACAGCACTTAAACTTGCCAATTCAAGAGGAAAACTATTTTTCAAGCAAAATTTACTTCTTTGTAGTATAAAAATATTTTAAGCTGACAAAAGAAAATCTGGAAACCAAACACACACACACACACACACACACACACACACACACACGGAGAAACAAATCTACCATAATCCTACAACCCCCAGAACAACTTCTTTAAATTACTGACCTCTAAAAAAAACTATCTGTGGGTTGATGTGCTTTGGAGGGCAAAAAGGGAGAGTCATTCAGACCACTTCCCTTTCTCTTTATTTCATTTGCCAATTTGAATTTCTGTAAGATATACAGGAAAAGGGAGAAGAAAAAAAACATAAAAGAGCCAATCAATTTTATCTTTCTTTTTGAGGGGCAAGTTTCCATATTGGTCAAGTTCTGAACTATCAGAAAAATGAGATTTGAGGAGTATCTGTGGAGTTCATCCTCATTGTCCCCCAGACTCATCATAATTCCTTTATATCTTGAGAACTGCAGATAAATACAAAATAGTCTTCTCCATACTTATCCACTAAGGAATTACTCATTTTTAGGAAAAACCTATTACAAGGAAAGGAAACAAACATCTAATGCATTACATGATTAATGGATACACATTATAGCCTGAGGTAGAGAAAATAAATCACCCAACAAAAGGCCTTTTTCCCTCAGAGCTTCTACTGTGCAAATCTAGGGATCTTGAGGTAAAGAAAAAAAAAAACTTTCCAGTTTAAACAAAATAACAGAAATGTTCAGCCTATCAAAAAATCAGATCTCATCACTTGCATGGGGCTGTATCAATGACAAAAATAAATGGCAAAGGTAATGTCTGGAGCAGAAAACAAACAGGAAATACTTTAAAAGGCCAAAACTGCAAATACAGATTAACAGGGTATGAAATTACATGCTAGGCACCGCACCTGTTAAAGAAAAGAGGAACAGACTCTGTACAAAGTCTTAAGAACTCACGGTTTAACACTATTTTCTGCTCTGGAATGCTGTCCAGTAGAAATCCTGGGTCCTGGCTTAATCCAAATTGCACAGTACTTAATTTAAGTGGGTAAACTACTTAATTTCTCTGTTTCTTATTCTGCAAAATGGGTACACCATAATAGTTGTGAGTCCCAAAAGAATTTTGCACAAATGCTTTTTAACTCTAAAGTGCTGTATAAATCAGAGCATCCCTTTTCTCCTTCACATTAGTTTGACAGAGAATTTATTTCATAGATAGAAATAAGTTATTTCAGGTACACTGATACTGAAAATGTACTGAGCAGGGTGGAACAAATTCAGGTGAAGACAATCATGGAGCTGCAGTTGAAAACAGTTGACTCTGAATCAGAGGACTGAAAGCACACACTGGTGGACAAAAATGCAGAAATTGCAAGACTTCATACAAACCACAAAGAAAACATGTTCATATAAACACTTAATCAATAACAAGGTAATGCCACTGGTATTAACTGTAAACTACTTAAGAGTACCCAGCAATGACATCTGGCCAAATGCATCTACCAGCACATCTTAGTTGTGCGTTTTAATCAGAGTTCTTTACATACTACCACCTGACAACATCCACTTTTTAAAAAACGTTTAGCAACTTGCCAAGTACACTAGCATACTCTACCTTTTTAATTGCCAAACAAACCTGTAGCGTAGGCGAGATAAATCAAGCGAATGTTCAGCATTCTTCAAAAAAAAAAAAAAATCCCAAAATTTAACTTATCAGCTTGATGTCTAAAACATATCACAAACCTCCACGTGATACTATTTCTAGTTGTTAACCAGCGATCATGGAAAAGAGAACGAATTCTTTCAAACTGTGAAGGGCTTTCTACACTCTTCAATTCTTAAACTAAACTGAAAAGGTAATTAGCGAGTAAATCTACTCTGCATATTTAAAATAAGAGAATGTCCCGATTAGTTTTAGTACGCTGTACTAACGACGAGAGACTTGGAAACACAAGAACGGGTGCCAAAGCCGGCGGCCCCGGGGCCGCGCTACCTCCTCCCGGACGCCCTCCCCAGGACGCGGACACGGTCCACGCCGGCTTCCCGCGCGGGGAGGGCCGGCGTGGGCGGTCCGGGCGCTCCAGAGGGCCCGGCCCGAAGCCCGCCACGTCCGGCCCCGGGCAGCCGTCCGGCCTCCCTCCCGGCCCGCGTTGCCTGCCGCGCTCACCGCGTTCTTCTTCTGCACCATCTTGTCCATCTTCTTGGCAATGCGAACCACCTCGTCCTCCATGGCTCCCGCAGGTCTTCCCCGCGCCCAGCCCGTTTGCGTCGGGAAGAGGGCGAAACTGGAGCTGAGGAGACGCCAAGACGAGAGCCTAGGCGCTGGGCAAGCCCACCACAGCAGGCCCGGGCCTAGGCCCTTCCTCACAAACCAAGCCCGCGGCGGCGGCGGCGGCGGCGGCGGCGGCGGCTGGGACAGCGACTCCGCCCCCCCAGGCAGCGCCAATCGAGCTCCGCGCGCACCGTGCAGGCACTGCCAATAGACAGCGGATCGCTGGGAAACCGCGCGCCAAGGCGCCCGCCAGACGGGCGTCGACCGAAGCTGTCAATGAAATGACACGCAAACTGGGCGGCAGGGCTTCCCGCCAGGCCGTTGTAAAAGTCTGTAGGAGGCGGGGCCGAGTTTTGCCGCGCGTGCGCCTCCGGCCTAGTCTCCGCCCAGGGTGAGCTTTGGATCCACGGAGACCCACCGAGCTCTGAACCGAGGCGGTTTTGGAGAGTGAAATGTTGGTTTTTTAA